>NC_025704.1:16694192-16735082 GCF_000633955.1 Camelina sativa
CAAAAAAATAGACATAAGTCGTGAAAAAATAAAGTAAGGCAGGGAAAATTAGGGTTTTCAGTCGTATGTTAGAGGTAGAAGACGAGGATATTATGGTAATTTTGGGTTCATTAAACCTAAAATCGAACGTGTACGTACATATAAACATGTACGTACATATGAACGCATACGTACACAAGCTATGAACGCATACGTACATATGAACACAAATTGTTTACAAACAAAACAATGTTGTTGATTTGAAGGTACACTTGGGTATATTTCACCTGAGCTCTCAAGAACAGGAAAGGCAAGTACAAGTTCAGATGTATTTGCACTCGGTGTAGTGATGCTAGAGATTGCTTGCGGGAGAAAACCTATATTGCCACGCAAAGCGAGATGGTACTTACTGATTGGGTGTCAGAGTGTTGGGAGAATGGAGATATCATGCAGGTTCTTGATCATAAGATTGGAGATGAGTATGTTGAGGAGCAAGCAGCACTTATTCTGAAACTCGGCTTACTCTGTTCACATCCGGTAGCAGCCATCAGACCGAATATGTACAGCATCGTTAAATTCTTGGACAGTGTGGCTCAGCTTCCTGATAACTTACTTGACATTGTATAAGCTCGAGAAGTTTATCCAGGTCTTGTAATCTCAGGTGAAACAGCTGATTCTCCTGAGTCCAGTTCCATTGCTCTCTTGACCTTCACTGAATCTTTCGTCTCTCATGGACGCTAAAAGAAACCCATATGGTCTTGTAGGTTCTTGATTTATCTTGAATATGTAAGTCTTAAAACTGATTGTAATGATTTTTCTAGTGTGTAAGACAGATATATACAAAAAAACAATAACATAACTCCCAGGAAAAAATCTTATGATTGGTATATAAGTATGGTAATAACATCATCCTCACGTTTATTATCTATACACTCTATACAAATACATTGACAGAAGACTGTTAAATACACTCTATAAGGTTCTTGAAATGAGGACTGCCACATCATATTACTTTGTATAAAGAGTCTTTTGGGAAGGGTCCTTGCATGGATTTTGCTTTTGAATCTAGACTTTGTCTCCGAGTTTTGGCATTTGTTGCTTCAGCCTGATATTAGACAGTAATGCTCAGAGATCATACACAGCAATAATGAAAAGTACTGCAACAAGGTTCTCTTGGGAGGCTTAAAAACGCTAGAAACTTCCTCATGAGTAAATACCTTTGGTTTGGCCTGTAAGTGTATACCATAAGCCAGAGGGATGAATTCTAACGGTATACCTACCTCAAGAATTTAAAGGATCAAACAGTGAGTAATAAGCACAAAATTTTAAACATAAGACTGAAATAACCTATTAAATTTAACAAACGGTGAGAACTCCAAAGAAACATTAAAAGTAGAATGAAGAGCTTAAAAAACATAACCAAATATGTAGAGCTGAGGAGTCGTGAATAAAGAGAGAGAGAGAGCAAAAGCAAAACATGAACATGAACAGAGAGCAATCCGTAATCATGTGGGTAGTAAATCAAAACACAACTTAAAGCAAAGTATATAGTGGGAGTTACCTACTTAATGGGTAGAGCATAGATGGCAATCAGCTCCAACATTTTTGAATTGTGCCTTCACCACCCTCGTCCAGGAACCATGATAGCTTCTCGTTTAGAGTTCTTGTTCCCAGTAGCTAGCTACTACATATAATACGGATGCACCTGTAACAAGAAAAAAAAAAGAAAAGATCACTCATAACCAAGCGGTGTTGAATAATTATGTTATAAGAAAACCATAACATGATGCTAAAACGTTTTTAAAAATCTTAACCATACCTCTGAGGACTGTCACGTAGCAGTACAGTAACCTTCTTACCACTTACCAGCAAGCAATTGCAGAGAGAAGACAGCGGACAAAACACAGTGAGTGATATGCACAATTTTGAGGAGGCAAGTAAAAAATAACACAGAGCCCAAGTTCCAATTTTGGTGAACAATAACAATTCGATTCAGGGCATAAGATAAAGAGTAAGATACTACCAATCAAACGGTGAGAACTCAGAATAAACATAAAGTAATAAAATTAAGAGCTTACAGTAGAATGATACAAAATACCACAGAAGAAACGAAACCCTACTGAGTGTGTGTGTGGACGATGTGCTGCTGGTCTTCCACATGTCCCGTTGGAAACACAAAAACAAAAACAATCTGAATCCTGCAGTAAAATAAATAGAGACGTCAGAGAGGAAATTTAACTAGAAGACGAACAGTTGAGTTGATGATACCAATTAATTTATCAAACGGTGAGAGAACTCAGAAGAAACATAAAAAAAGAAGAACTTACAGTAGAAGAACAAATACCACAGAAGAGACAAAACTAGTGTGTGAGCCTTCGCGTGATATGCTATCCCAGGTCTCTTTGCAAACAAAAACAGTAAGAACCTGCAAAATGGTGAGATAAGATCAATCAAGCAAAAAACCAGAATGTTTAAGAAACTGAAAATAAACCAAACCTGAGAATCGACATTGATCCATTAACTCCATTTGAATCAGCTGTTGAAAACCTAAAATCACAGAACAAGAAGAAGTCATAATAAAGCAAAAGAACCAATGAAAAGCTAACTCGAAAGAAAGATTAAGAGACAATTAAGATTGAAACTGATAACGATGAACCAGGATAATAGAGATGTGTTTATCAAAATGTAAAAGAAAATCTCTTACCGTACGTAGCTCTTGTGTTTTAGAGTAGCGTTAAGAACCCGTTATAATCAGGAGACTTGAACTGGGGACCCGACCTGAGATGATGACAATCGCTTTCCATTTAGAGGATCTAGAAGCGTGTTGTAATTCGAAGATCCATCACTACAAACATAATAAGAAAGTAAAGCTCAGAGAGTACTACTCATCAGCGACTTTAGTAAGAAGCTTTAAGAACCAAATACAAAATTCAATCTGAGTAGTAAATATGCACCAAAGCTCTGTACTTCAGCACTATGAGCACCAGATTGCTCCTCGGCATCTACGGTAGCAAAAGGTATGGAATGATTCAATCTGCAAAAAAACAAAACACAAAGTCATATGTAGTAAGTAAACCCTAACTAAGCAAAACAAGGTTTATTAGTACCAAGTAAACCAACCTTTAATTCTGATTCCTCAAAGCCCGCCCATTAACTCCTTTTGAATCAGATGTCGAAAACCTGAAATCATAGAATAAGAAGAAATCATAACAAAGCGAAAGAATCTACGAAAAGCTAAATCAAAAGAAAGATGAAGAGAAAACTAACATCCTTACAAAGTCAGAACCGAGATTAAACAGTGACCAAGCCAAGCCTACAAGATAAAAACCCTAACTTCAACAGAGGTAAGCCAAACCTTGGCATGAAGCAGAAGATGCGAGGCCACGTACAGTAACTGCAAAAAAAAAAAAAAAGCCATCCAAGAATCAGAATAAGTGAACAGAAACCTCAGAATTCAGAGAATCTTATAACTTCCATTAGGATCACTGAATATGTCTCTGTTTTACTCCAAGTGAGAAGAAGCAAGAGAGAACAAGAGAGTTAACTTACAATGAAATAACCATGGAAAAAAACAGCTTGCAACTCCTCCGATCATCACTTGGCACCATATCTTGCTAATTCATCAACGATCCTGTTGAGAAGAGAAGGTGATGTATGTTTTGTACTTACAAGAATGAGGATTTTTTTTACAAACAAAACCGTTAAAAACAAACAGAGAAAACAGAGTGACAAGGATGAATCAAACCCTAGAAGATCTTAGTAGCCTCCTCCTCAATTCATCCTCGAAGTAGAAAACAAACCCTCCAAGTAGAAGTTGAGACTTGAGAGTCAAAAGCCATAACTGGATCACATATTATAAGCTTCCAAAAAAAACACCTGCGAAGAAGACAGAAGACGAAGAAACGAGTAAGTAAATAAAACAAAAATCAGAGGAAGAAGAAGAAGGAGCAGAGTTAGTAGATGCGTAACAGAGAGAACACAACAACCAATCACTGATAGGTTCGCCACATCATACCATTTCCATCTGCAAATTTATAGCCAGACATTAGGAATGGGTCCTTGTTAGAGTCTTTGTTAACCTAGCAAGATAAGGGAAGTTGACTGTTAGGAGCTATACCAAAGCGGGAAGAGAAAGTAAACAAAATCACTATGATAGAAAAAAAAAAGATAAAGAAAGACACACGATTTTGATCTCTCCAGTCATGCTAGTGTCATCAAGGGCAAGAGAGTGGCCATATATTAGCACTCCATCCGAAGGAACCTATAAGAGAAATTATAATTTCGATTATAATTATATATGGACCAATAATGAAAAGGAGAGAATAGATAAACCACCTGACAGCTGTGCTTCATCATTCAAGTTTTGGAGAGACGATTTGTAGTCACGGAGAGCAGCTGCAGAGGAGAAGAAAGCATCAGAACAACACTAAAGAGTCATAATCAAAATAAAAATAAAAACTCATATCAAGTGAAAAGTTACCTGTGACAAACCTCTGTGCCTGTTTTTATCCCAAGTGCTACTGCAGCAACCATCAAAGTGAGAAGAGATCATGGCAAGAAACCTATCTGGGATGAAAAAACAAAGAAAAAACAACAGGCCTTATGAGAAAGTGAGGAGGGAAAACATAAGCAACACAGGAAAAATAACAAATCTTCATACCAGAAACCATGAATGGGGGCGCCTTGCGCTTGATCAAGTCATCATCATCATCTCTACTGATGCCTTTCTGTCTGCTAGTCCTTGCGAGGCTGATGCAACACACAAAAACATGGAGAACAAAGTTAAACTAGAGACAAAGAGATAAGAATAATAAGCAAGTCGCATGGCTGCAATACTTACCGCAGTACTCCATATTGTGATCCATACTTTGACAAGATTATGACAAAGCTTGCTTGCAATTACAAACATAGAGAGATCGCTAATTAGAGAAACAAACAAACAAACAAACAAAATCGTTAAAAACAAACAGAGAAAACAGAGTGACAAGGGATGAAAACAAACCCTAGAAGATCTTATATTAGTACCCTCCTCTGCTCAATAAAACCCATCAGCGAGAGATCTTAGTAGCCTCCTCCTCAATCAAACGAATCGAACATAATCAATCTATCTGGATTGACAAAAATAGAACGATGAGTAAATAAAAACGAATTCCATTGAAGAAAGAAAACCCTAGAAGTTAAAAAAAGAAAAAATCAAATTTAGAAAGCACTTTTTGATGCTGAAAAAATCAAATTTTTTATTTTTAAAAATTATTATGCAGTTCATATTTTTTTGTTTTTTTGTGAAAAATGCAGGAGAAATATGTGCAGATCTGATCTACAGCTTTTTTGATGCTGTTCACCCTTCATATGCATTTGAACTGCCAAATTTTTGATCTACTTTTATTCTGCTTAATCTGCTTGAACCACTTGATCTGCTATGCATTACATGCTTTCTTCATTCAAGGTCTGAGTGTAAATTGATTCACATTTTTTTTTTTTTTGATCAAACAGTGTAAATGGATTCACTTTCCCATAGATTTTGGTATGAAGACTGCGACTCAAAATCTGACAGGCTGACACATAATTGTGTTGAAGTCAAGTCACGCTCCCTCACAGCCGGGAACATTATCATTAATCACCACCATGTCCATGTGCATTTATGTGCTCATCCCTCTCTATTTCACATTATTATTAAAAATATACGATCCATAATTTATAAGGATTAAGTTTAATTTTTAGAGGTATTTTAATAACTGGGGCAAGAAGGGTGCAATTTTGTAACATAGAAGATTATTTTCACAAGAAATTGCATACAATAGTGAAAGTAATTTAAATATAAACAGAACATTCGTAAAAAGGAGTATTAAAGTGGATATATATTTGATTATAGGGTTTTTTTCTTCTTTTCAAAATGCTATTCAAATCCATTTCTTTTACAAGATAACTAGATGATTTGTTTAGGAAGACGGGATTATTAAGTGCTGATGAATCTTTGTGTATTCAAGAAATTATCGATATAATGTCTAGAGATGCATTAAATGTTCGTACTCTAGAAAAATTAAGATATTTGAATATATTAGAAAAAAGTGTATCTTTTGGATCCAATAATATAGTGAACGAATATGTACACTTTTTTGCTGCTTACCGGATTTAGCATTGATTGGAATGGCTAAAAATTCTTCGAAGATTCAAGAAGACCTCTCAAAGGAGAAGATAGTGGTTATATAAAGATAGTTTAAAGACAAAATTTGATCACGGATTTCTTTCAAATAAGAATAATAATATTATTTTATAATTACTGTTTTGATTAATTTACAAATGGTCAATTCTCTCTTGTGAACAAAACTTTTCCTTTTTTCATATATTTGTTGATTTTTCTACTTTATTTTCGATACTTAAAAAAATGTTATTAGTTTTATGATTTTAATAGATTTGAAAATCCAAACAAAAAAAATATATGTTACGAAAAAATTATTTCTATTAAAACAAAAGTTTATGTTCAAACTTTAAAGTCAGCAAAATCCTACACATATATGGCTGCGGAAACTTCATGCGTTGGAAGTTAATTTGTAAGTCTTTTAAGTTTTAAGTAAGAGCGAGGAAAAGTATTGTTGCTCAAGTTTGTGATGACCACTTCCACGTATCGCATTGTCAACTCCATATATTATTACTATACAATTTGGGTAACCGTACGTGATTAGTCACAAATTCACAATGGAATTTGATCTCACACAAATACGAATGACCATAATTTGATGATAGTCACATATGATACATCTTTGGTTTTTGTTATTTTTTTTCTGCCGATGATACATTATACATATACTTTTTTACTGTATTTGAATATAGACTGTGCCATCTTTTTACCAATTAATTAATAAACTGCATATTCTTGTTTTTTTTTTTGGTATTTTTCTGTTGTTGTATGTTAGGGGTCCTACGTTGACAACAAAACAGTTATATACGTTAGACAAACAAAATTATAAAGTTATAGTTATACATGTAAACACGTTAATGGTTCGTCGGCCTTCTCAGACAAAAAAGAAAAAGAAGTCGACAGCACTATTATGAAGACCGATTAATAAGTTTTCAGTTCTAAATAGCCGGATTATTTAAAATTACATAGGTTTGAATATTCTTTTTGATGAGTTTATGGCACTAACAAATTATCAATTATTCATATTCGTCTGTATATTTTGACCGTAGAAAAATAAAATGACACCAAAAAGAGCCTTTTTGTTATATATGTAGACTGTCAATTAGCATTTTCTAAGTTTTATATATGTTAAAATTATGGACGGATTTAGAAAGCTCAATTGCCCCAAATGATCCTAAGTCCTAATTAACACCTATAAGCTTATTCAATTTAAACATGCATTACAAAACCCTACTTTTGTGATTAACCTAAAAATATAACTATATTTATTCCGCTATCAAATTGTATGTTTTGGTTTTAGTTTATCTTTATGCAAAACTTGATTTGCTTCTCCAAATTTGGTGAGAATTTTAACTCTAACTGACTTTGAAATTCTATGTCCTTGGATGAATGATATTCTATATTTAGTCTGATTCCAATTAAAATTTTAGATATTATGCCATGTATTTCAAATCCTCTATATAATAAAACGGAAGTACACGACCTTTTTATGTAGACTATATAATATGAGTTATAAGATTAATTATTTGATTATTTGATAGGTTATAGGTTATATGGGTTGTAACCATTAGTTAAATCTCGATTTCACATTCTCTTAGAAAAGGATATTCAAAAAAAAAAAAAAAAATCTCCATAGAATATATAATTAACCATATATAGGCAACAAAATCTCAAAAATTAATATTATTCACAATAACTTTTAAAAACAATCACTTTTAATCCATATCTTAAATTTCAACCCGGTTCCTAACTTTTATTCACAACAACTTTTAAAAACATTCACATAAAAATTATATTTTATATAAAAACTACAATATCAATAAAAACGGAAGTACACAACCTTTTTTAATAGACTATATAATTTTTATAAGTTGGTTACAAAATAGGTTATAGATTAAATATAGGTTGGTTACAAATAAAAGGTTATAGATTTAATTGGTCAATATGTGGGCTATATGAATATACTTAATAATATACCAAAGAATCTTCTTAATATAAAATTTTGTTTATTCCATATATTGTTAGACATAAAAATATACTGTTAATCGTAAAAAAGAATAAAGTCTTGGCAATTAATGACACTTAATCGTGATTTCTAAAATTTTGTTGTGCAGTTGAAAATAATATCTTACCTAACACCATTCCAAGTTTTTAATATAAATCATTCAGATCTCCATTCACCAAAATACATCTCTCATATTCATACCAAAAAATAAAAAATACAATCGTTTCTCAGATTACAATGTTAAACCGTCATATAAATTAATTATATAAAATATATTTTATTTTAAAATTATAATATAAATAAAAAGATTTCAACTTGTGCTCTAGCACGGATCTAATCTAGTTATTTATGATAATATTTTACAGTCGATTTATAAAATTGCATTCGATCTGACACTTAATTTCCGTAAAACATATCACAAGAACTAAAATAAATATTTATACCTAATAATTAATAACATACATATCATTTAATAATTGACTTGACTATCTTAAAATAGACAAAATTCACTCTCAATATTTATAAACGTGAAAGATTTATTAGTAAGTCTGATCATAAAAAGAACACTACTAGTCCTTATTTTAAAATTTAGCTTTTTTTTTTAGAATTTTGTTTTTGTATCATAATAGTTATCTTTTTAGATTTTTAATGTAGATATTTGGTAAAATTTTCTAATTTTATCATAACTATTTTAATGTTTTAAATAATAAAAAATTAGATAATATTTTAAAAAGCATAAAATAAAAAATTTAGTTGTTTTTTCAGTTTGTGTGAAAAAATTTAAACGATAATTAATTTGAAACAGAGAAAACAATCAAAATTAGTAAAATCTATAGTTGAGTATAAAACGTATTCTGGTTTAATATTGTTCTACATTATCAACCAAAACCAATTAACAAAATAGAATTAGAGAGAAAATGGCAATCCCGTAATTATTCACATCTACGTCAGGGTACTTTCGTAAATCAAAAGCTGACCGTTTCTCGAACCCGCTTACGTGGCAGCCATTACAAATGCCCACAAAAGCACTTCCCTTAGACACATTCACAGCCGTTAGATCAGAATCCGATTCTTTTCAATACGTCAAGTTGAGATCCCCAAACCCATCTCTCACTTAACCATGGTTAAGTCAACTTAACCACACAACACAATAAAAACACGGAAAAGGTCATCCACTTTCTCGATAATTACATTAAACTGCCACTCATCTCCTCTAGCTATATATTCTCCTTCTGAGACTCGCTAGGTTTGCCGAACCAATCACCCTTAGGGGACACTTAAAAAAAAAGAGAGCCTTCTTCTTCAAATCTTCTTCTCGAAGCTTCTTTTTAACAATGGCGATTACATCTTCTAGAACCACCACCAGATCAAACGGACCTGCGCTCCGATCCAAATCACCGTCGGGACGATTCTGCGGCGTTTACTCAAACGGTTCTTCAGGCTTCGCTTCATCCACAAGCTCGAGTTTCTCGTCTCCGTCAACAGCGTTTTTCAGCAGCCACAATCATCACAACAACCATAACCACCACAGATCTGCTTCTCCGACGCGTGTGAATCTCTTCGCATCAGCTCCGATGACGCAATCGTTTCGTTACTCGATCGACAACAGCAGATCTATATCTCCGAATCGATCTATCGCCGTGTCTTCTAACAAGCCTACCAATCACCATCATCATCATAAGATTCCGGATTCGAGGAGGAGATGTATGTGTTCTCCGACTACGCATCCTGGTTCGTTCCGGTGTAGTCTACACAAGAACGTAGCGAATCCGCACGGTCAAGGCGCAGCGGCGTATCCTACGAATAGTTTGAATATGCGTAGATCTGCTATGACGAATTCGCTGGTGAGAATTGGTGGCGTTGAAGGTGAATGGGTGAGGAGAGCTTTGACTACGTTGATTAGACCGTCGTCTCATCAGCTCAAGAGACGAGCTGCGTATGAGCCTCGTCGTAGCAGACTCGCCTCTATGTCGAAAGCAGAAGAAGCTCATTAAAAAGAAAATCTCTGGTTGTTTTCAGGTTTGTTCCTTGTTTTTTGAAATCGGCCACAGGAAAAAAATTATCGTTTCTGGATGAGCTTTTGGGATCCGTCAAGATCCGCGGCGAGGGGAAAAATCTCAGATCTGCCGTGAAGGAGCTGAGTCATACCGGACCGAGTCAAAATCGGAGCTGAGTTATAACCGGGGTGCGAGAATTGTAAAACGGTGAAGGGAAACGACACCGTTTTTGTTTAGTTGGGTTGAGAAGGATGAGATGATGATTGTACATACAGATATTGCTTAATGAAGCAGACTAAAAAAAAAAAGAAATTTCGCAAAGTCGAATCTAGAATTCTAAAAATTTGGAAAATAGTATAGTGACGAATTGGGTAATTAAAATCTGGAAAAGGACTTAGTTGCAAATGTTGTGTTTTGGATCCCCAATATTTGCAATTTTTCTTCTCTTCATCGTTCGTTGCCTTCACTGTGTTCCGTCAAGTCAACGTTCTCCGTTCGCCGTTGACCCGTTCCGTTTGCCGTTAACCGTCGTCGCGTTCGTGTATATCCCCGTTAATGCGTGTTTCGTTATAATTTCCAGGTATGTGTTGTTCGTTCGTGTCAGGTATGTGTTTTCGATTTCTTTATTTATTTGGTTTATTTTTTTGTGAACGTTTGATCTTTTTTTTTTTTTTTTTTCAGGTTTCGTACAATGAGGAGAAGAACATAACTTACACTGACCGTTACGTTCAACTTTGGAGTATTTTTGGCTTTTTTAGTGGACTTTGAAAAATATGAAATTGGAAGAGAAAATTCAAACTAATTGACCTGAAAACACGTTATGAGAGGAGGATGACGGAGGTTTGGAACCAAAGTGAAAATGAGAGTGAATTTGATTCCTTAAAATGATTTATCAAGGTTGATTTGGGAGCTGCATAATGAGAAAAGATTCAAAGGATCACACTTTGGAAAGTTTAAGAGATTCTTTGGGGGTATACATCGAACTTGTGAATCAGAGATTCCTAAAAAAGATTCGAGGTTAAATGTGAAAGATGCAAAGGAATCATATACTTCGTGCATTAAAACCGCTTACGAAGAAGGAGATGATATGGTAAATGATGAAAAGTTTGAGGGTAATTTAGGAAAGTGAAAGATTGTGGAGGGGTATATTTGAGAAAAGGACAGCTGGTTGATGAATGGAGAACAGCAAAACATGAAATTGAAATTGAAAGGAAAAAACAAATGGAGAAAAAGAAGATTACGTTGGGAGGTTCCAACTAATACAAAAATTAGGGTAGAAAAAGTGGGAAAGAATATAAGAGAATTGGTGGTAAAGACACGGTTTCCTTATCTCGAGGGATTAAAAGTTAGGTTCATTATATAGTTTATGCATCGGTCGATTTTTATTAGAGATCCTTTGATTAGTTTAGTTAATAAATTATGCTAAATAGGTTTGATTTGTTGACCGGGTATGAGATAATATCGTAATCTATACGTACTAGGTAGATGATGGGTGCACCTTTGAATTCGTTTTTTTTTTTAATGCGTTGGATTTATCTTTTCTGGGTTAGATTTTTTTTAATTAAGTGGAAAATAGAAAAAAAAAAAAAAAAAAAAAAANAAGAAGAAGAAAAGAGTACCGCTAGGTGGAATCGAACCCATAAAAGCACGAACCAACAAACACACATTTACAAAACCTGCGGTTTAACTCTGTTGTGTGCAGATCAGTGGTATGAGAACAGGGCAATGGGGAGTGATTTTGTTTCCTTATTAAGTGAACTTCAAACTCTTAAGAACACGAATAACATACCTAATGAACATATTGATTAGACATAACAATTTTATCATGTATATCAGTATATACAAAATTAGGTCTAAGTTTAAGTTATAATGTAATATATATATATATATATATATATATGTATGTATCATATGTTCTATCGATCTACAATTTATTCATAATCGCAGCATATGTATGAGATTGTTTTCGAATACAAAATTTAATACTAATTCTGGAGAACTTGGTATTTTCCGGATACCAACTGAAAAATCACAAGGACTAATATTACTTTGATCTTCATTGGAGATGATAAAACGAATAATTTTTCCGTTTTAAAAAGTTTGATTTTGTAAAATTTCACACTAATTAAAAAACATTTAATGTTTAAGTATAAATGTATTATGTATTCATACTGAATCATGTTCAATAATTATTAACCAATAATAGTTCATTAAATTTAAATATTCTCAATTAATGGTGTTTGAAATTTACAATTTACTAACATAAATTGATTAATATTCATTGAAAATCAGTTTTTTTAGAAACAATAAAATCCAATAAAAATTTTGAAATATAGTGAGATGTTTGTTTTTTAAAGTGGTGTGGTTTACGTGGGATATAACATCATACGAACGAATCTCTCAATGGGGTGCACCAATTACAAAATGTGACCAATATAACTATTGCAGCACCAACAGTTACTGCGACGGGAACACGTGTAAGTGCATCATCACAAGAAGATGTTTTAGAAAAAAACCCGCTGAGCGATACAATGGATGCAAAAATATATTCTTCATACGAAAGGAAAAGTTGTCGTCATATGTGTATCAATGACTACCACTGCACAACTTATATAATGATTATCTATCAAAATGGCACTTCATCATCAAACTGTATGACTTGGAGCAAAGACCTCGTGGATGTTTAAGCTTACGCTGAAGCAAGTCAACATTTGTACATCAAACTCAATGATACCAATTGAAAAAACACAAAGACTAATATTAGTTTGACATTCATTGGGGATGATAAGACGAATAATTTTTCCGTTTCAAAAAGTTTAATTTTGTAAAATTTCACACTAATTAAAAAACATTTAATGATGAAGTATAAATACATTATGTATTCATACTAAATCATGTTCAATAACTATTAACCAATAATAGTTCACTAAATTTAAATATGCTCAGCTAATGGTGTTTGAAATTTACAATTTACTAACATAAATTGATTAATATTCATTGAAAATCAGTTTTTTTAGAAACAATAAAATCCAATAAAAATTCTGAAATATAGTGAGATGTTTGTGTTTTAAAGTGGTGTGGTTTACGTGGGATATAACATCACAAGAACGAATCTCTCAATGGAGTGCACCAATTACAAAATGTGACCAGTATAACTATTGCGGCACCAACAGTTACTGCGACGGGAACACGTGTAAGTGCATCATCACGAGAAGATGTTTTAGAAAAAACCCGCTGAGCGATACAATGGATGCAAAAATATATTCCTCATACGAAAGGAAAAGTTGTCGTCATATGTGTATCAATGACTACCACTGCACAACTTATATAATGATTATCTATCAAAATGGCACTTCATCATCAAACTGTGTGACTTGGAGCAAAGACCTCGTGGATGTTTAAGCTTACGCCGAAGCAGGTCAACATTTGTACATCAAACTCAATGATACCAATTGAAAAAACACAAAGACTAATATTAGTTTGACATTCATTGGGGATGATAACAGTTAACACTAATAATCTCTCTGTTTCAAAAAGTTTGATTTTGTAAACTTTCACACTAATTAAAAAATATTTAATATTTTAAGTATAAATGCATTATGTATTCACACTAAATCATGTCCAATAACTATTAACCAATAATAGTTCACTAGATTTAAATATTCTCAATTAATGGTGTTTGAAATTTACAATTTACTAACATAAATTGATTAAAATTAATTGAAAATCAGTTTTTTAGAAACAAGAATTAAAATCCAATCAAAATTCTGAAATATAGTGAGATGTTTGTCTTTGAAAGTGGTGTGTGGTGGTTATATGAAACACAAACACAATAGGAGCAATTGTTATACTATTGGAATCCAACATGTTTTTGTTGTGGAAGACTAAATACAAACTATTGTAATTCACATATGAAAAATTTAAAAAATTAATTGTATTTTAATTATATTTTTAGTTGACATTAAACAAATTAGTTTAATTTCTTATCTTTTTTTCAGTTTTCGAAATCATTACTTGACTGAATGTAATATTTTGCGAATTAATCATATAATTATTCAACAAAAATTATTTTTAATCATATTTTTTCTTAACCATCATTGGTTTATTCCCAAATTCTACTAAATGACTTGTAAAAATAGTGTTAAGTGATTAGGATTTAATCTGCAGTACACCGCGAGATCATTTTTTTATTTTGTACCGACATCATTTGTTTTTGCATCTAATTACTCTATATTCTGTGTGTATTTATAAATATATTATTTAAATTATAATACTTCAGTTTGTACTATTGTAAAATAAAGTAAGAGGTTAGATGAAAATAAACTTGGTTGTTATTTGTTAAATTTCCGAGTGTGAACTATGACTATTATATCATTGTAATTGTTATACACAAGTTAATTTCATATAATATATTTTATTCTATATTAGAAAGTTCTAATACATTTTTGAGTTTCGGGTTTGTGTGTGATGGGAAGGGAGCAGATTGACGTAACAACTTTCATTATATAAACTCTAACTCACTCCATCATATGACCTGCTGAATATTAAAATTTTTTTTTGGAACTTAAAAATGTTTAGAATATTTTAAATTTTTATTGATAATTTTTTTTATGGGACTCTAATTTCTTTTAGATGTAGTGTAAGTATCTTTTTGGAAATAAGTTAAAGAATGATTTGAACAAAAAAAACTGAGAAAAAAAAACTCTCTTTAAATCATGATCTTATATTAGAGCATGTCAATTTAGGATTTCCAAGAGTAATATTTTTTTTCCCGCTTACAATTTGTTTCCATTTGTTGACCTTGTTTAGATTTTTTTAATAATTAATTCTTGTTGTAAACTTGTCTAGGTTCTTGAAATTAATTCCTTACAAAATTTATTAGATTATAAAAGGAAATTTATAATAATATCATCATTTTAAACAAAATAATATAGGTTTTACTTGTTGGTTTATATATCATGTTTTGAAAAAAGGACCAATAGTATATCTTAGTCCGTTGATTTGAGGGCATATAGGTCGGAAGTTCGAAAGCAACTTATTCGTTATGTTTTTTTTTTTTTCCAATTATATGAATAAAGTATAGAATGGTAACTTTAAAGTCATCCTCTCCACATGAGCTTCTAAAAACCATAATTATGACCAACAGTTTTAAATATATTTTTTTTCACCAATTTCATATTAGATTGAACTGACTTTTGACAACAAAATAGAACATTTATCTGTTTAAGCATTATCGTGGCGGAGCTCCACCCGGCGATTTGTCAGCTTCGGTGGCCACAATCTCGAACATGATTTCGATTTTAGTAATAATCCAACAAAAAAATACGCGGATCCTAGTCTCTTAATTGGATCTTATTAATGTTTTTATGATAACTCAATTATACCCTTTTCAATTTCAATTAATTGAGTTCTGATATCATAATTGAGTGGCAATTGCTGTAAATAAAGCCAACATTTCAGACATTTTACTAAACGTACTCCTCTTTTAACTATAACTAGTATTTAAACCGTGGTACACCACGGGACAATATTTTTAATTTTTAAAATTTAAAATTTCTATTATATTTATTTATTATTTTATTATTATTTTATTAATTTTTAAAATATAAAATTTTATAGATATTTTATATAAGTATTCAAAATACATGATTTTTTAATGTTTTCAAACTTTTAACCCGTGTAGTATATTTATAATCTAGTAATACATTTTTCTCTTGGTACACATCTAAAAATGTTTAAAAAAAAAAACAATACCACTTAACTCCTTATATGGGATTAATGCCAACCCGTCTCACCAAAATCAAAATAAGTTTTTTGCATAAAATAAAATACTCAAAATAAATTTTTTTATCAAGTTTAATTATGTTAATTGTTTTACCAAATTAGCATATTTTTGTAGTTTATAATTTTTCCATATCAATATATATAGTTTATGATAATTAATATAATTTTAATTTTTTAGTAATTCCTTAAAAAATAAAAAATAAACCAAATTATATGGGGGGTTTTCAACATATTTAATGTGACATTTTATAATTAGATTTTCGGTTTAGACCCAAGCATTCGATCTAATGGCGGTAGATGGTATAGGGGATCAAAGGGTTTAGGAATAGGGATCAAGCAAGCTGTCGGATCAGATTCATAACTATGACTATACATAGCAAGCATCCGGACAGGGTGAATAAACTGACCTCGACAAACAAATCTATCAAGCAACTCTGAAGAAACCAAAGTTCTGGTACCAAGGGAACCTTGTCTTGACCAAGCAGAGAAAACTGGTACTAAAGGAGTTGAACTTGACTTAAAGCTCTCAATAACAGATCTAGGTAGAGAAATTCTAACTCTAGTCATACAATGTCGAAGGTGGGTCAGCAAATTCACAAGCTCATACAACAATGACCAAAAAGGATTCGGCAGCAGGAATTCAAGATAATTAAACGGATGAAACCAAAGAGGTATCATTCGTAAGGAAGTTGAGAACACAGACTTGAGCTTTAGGTGATGAGAACGTGGGTCATTGTTTTTGGTATTGGGCCGAATGGTGGTTACTGGGCCTGACAAAGGATGCAGGTCAATTAGCGGGAACCCTAGAGTCTCACCAACTGAGCAGGAAGTGACGATGGAGTGGCGGCGTACTAGAGAGTAGACATTTCGACTGGAGCCACTAGACACCGGTAAAGGTCGGTGGTACCAAGCCTTTAAGGCGGAGGAGGGTTCGAAGAGGGGCAGAGGTAACTTCACCATCTCGAGTGCTCGCGAACCTGACCTTTTTCTCCAGAGAATGACAGCACCGTGCATCGTCGTCTTACACACCAGACAGAGAGAATTAGGCGAGTCGAGGGTTTTGTCAGATTTGTGTTTTTGGAGGGGCATCAGGTTTACTAGATTCATTAGAGGGTTATGGGAGAGGGCATGAGTCGGGATGCAGGTCGACTGAAAATTTCCTTGCTGTCTGTCTCCGCAGGAGGATCTACCATTAAAGCTTTTCAACGAGGGAGAGGGGGTGTGAGAGTGGATCTGAGCGATTTGAAATGATTGAGACATGCACCAACAAAGGAACAAAGGGAAACAGGACAAGCAGAGGACCCGACGCCGACAAGCTGGAGCTTCACCGGCAACAGAACAGGAATCGGTTGAAAGTTTCTCGATATTTGGGCCTGAGAGAGAAAAAAGACGTAAAAAAAAATTCTATTTTAACAAAGAGAGAAGAGAATAAATAATCATAAGATTATTCTACAATCTACCTAGCATTACAATTTTTTTTCAAATAATTTAACAATGGATTTTTTCATGTCTTTTTTAATAAATTGGTTGGGTCAATTAAATATTATAGAATTTAGTGACCGGATTTTAAATATTTAATTATTAGTTATAAACAATATTTTAAATTATCTTAAGTAGTAACTTATGATTTAGCCTTTGTAACTTGATAACAAGATGATCTAAAAGATGTTACCACACTGATTAAGGTGTTGACTGGTTCTCCCGCTACCTCCCGCAAATGCTGCGTTTGCGGGTGGTAGCGATTACTAGCGATTGGAACCAATCACACAAACCGCTCCCAATCGCTCATAATCACTCCCAACTGTTCCAAACCACAGAATTCCAAAAGCTGTTTCCCGCAAGCGTTTGCGGTTGCGGGCGATTGCGGTTGGAAATATATATATATTTTTTTCTTTTTTTTTTTGTAAAAAAACTTAAAATAAATTAAGGATAATGAAATTTTTTTTGTTATATCTTCTATCTAACCATTTTACTCATTAAGGATGGGAGAAAATAAAGTACGGATACGATTGCAGAGATTATAAAATAAACAATTAACAATAACCTGGTAAACTTGATGTAAATTTAATGGCATATCGCACATAAGTTCAAAAAAATCTAAATAAATATAATATTTCATCAGAAATTTAAGAAAATAAGATTATTTGTGAAAAATATTAAAACAAATTACCAGTGACTCTTCTCAACTCTCACTTGACCATTCCTACTAATGCATCTACTGACCCACGATCTTAGGGAGAAGAGAAAAGAGAAAAGATCTACGATCTAAAGCATATGTTTTGTCATTTATCAAATAACTTGATTAAATTTTTGGTGAAAAGCCAAATGCATAAAGGAATAAGTATTTCAATATGAAATTTATTTGTTTTTTGAATAATTATTTTAGTATTTTTTAATAAATTTTAATTATAAATCAAGTTTAATAAAAATTTTGGTGTTTTTAAACATTTATATATTATATATCACATTTATTATGTTCCAACCGCTATTGCACCCGCTGGTCAACCAGTCGTAAACATCCCACAAACGCACCAATTTTAAACCGCTAAACCAGTCGTTTAAAACGCTTAATAACACTTGAAACCGCAATCGTCCGCTTCCGCAATCTCCTACAACTACAACCGCAACCGCAGCGTTTGAACCAGTCAGGTCCTAAGATAATGAAACAATCTCTCACTCACTAACGATCAGACACGAGAGCACATCACTCTTTTGCTAGCATATCTTTATACATTCCTTCCTAGTGAAATACAGATTGAATGTGTTAAGACCTCTTATTAATTACTAGTATATTGAAGATTTATTTATTATTCCCATATTTATTATTGTAAATATTATAAATTGTTGATGTAAACATATATAGTTTAACATATATTTTTATATTTTATATGTTAGGTGGTAATTGTAAGTCTAGAGTTGGCTAATGTTTAAGTAATATAATGTAAATTTGTTTATTATTTTTATATTTGATTATTATAATTACTGAAATTTCTTTACGTAAAAAAAAAATAATATATATCTATTTTGATATTTTATTATTTTTGACAAAAAAAAGAAAATAATTACTAATATATTGATCGATTGTCTATACCAAAATATGTTTTGAATTTTCTTTTCTGACCTATTTTTGATTACAGTTTTTTAGATAGCTGTTATCATATGTATGCGGATGTGAAAATGACAAAATGTTTAAACGGCCCATTTTTAGAATTTAAGTAGAGTAGAAGCTGTTATAAGTTTATTGTTGAAGTTAGAAAAATTTTATTTTTGGTATTTGGAGCAAACTCGTTATACTATACACAACTCAGTCCTACCCCAAAAAAACACAACTCAATATGTATATTGGACACAAAGCTATATTTTGCGACAAAAAGGCGCTATAACTATATATTATTACTATCTTAACTAGGACTCAGATCTCTGCGATGTCGCGGGGGAAGTACTTTAGAAAAACAATAAATTAAATTTAAAATTTAAAATTATATATTATAAAATTATTTGAATGTAATATAATAGTTTGAATACATAAAAATTAAACATAAATTAAGTTTATTATTAAAAACACAACCATCAAAATGAAAACTTAATTTTAATTTTTTCGTTGATACAGTCTCACTTATTATTAAATATATTTTTAATTATAATTATTTTATAGAAAAATACATTTACTCATTACTACCATTAGTTCAATATTCTCAATTAGGATCACTTTGTCATAATAATTTTTTTAATTTTACTCTTTACCATAATTCTTTTGTAAAAATATCTTATATTTATAATACTTTAAACAATATGTTTTGCAAAGTTGCGTCTATTCTACATAATATTTTTTGTTATAAAAATACACAACTCTTAACACAAAATAAAATAAATTTTACATATTAAAATAGTTTTTAACAAATAATTATGATAAATAGACGTAACTGTAAATTCTATATTAAGTTTTATCAAATTTCTATATTACTATAATCATTTTATAAAATTTTAGTTAGATTATTGAATAACATTGAATATTATATATTAGTATTCAAGATTCAACAAAAAACGAAAAATTTGTTTCAACGAACCATGATTTGTTAGTTATTAATGAAGAGACAAATATATAGAAAATTCAAAAGATATGATTATTTAAATAGACACACCTATTAGAACGATATGTTGTGATGAAAAAATATGAATAAAATATAGTAAAAGACACAACTCAATAATGAACAAATACAACTGTTTAAGTTTAAAAAAATAATAATAAAACCATTTTTTACAAAAAGTACTACGAAAGTCGCAACTGTTGTTTGCATTTATTCAGTTTGTTATTATTATTTCTAAATATTAAAATATTTTTTTATCGAAAAGTTACGATAAATAGACGTAACTGTAAATTCTATATTAAGTTGTATTAAATTTCTCTATTGATATATTCATTTCTAAAATTTTAGTTAGATTATAGAATAGCGTTTAATATTAGATATTAATATTCAATTATTTAGATTTAACATAAAATGAAAAATTTGTTTCAACGAACTTGTTAGTTAATGATGAAGAGACAAATATAAATAAAGTTCAAAATGCATGACTATTTAAATAGACACACATATTAGAACGAAAAGTTGTGAAAAAATTATATATAAAATATAGTGAAAAGACACAATCTACCATGAACATATACAACCGTTTGAATTAAAAAAAAAAAAACAAAAAAAAACAATTTTTTTACGAAAAGGTATTACGAAAAGTTGCAATTGTTGTATTTGCACTGATTATACCTATAAACTGCTTTTAAATAGAAGACATCTTTACTACCATATTCAAAAGTCAAATCCAAAAGCTCACTATATAATTCATCTAATTCTTCGAAAAAAACTCTAGGTATTTTCATTAAATTTTTATGTATAAAATTAACTAAAATTTGTAAATTAGATTCATCATTCCAAAAATCTTTTGTTAAATCAAAAATTGGAAGAATTTAGAGAGCTGTAAAAACCATTGAGATTGAAATTTTAAATTATTTTGTATCATGGCAAAAAAATGAAAACAGTTCAAACAGACAAATATATATAGATTTCAAAAGATACGAATATTCGAATAGACACAACTCTACAATGAACAGTTGCAACTTTACAAAATAAATTGTTACAATGAATAATTGCAACTTTTTGTAAAACATACAATTTAAATTTATTAAATTTCTATATTACTATAATTATTTATAAAATTTTAGTTAGATTATAGAATAACATTGAATATTATATATTAATATTCAAGATTCAACAAAAAATGAAAACTTTGTTTAACGACCGATGATTTGTTAGTTATTAATGAAGAGATAAATATATAGAAAGTTCAAAAGATATGATTATTTAAATAGACACACCTATTAGAACGATAAGTTGTGATGAAAGAATATGAATAAAATATAGTGAAAGACACAACTCTACAATGAACAAATACAACTGTTTGAGTTTTAAAAAATAATAATAAAACCATTTTTTACAAAAGTACTACGAAAAGTTGCAACTGTTGTTCGCATTCATTCATTTTGTAATTATTATTTTTAAATATTAAAATATTTTTTTATCGAAAAGTTACGATAAATAAACGCAACTGTAAATTCTATATTAAGTTGTATTAAATTTCTCTATTGATATAATCATTTCTAAAATTTTAGTTAGATTATAGAATAACGTTGAATATTAGATATTAATATTCAATTATTTAGCATAAAATGGAAAATTTGTTTCTACGAACTTGTTAGTTAATGATGAAGAGACAAATATAAAGAAAGATCAAAAGACATGACTATTTAAATAGATACACCTATTAGAACGAAAAATTGTGAAGAAAAAATATAAATAAAATATAGTGAAAAGACACAACTCTACCATGAACATATACAACCATTTGAATTTTAAAAAACAAATAAAAACATTTTTTTAAGGAAATGTATTACAATAAGTTGCAACTGTTGTATTTGCACTTGATTATACCTATTCAAAATACATCGTTATTACCATATTCAAAAATCAAATCCAAAAGCTCACTATATAATCCATCTAACTCTTCGAAAAAAACTCTAGGTATTTTCATTAAATTTTTATGTATAAAATTAACTAAAAGTTGTAAATTAGATTTATCATTCCAAAAATCTTTTGTTAAATCAAGAATTAGAAGAATTTCTTTACTTTTAAAAGAATGAATGCTAGAGAATAATTTAGAGAGCTGTAAAACCCATTGAGATTGAAATTTTATATTATTTTGTGTCATGGCAAAAAAATGAAAACAGTTCAAACTAACAAATATATATAGATTTCAAAATATATAAATATTTGAATAGACACAACTCTACAATGAACAGTTGCAACTTTACAAAATAAATTGTTACAATGAACAATCGCAACTTTTTGTAAAACATACTATTTAAATTTTCTACAGATTTTTTAGAAAATTATCCAAAAGGTAAGATTGAAAAAACACAACTTTTAGTGGCATTTATTCGGATTGCTATTATATATAGATGAATTTCTTGACTTTTAAAAGAATGAATGTTAGAAAATAATTTAGAATGTAAAAACCGTTACGATTGAAATTTTAGTTGATTTTGTTTTATGGCCAAAAAAATAAAAACAGTTCAAGTAGACAAATATATATATATAGATTTTAAAAGATACGAATGTTTCAATCAACACAACTTTACAGTAAACAGTTGTACCTTTTCATAAATAACTGTTTTAATGATTTATCACGACTTTTCAGAAAATTTCCAAAAGGTAGAATTGAAAAAATACAACTGTTAATCGTATTTTCCAAAAGGTACGATTGAAAAAACACAACTGTTGGTCGCATTTTTCAGGTTGTTATTATTATATAGATTAACATGGAGATAAATGCTTTAATAGAAACATGTTATCAAAAATTTTAATTCAAGATTATAATGATGTAATCAGTTTTGTTTTTTTCGTATGATGTAATCATTATCGATCGACATGAGAGTTGTTTGCAAGATAAGATATTTGTAAAGTCCAACCGACCTCCTAACAAAGCCAAACCGTAAGAGATGAGCTTTGTAGTTGTATTATTTGAGTAGTATATGAAAATATAATTATACTTTTGTATAGATAGATGCACCATTATTTTTGTGGGGGTCTCTCTCTTATGCTTTCGCTTTTCTCTATCTTCGAGTTGTAACTTTGCTAAAATCGTCTCCTCCAAGTTTAACGTTTAGAGAAACAACAAAAACAAATTAAAGACTATTTTGTTTGGTTACAATTCATTCGAGAGTTACTAGTTACTACAACATACAATTACTCATCCGATCATGTCGTGGTTCGTGTTCGTAGCATATTACTAGGTCACATGTTTGTTTTCCACACAAAAATCATCGCTAATCAACCATGGGTTTACCACACAATTTTGTTACTCAAATGCTATAGTCAAGATGACCTCTTCGTGCAAACAAACTCGTAGATTTTCTTTAACCTTCCAGACACGAAACTCTAAGACGTCTTTGAAAACATAAGTAGATCCTATTTTCTTATAAAAACTGCCAAATAGTTGTTACAAAAATTTCATTTAAGATAAAAACAAAATGACAATACATGATGTATAAATAGTCTAATGGTGGAGGAGGCTATCAATATCTCATCCACTCGATAACAGCTCATCACAAACTAAGCAACTACTATTGCTCCCATTAAATTATTAGCAAAGATTCTCATAAACATAAAAGTATTCAAAATGCTATATATAGTTCTTAATTAGCCTACTTATCTATATGTAGATGTTGCTATCAATTTCGTCAACATGTTATTATCAGAATTTGAATTTTTATATAATGGGATGTCTATAGTACTCTAGGATAAATGAAAAGATAAAGATGAAAAGAAAATGATCGGATAATGTCTTTGATCTCGTACATTCATGCACTTTATGATATATCCAACAAAAAGCAAAGCAAAAATCAAATTTATTAGGTCTTTGTGACAAAGAAATAGGCGTTGGGATGTGAAAGGACTCATGACCCACAAGCAACAACAGTTTTATGACACCACATGGTGATGTTTCTGATGAGACCACAAAGAGATAAGGTTTTCTGTTTTTGTGTTGTTTGAGTTTTGGCTATTTACATCACCAAATGTCAAATCCTTTCGAAAATTACAATTTTCATTTTTGGAGGCATTGCTTTAAGGTTTTATCGTTTTAGAAGTTAGGAACTCTTTCACATGTATGACCCACTTCCCATATATGACACTCTTCTCATCTATTTAATTTACTTGTCTAATTAAGCATATTATAGGCTAATCATCAGATTCAAATATAAAGTAAGCCCAATAAAAATAAAAGAATCCAATGATCGAGCTCAATATCCCGTGAAACTATCACTCTGTTGCCCATCATCTAGTGCACATTAAGCAAATTTAAAGTAGAAACGACGAACTCCAAACATATTATGATATTCGTGACTGATGTAAGCGTAACATAGATTCTCGATAATGATGAATTTAAAAGACTTTTCATATACATTTGTGTCATCTTATTTCGCCTTATGCACAAAACCATAGTTATTATTTTTTTTATTATTTTTTTAGTTCAATGAGGTACAATTTATTATTATTTTTTTTTATTATTTTTTATTATTTTTTTATTTTAGGTACAATTTATTTTTATGTACGAATATGTGGTAAAATCGTTTGAATTCGGATTATGACAGTTTGATCCCACCAATTGAATGCAAAACCTTTGAATTGTGCAACCGCAACAAGCTTATTGTTCCTACTATTTCCATATCTCTCATCACAAAAAAATTGTTGTCCGTAACCGCAAAGATCTATCTATTAAGACAAAATTTGAAAATTTATTGGAAACTAGGCTCTCCAATATTGGGCTTCTTTATTAATAACGAGAGAGGCCCTCATTACAGATAGGGCCACGGCACCTATTCGTCGTTTTTGTAAACCCTATAGCTTCTGTTCCAGATCTCAGCAAGAACACAAATTAAAAAATAAAAATAAAAAACCATGGCGACTCCTACTTCTACCTCTAGCCGCTGGTCAGAGCTCCCTGACGACATCTTGAAATCAGTCTTCGAACGTTTGAGGTTTGTTGATTTCCACCGCGCTAAGATCGTGTGTCCGAATTGGTATCTGTGTTCGAAACAAACTTTGCCTAGAAAAAAGACGTCTCCATTGCTGATTATGTTTCCAAAGGGAGGTGAGTGTGCTCTGTACAACCCCGAGGAAGCTAGGGTTTACAAAACGAAGAGAGACTTATCAAAGATTCGATTCTTGGCAAACTCTGGTAACTGGTTCTTGATTCTTGATTCTAAATCCAATCTCTATATCATAGATTTGTTTAGCGAGAAGACGATCAATCTTCCACCTCTAGAGTCGATCAAAGGTGACCAATATAATCTTGAGCGAGTCGGAGATAAAGAATTCAAGGAGGTAGGAATCAGAGAGGTCATTCAAAAATCGAAAAATTTGAGAGGTCTTTTGTGGGTAGACGAGAAGAAGGAAGAGTACGTTGTTGTTTGGTACTTCCACATTAGTCAAAAACATATGATTGAGTATATAGCCGTTTGCAAGAACGGTGAAGATCATTACCGTGAGATACTAACACGCTTGGGGTTACAACAAGTCATATATGATATGGTACTATTACCTTTTGGTGACAGTCTTTACGTCTCAACGACTAATGGTTACGTTCATAAACTTGATTTGTATGGACAAGAAGGTTTATTAGAGGATATATCATTTCTTCGGCCGCCATATCCTTCGAGTGATGATAAAACAGTACTTAGCAATAACATTGCTGTTACAGTATCAGGAGAAGTTTTATTGGTCCAGAGGATCTTTTACCAATTAAAAGGGCAAAACATCTTCCGTCTCTACAAAAAGGATCCTATACATAAAAGGATGCCGCTTGTTAAGGTTGATTCTCTAGGTGATGAGGCCATGCTTCTTGATTTGGGTATCACCGTGCCTGCTGATCGTAACCTTGGTATTGAACCAAACTCTATATATTTCACACGTCATGACCGTGCTTGTAAACGCGGATGGGGAACTTTACACCTGGACATATGTGTGTTCAACCTTGCAACCAAGAAAATCAAATGTTTCCCGTGGCCAAGTCTCTCCAAATTAAAGCTCAAGGATGCTCGATGGTTTCTCCCATCTTGATTTTGTTACAGTTTGGTGTTCTTGAGAGATTTCCACACTTAATTCTCTTCTGTTATTTTATTTTTGTAGTCAGCTTTGAAAACATATTACGGACCTGAATTGAATCGTAATTCTTAGTTGGCAGTCTTCTTGAGATGGTGAGCAAAACCATCATAAAACGCATGTCATATCTCTTGATAGATACTGAGCACGTTATACAAACTTCATAGAAAGTTAATTTTTAAACTAATTAGGTTGTTGCAAGTTGTAAACTTATAACCCAATGTCTCTTTCCAAAAACCGTTACTCGAACCTAGTAAGAAAATTAACCATCTCTTTCAAAACTCTATTTTTCCTTTTGATAACCTTTTTGTGTGTTTTCCTTTTAATTTCTTTGTGAACTTTTTGTTTTTTCCTTTTCAAACCACAACTATTCACACTGCTTTGATGGGTTAAAAAGTGAATAAACGGGCTGGCCCAAAACGATCTCGTTTAAATTAGGGATTTTTTACTTTTCCCAATACGACACTTTTATTCGGCATCTTTCTTTACTTGGAGTCTTGGACGACAAGCAGAGGCAATCAGGCAATTCTGAGTTCTTCGAGCTTCTCTGTGTTTAGGTCCCGAGGTTAGTTTCATTAATTCGTGTATTGATAGTTGGGTTTGTTTTTGTTTCAATAGGAATTACACGTTTGAAGCTTACGTATATATATAACGATTGCGTTACATATTATTTGTTAAAACTCAAGTATATATATGTTGCCATAGTACAAGACTCATGATTCAAATATGTTAAGTAGCGTGATGATCTTTGATTTTAATGGTTCCCTATCCAATTTTGAAGATTACTTTGAATCAGAGCTAATATAATGAAGCTTATATTAGAACGATTACATTCTCTTGCTCGTTTGCTTACTTTTGTTTGCTACTGTGTGACTCATCATATTTAACTTTTGATCAATGTATATTTTTTTAAGGAACAGATAAAAACATGGAGACTCCTAATTCTAGCCACTGGTCGGAGCTTCCTATGGACATATTAACATCTGTGTTCGAACTTCTAAGTTTTGTGGATTTACACCGCGCTAAGATTGTGTGTCTCAATTGGTATTCGTGTTCAAAACAAACGTTGTTCCGTAAAAAAAGACATCCATGGCTGATTCTGTTTCCAAAGAACGATGTTTGTAGTCTGTATAACCCGGATGAAGCTAGGGTTTACAAAACTAAACGAGACTTTTCAGGGATCCGATTCTTGGCAAATTCAGGCAAATGGTTTCTGGTGCTAGATTCTGTTTCAAATCTCTATATCATTGATTTGTTTAGCGAGAAGAGGATTGATCTTCCACCTCTAGAGTCGATAAAGAGGGATCACTATAGTCTTGAACGAGTCGGAGATAATGAATTCAAGGAGGTGGTAGTATTCGGATTCGAACGTCCCTCAATTGCCATCATGAATGCAAAAGATCTAAGAGGTCTTTTGTGGGTAGATGATAAGAAAGAAGAGTATGTTGCAGCGTGGTACTTCAACGAGAGTTACAAGATTCCGATTGATTATATAGGCGTTTGCAAGAACGGGGAAGATCATTACCGTAGGATTCCAACACGCTTGTCTTATCCAGCCATATCTGATATGGTACTCCAGGGTGGTGGTGGTGATAGTCTTTACGTTTCAACGAGTAGTCAATGTATGCAAAAACTGGATTTGTCTGGACAAGAAGGTTTCAAGAATGATGATACCCTTATGCCATTTCATCCGCGTGATCATGTTTATGAAAGAACAGTTAGCTATAACATTGCAGTTACAACATCATCAGGAGAGGTTTTGTTTGTCCAGAGAATCTTTAACGAAACAACAAGGCATAGGATCTTCCGTTTATACAAAAAGGATCCTAATCCAGACCCTGATGCTATTATCAACCACCCGAACCCGCTTGTTGAGGTATATTCTCTAGGTAATGAGGCACTGCTTCTTGATTTGGGCATCACCGTGCCTGCTGACCATACCCTTGGTATCGAACCAAACTCTATCTATTTCACTCGTCATGACCGTGCTTGTAAACGTGTCCGGAAACCTTCATGCCTTGATATCTGTGTGTTCAACCTTGCAACAAAGAACCTCAAACGCTTCCCCGCTCTCTTCAAGTTAAGGCTCACGGATGCTCGATGGTTTCTCCCCTCATGATCTTGATTTGTTTTCCTTCTCTTGTAGAGATCACACTTTTCTCTTCTGTTATATTCTTTTTTAATTTTATGTGTATCGAATCAGCTTTGGAAACATATTCAACACTGGAAACTTTTTCTTTTTGTAGTTTTGTTTTTAATAGTCTAATTTTAATCTAATATAGTTAATTTTGTGTAATTCTAGGTTTCGAATAATTGAATTAGGTTTCGAATAATATGCATGTTAGAAGCTTATACATTGTTAATAAATCTGTTAGATGTGGTATTGTGATTCATGTAATTGAGAGAATACGTTCTTTTCTTTTTTTAATATGTCCTTGGCATTTTTTTTAATCGGGTAGATGCTGTATTGTGATTTTTGGGCAGATTCTTGTTTAATTTTGATGTTCTGTTGCAGGTGTTTTTAACTTGTCTGGTTTGAATTTGACAACGTATAGCTGAAGTGGTGACACCAAAATTTTATATACTCTTAGCTCGTTTTGATTACTTTTGTTATATATTACCTCTGATTGTCTATTTCTCAGTTCTGCAGCTAACCTTTTGATCATTATAAAAAGCATATGGAGACTTTTAATTCTTGCCGCTGGTTGGAGCTCCGTATTGACATCTTGAGATCTGTGTTGGAACGTTTTAGTTTTGTGGATTTTCAGTGTTAATATTCATGTGTTCGAATTGGTATTCGTGTTCCAAACAATCGTTGATCCGAAAAAGCTGATCTCCTTGGCTGATTCTGTTTCCAAGGGATAGTGGTTGGTTGTGATATGTACAACCCGGATGAAGCTAGAATTTACAGAACTAAGAGACTTCTCATAGATTCAATTTTTGACAAACTCTTGGTTCTTGATTCTAAATCCAATCCCCTATAATATTAGGGAAAATTATAAATAAAGGATATTTTTCTAAAAATTTGGCGATCTACACTTTTTTTTTAAGATTGTCAATTGTGACGAAAATGCCCTTACTAATAGAAATAGTGAAGTTTTTAAGAGTTTGAACCAATAAACAAACAGAAAACCCATGTTAATATACAACTGTGTAAAAAAAATTTGAAAAAAAAAATGTTTTGGGTGTCAAAAATTAGTTTGTAAATTGCTGATTTCTGGTCTAAATTGTTTAGAATAGACTTTCTACGATTTTTTCTCTTTCTGAAACATTTAAATTGTTCATTCTACAGTTTGTACATGTTCTACAAAGTTTAGACGGAAAATTTGTTCTAAAAATTTTAGAACCTGAATTTTGTATGTTCTACAAAATTAAGAATATGTATTCTACGTTTTTCTTCATTCTACATCAATTCAGAATTCGTTTTCTACGTTTTACCCTATATACTAAAAGAAGTAGAAGATAAATCATAGAAATTTTATAATTTGTAATCTGTAAACCTTAGAATACCCTAAAAATAGAAAGAAAATAAATTAAATAAGGAAAGTAAATATTTTTTGAATAATCTTAATTTATGGTTACGATTCTGTATTTATTGGTAAGATATGTTCTAATATATTTTAGAATGTGTATTCTTAATTATTTAGAAGAAAAACTATTTAGATATGTTCAAATATATTTTTTATTTTATAATTCACAAGTCACTAGACCAGTAAGAATTGAACACATGTAAAATATTTTATAATTTAATAAAACTAAAAAGTAATTTGAGAAATAAAAAAAACAAAATAAATAAATAAATACACACGTTCTAAACATAACTAGATTTTAAACTTTTACAACAAAATCATACTTCCACGATCACCACTTAATAGCAATCTCTTGATAATTACCTCTGTTAGTTTGTTCTATCATTTATATTTGTGTGATGCATGTCAATTGTATTCGTAGGAAATCAAATACAAACCAAAAATCCTATGTTGGCATAGAACGTTTCTTTTCTATTGGGATATTATTACTATTTAGATATGGTCTAATACATTTTAGAATGTTTTTTTTTCCTTCCCATTTTTTGCAAAATCTACAAATTTATTTTGAATATATAATTGATCAACAAATTTAATCTGAATATATAATTGAGGGTATAATTGACTTTTATTTACACCCTAAAACCTATATTACCAAACTTTTCAAAAAAATGTGTAGATGGCCAAATTTTGAAAAAAACCTCCTTTATTTCTAATTTTCCCATAATATTATAGATTTATTTCGCGAAAAGACGATCCGTCTTCCACCTCTAGAATCAATCAAAGATTACAAATATAATTTTAAGGGCATCTTTACTAGTGTTTTGTAGAGGGTTGTTCTCAATTAAAAAGATAAAAAATATTAAAAATGCATAACTGAGGAAAGAGAAACTAAGAACATGATTACTAGTAGTTACTCTTAACAATACTCTCACTTAAAAATTAAAAAATAATGATACAGCAAATCAAAGAGAGAGAAACGCTTCTCCACTGAGCATCTGAAGCATCGATTGGTATAGCAGTTTATGATTGGCCAATTTCTTTTTTACAGATTTTTATTTAAATATATAATAATATTTAAAGAAAATAATCAAAAAAGATTATTTTGAGTAACCCTCATCGTTACTATCGATGATGATGGTCTAAAGAAAAGAAACGTTGCTTCCTAAAGTACTTAAAGAACTGAATGAGAAACGTTGCTCTTCTTTTCTCTCATTCTTTTTGATTAAATTTTTTTTTATTAATAAAATATTAAATATTTAATTTTAAGCAATTTGAATGAGTTGCTCATGGGTAAATATGATCTAAGTAATCATAGATGGACAAATTTTTAAACATTTATTATTTATTTTCACTTTTCCCATGAAAGTTTATGAACTATATAAAAAACTTCATTTTTTTATCAAATTTTTTTTTTGGCAAAACAAAACGCATCGTCTTAACTCCTAAGCATCTCTCTCTCTACTTAAGGACGAGAAGCAGTCTAGGAAAGACAATTTTGAGTTCTTTGATTATCACTTCATTACAGTAAATTGCGGATTCAGTATCTTATGTGTTTTGAGGTTATTTCCTAGAATTCCAAGGTTAGTTCTTCTCCCAGTTTGTGTTGTTCCTTGGTTTCAATTGATATTTTAGGGTTATCGGTTTTTGCTCGTTTCACTCAGATTTGTGTTTTTGATATTTGATAATTTGTTTCATGCCATTTGAACAAGCTTATACATAGCTATACGAGGGTTTAGAGTTTAGGGCCTCTAGGCTCATGCATAGCGATTCAAAGGTTTAAGGTTTAGGCTAATACATAGCGAGTCCCTTGTTATCAGAGCCGGCCAAGCCAGGCTGGTGCTTGCGGCCGCTATAATAATATTAACTTAATCAGCCCAGTTTTTCCATAGAACGTCATTGGTTTTGCTGGAAACCTATTACTAATATATTGAAAGTGTCATAGGTTCGACTCTCACAAGAGGTGATTGTTACCTTTTTTTTTCTTTTTAAACAAAAAAATCAGCCAAAATTTTTTCCCTGCTTGGAGCCACCAAAATCTTGGCGGCTCTGCTTGTTATTATTGTTAGGAGCGCAAAAATCGAATTGAGAAAATATGCGAATTATATTTAAATTAACGAAATCAGAAACGAATTATAACAGCATAATATAAAGCAGTAAATAAATTACGGAGGCAAGATATGATATCTCTTTCCTTAATTCAATAAATCGGCTGTAAGTGCTTTCGGACAATCACGATTTATGAATCCCAGGATACAACCGATCACGAACTATTACAGTAGCACACCAGTAATAGAACTCAAGCGAACAGATCTACGTTATACTCTCGAGACTACTAAACTAAGAACTTACTTGGACTAAGCAAGAGAGAGGGAGAGAGAGATCTTCAGAGGAAGGAGTGTTTATGTTTTTTTGTGTGAAAAATAATGAGAGGTTATGCCTCTATATATAGTGGAAGGAGGGAGCTCTCAAGAAAATATTCAGTGAATATTCTCGGAGTGCTGCCCAAGTTTGCTTGGAGTTCACACCAAGTCTTTCCAAAAAATTAAATGGGCTTACAACAGTCTCAAGAGCCAAAAAGCCCAAAAATCCAAAAGCCCAAGAGACCACAGCCCGCGTTCGAGACCAGCCCGGCCGGGCCCGGCCCGCCCCGCGTCCGGCCCATCCCGCATCCGTGCTCGGCCCGGTTCTGTTTGGTTCGCGTGTGGGAACCTTCCCTCTTCCTTCTATACACTTTTGAAACTAGAAGAGTGTGAAACTATATATATATATGAGTGAAAAATCAATCATATTTCCGATGTGGGATATTTCCCAAACCATCCCAAGTAGCTCACTTCACACTTTTATTTCTCATTCAAATCAACTCCGTTTTGGACGTATGAGTATACCACCTTGTAGTACTCGTTACCAGCTTTCCATTGCACTATCGACCAGACAATTCCGATCAGCCATTTGGCCGGAATTTGGCCGGAAAGTCACCGGAAAGTCATTGTCCCAAAACCTGCAATTTTCTGAAACTTGTTTCTGAAAATTCAGTTCCAACAATCCCCCACATGAATAGAAATAAGTCTAAACATATGACGACATTGTTGGTTTAAATTGTATAAGTGGAAGTTTGATAGAAGTAAAGAAGAGAGAGTGTGAGAAAATGTGAGATTGTATTAGAATAGATCTTTACATGGTCGGCTAAGAGCCTTAAATAGAAGGAAAACTAGGTCAACTACATACTAAACTCGACAACTTGGTGAGAGTGACACAAAGAGAGAGAACAAGTGAATCCCAAGGTTGATAGCGACCCGTCTTGGTCTCCTAAACGGAAGCACACCCGTGACCTTATCCCCCAACGGCTATAAGGTGCCTTCGAGATCTTTCTTATGGGCTTCTTGATGGACTGGCCTCATATCTACTCCTTATATCACTCGAACTCGGCCTTGTTGATCTCTTGTACGGACGTCCGTACGGACACTCGTACGGACGTGACTTAGGCTGAATGGAACATGGTCAATACTCCCCCTCAAGCTTAGCCAAGTGAAACGGCTAAGCTTGGAACCCGCACAAGACCACCTCGTTAAAAACGTTAACATGGAAAACCACATGGGACAAAACCATGTTAAGGAAAAGAGTGTGATCTCCACGGGTTAGAGGAGTCTTCTCATGGATGTGTAGGGTCTACTAATCCAAGTTTGCTGGAGATGTAATCGCAAATCTGTGAACTAGTAGCCTTTGTGAAGATGTCAGCCAATTGGTCTTTTCTTGGCGTGTGGCACGGCAAGACTACACCCTCTTCAATCTACTCTCGTACCGTATGGCAGTCTACCTCGATGTGTTTGGTTCTTTCATGGAAGACCGAGTTGGTTGCTATGTGTATTGCCGCCTTGTTGTCACAATGCATAGTAATGGGTTTGTCTATCTCCACTCCAAGGTCCTTGAGGAGGCCTTTAAGCCATGTAAGCTCGTTGGTGAGCTTCTTCATGGCCCTATACTCCGATTCGGCACTTGATTGAGACACGACCTTTTGTTTCTTCGATTTCCAAGTAACTAGGTTCCCACCAACAAAGTGCAGTACCCCGTTGTAGACCTCCTATCGGTTGTGTCACCCGCATAGTCTGCGTCGCAATAGCCAACGAGCTTAGTATTGTTGTTCTTCCCCATCCAAATGCCTCGGCCAGGGCTTCCCTTGAGGTAACACAGAATCCTCTCAACCGTGTTCCAATCAAAGTTTGTTGGTGCTTTCATGTGTTGGCTCACTTGATTCACAGCATAGAAAAGATCCGATCGTGTGATGGTAAGATAGATCAACTTCCCCACCAGCCTACAATATCTTCCTACGTCCTCATACGGCTCAGCCAACTTGTTCACCGGCGCATTTGGTGATTTCTTCATCTCCCCCTTTCGCTTGACCTGGTAACCCTATTCAAGTGGTGTGGAGACCGGTTTGACGCCAAGTTTACCAGTTTCCTTTTGCAAGTCCAGCGTATACTTTCGTTGAGAGAGAAACAGTCCTTCCGGTGATCTAGAGATTTCGATCCCAAGGAAATAGTTGAGTTCGCCAAGGTCCTTGATGTCAAAGGCGGAGTGAAGAAGAGCCTTGGTAGTGGAAATTCCGTCGTTATCATCACCTGTGATGATTATGTCATCGACATAGACAAGCACCACCACTCGACCGCCGGCTGTGCAGAAAGTAAACAAGGTGTAGTCCGCTTCCGACCGTCGAAAGCCATTGGTGCGAAGTGTGGAGCTCAGTTTATGATACTACGCCCGAGGGGATTGTTTCAAGCCGTAGATGGCCTTGCGAAGGCGAAGAACTTTGCCCGGAGCAACAATGTGTTCCAAGCCCGGAGGAGGGTGCATATACACTTCTTCTTCAAGCTCCCCCTGAAGGAAGGCGTTCTTGACGTCCATCTGCCAAAGATCCCACGAGAGGTTTGTAGCGAGAGAAAGGACCACTCGAACGGTGTGGAGCTTGGCGACCGGGGCAAACGTGTCCGTGTAATCGGCACCATAGGTTTGTGTAAAGTCACGAGCAACAAGGCGAGCCTTGTAGCGTTCCACATCACCATTGCTCAAATACTTAATCGTGAAGACCCACTTCGAGCTGACCGCCTTCTTCCCCTTTGGGAGATCATATTCGTCCCAAGTATGATTCCGAATCATGGCATCGATCTCATCATCAACAGCCGCTAACCATTCCTTGTGTTCTTTGGCTTCATCGTAGGTTTGAGGAACAAACTGGGCATCGATCTTGGTAAGGAAGGCGGCATGGTCTTGAGGAACAAGGTCAAGCGAACACACAGCTTGAATTGGATGAGCCACTGCCTGATTATTGTAGTAAACCCGTTTTTCCTTCCACGTCGACGGATGAAATTTTAGACGTGCACTTCGCCGAGGGAGAACAACCGCAGATTCCTGTGGCTGGACATCGGTGGCAGCCATGGGATGGTCATTGTCTACATGTTCCGGCACGGCATGAGGTTCATCGGTAGGAAGAGCAAGCGGCTCAGAGGCATTTTCTTGATCTTCCTCGTCTACTGGTGGTATAGAGTCACGTTCGGTTCATGCGGAGTCGGAGCAGGACGAACTTGGTCCGTTTGATTCGATGGTGTTGTGATGCCGAGATGATTCAAGAGAAACCGTAGGTTGGTTGCACGATCGGAGTTGGATTGGGAGAGATCCTTGAGGCTGTCCCAGTCCTTTGTCGCATAGTATCCTTGGTGTTCAAGGAACTTCACGTCTCGGGAGATATGTAAGCGGCCAGTAGCTGGATCATAGCACTTATAGCCCTTATGACTCGTTGAGTAGCAAATGAACATACATTTGGTGCTTTTGGCGTCGAGCTTAGTCCGTTGTTCCCCTGGAACCAAAACAAATCACACACACCCGAAAACGCGTAAGTGGTCCAAAGAGGGTTTAAATTGGTTGTGTACCTCATATGGGGATTTTTCTTGTAAAACTTTAGTAGGAGTCCTATTGATCAGATAGCAAGCCATCATTACATCATCTCCCCAGAACCGTTTGGTGACATTGGTTTGGAACATCATCGACCTCGCCACTTCCATAAGGTGCCGGTTCTTCCTCTCGGCCACACCGTTTTGTTGGGGCGTATAGGGACAACTAGTTTGTTGGAGAATGCCATGTTTGGATAGATGAGCCTTAAGCTTGTGGCTTGTGTACTCTCCTCCATTGTCAGACCTTAGTACCTTTATTTTTGCATTGAAATGATTAGTGACATAATTCTGAAAATTAACAAATGCATCATAGACTCTATCCTTAGATGGTAACAAGGTAAGCCAAGTATACTTTGATTTTTCATCAATAAAAGTCACAAAATACTTGTTATTGTCTCTTGATAAGCATGGTGAAGTCCAAACATCAGAATGCACTAAATCAAAACAATGTTCATAAATAGTAGTTGATTTAGGAAAAATAGACTTGCAATGTTTACCAAGGATACAAGGTTCACAAGTTGAATTATCAAAAGAAACATTAGGCAACATTAATTCAAAAGCTCTAGAGTGAGGGTGGCCTAGTCTAGCATGCCACACATCACTTGAAATACTACTAAGATCCGATATAAAAGAAAACATATTAGGTGGACTTGATGAGGTTTTCTCTAGGACATAGAGATCTCCCTTAGCATCTCCTCCTCCAAGAACCTTTCCAGTCTCAATATCCTGAAAATGCACACTGTTAGGACCAAAGATAGTATAACAATTTAAATCAGTTGTAGCTCGCTTAACCGATAAGAGATTAGAGGTGAATGTGGGCATAAAGAAGGCTTTTGAGTTCTTATCAAACAATTTCAAGTCTCCTACACCCTTAACTGGTATTCTATCCCCATTTGCAATAATAACATTTCCTACAGCCGGTTTTATGTTGTGTATAAGGCTAGGGTTACTTATCATGTGATGAGAAGCACCCGAGTCTACAACAAGTGTTTTACTAGGCTGTGAGGCAAAGAAAGTGGTACCAGAATCCTTTAAAGCGGCAATGGATTTGATGAGGGCCTCCAAGTCGGATTTCCTCACAAGATCCCCAAACGAAGCCGCCATAGCCGTAGCCGCTGCACCGCCTTGGTTTGCCGCACCGGAACCTTGACCACTCGATCCTTCATGCGAGAGATGCGCCTTGAACTTAGCCGGCTTGAGGTGAGGGTGGAGAATCCAACACTTGTCCTTCATGTGTCCCTTCTTCTTGCATTGGTCGCACACCATCACTCTCCGGTCATCGTGCTTGTAGACACCTTTTTTTGCGGTAGCCAAGTCTTCCTTTCCACAAAAGAGACCAAGGGAGCCTTGTTCCTTTTGCACTTGAGAACACACGTCTTCAAGTGTAGGCAACTTGTCTCCACGGAGGATATGCTTGATCAGGTCATTGAACGTTGGGTTGAGGGTGAGCAAGAGGCCAAACACCTTGTCTTGCTCCTTTCGTTCGTTGAGGATAGCCGGATCGATTGTACTTGGTCGAAGCATCTTAAGCTCGGCCCATAACGACCTAAACTTCCTAAAATGCTTTGTGAACTCCAAATCTTCTTGATGGAGAATGTTAATCGCCTTCTTAACTTCAAACACACGAGTCAAGTTGGTCACGTTCCCATAAACGTTCGCCAGCGTCTCCCATAACTCCTTGGCCGTCTCACAATACGAGTAGGCCTCAAGGATAGGTGCGTCTAACAAATTTTGGAGAATGGCAAGCACGGTCTGATCTTCTTGGAACCACTTGACTTCCTTCTCTAGATCAGCCTCCTTGTCTTCTTCCGTTTCCACCTTACCGTCCTCCTTAGTGGCTTTCTTGGGGAGTTGGTCCGTTTTGACGTGGATCCAAAGTCCTCGGCCACTGAGTGCGGTCTTTGTGGTTCTCTTCCACAACAGGTAGTTGGCTCCCTTGAGCACCACCGGGGTCACAATAGGCTTGTTGTTGTCCATTGTCGAGTAGAGTAGAGTAGCGAATAGAATAAAGAGTAGAATAGCGAATAGAATGGTGAGCAGAGTAGATGAGTAGAATAAGGGAGTAGAATACTAAGTAGAATCAAAGAGAATGCTAGAAAAAGAAGAAGAGAAGGTTTATAGAATCATAGATCGATAAACATGCTCTGATACCATGTTGGTTTAAATTGTATAAGCGGAAGTTTGATAGAAGTAAAGAAGAGAGAGTGTGAGAAAATGTGAGATTTTACTAGAATAGATCTTTACATGGTCGGCTAAGAGCCTTAAATAGAAGGAAAACTAGGTCAACTACATAGTAAACTCGACAACTTGGTGAGAGTGACACAAAGAGAGAGAACAAGTGAATCCCAAGGTTGATAGCGACCCGTCTTGGTCTCCTAAACGGAAGCACACCCGTGACCTTATCCCCCAACGGCTATAAGGTGCCTTCGAGATCTTTCTTATGGGCTTCTTGATGGACTGGCCTCATCTCTACTCCTTATATCACTCGAACTCGGCCTTGTTGATCTCTTGTACGGACGTCCGTACGAACACTCGTACGGACGTGACTTAGGCTGAATGGAACATGGTCAGTAGACATAACTAACCCTATAGACTGACACTACTAGCTAGACTAGACAGACCTTCGAGAGTATATGCGAAAACTAACTGTATCTGAGTTGGTGGCGTTTTTCAACCTTGAACCGACTCATTGTTATACCTGTCGAGTTTACTCGGCCAGTTGGTGAACATGATGTCTTGAACCATCCGGATTTGTATGTAAACTTATACAGCAAGCATAACACAGCTTCGTTTTCTCGTAGAACGAGGTTCTCTATTGTGTTCATTGTGGCCTTGAACATGCCTGGTTAATCATGAGTGAACTTGGAGAGTATAGCCTCATATAATCTCCTAGAAACGGCCCGATTTCACACTCACAAGGTGATTTCATAAGCTGCTTGTATTTAAAGAAATATCCTGTAATTATTTCAAATATTTTACAAAGCTACATTTCAAATCATTAAAAGCATATGCTTAACCTCTAACATACAGGAAGCACTTTACATCACTCTAGGAACTGGGAAAAGACAAAAGTCTTCTAGTGCTTGTAGCAGATTCAGCTTGATTTAGTTGTCCCTTTGAACCTAGGTCATGGGGTCTCCAATCTGAGTAGGTGGGGTTACCATCAAACATCCTCTTAAGTCATAGGCTTTAAACCCATTCCTCTTGATGATTTTATAACTTGATCTCGCGCCAAACCTTTTGTAAATGGATCCGCTAGGTTTTCTTTCGTATTGATGTAATCAATCGTAACTACACCAGTTGAGATAAGTTGTCTAACAGTTTTATGTCTCCGTCTGATGTGACGAGATTTGCCATTGTAATGGGTATTCCTTGCCCTGCCCAAAGCCGATTCGCTATCACAGTGTACACGTATTGCAGGCACAGGATTCCCCCACATTGGGATGTCTTCCAAGAAATTACGAAGTGATTCAGCTTCTGACATAGCTATCTCCAAAGCTATGAATTCAGATTCCATAGTTGATTTAGCTGCCAGAGTTTGTTTGGAAGACTTCCAGGACACTGCTGCACCTCCAAGTGTAAAAACATATCCACTTGTGGATTTTGAGTTTCTCGAGTCTGCGATCCAGTTGGCATCACTGTAACCTTCCAAAACTCCGGGTTCTCTACCATAGTGCAAGCCATGATCTTTGGTATAACGTAGATAGTCCAAAACTCTAGCTATAGCCATCCCATGCTTATGTCCTGGATTACTTGTGTGGCGACTAAGTACATTTACAGAGTGCGCTAAATCCGGTCTTGTACAGTTTGTCAAGTACATTAGACTGCCAATTACTCTTGCATACTCCACCTGTTGTACAGGTTCACCAGAATTTTTGGTTAAGTGAATTTGAGGATCCTCTGGAGTTTTTGCAGTCCCATTTGAGTAATGCTTGAATCGATCAAGCACTTTTTCCGCATAGTGGGTTTGAGAAAAGATAAGGTCCTCATCAGTTCTGATGATTTTTATCCCCAAAATTATATCTGCTAAACCCAAGTCCTTCATGTCAAAATTTCTTTTGAGCATGTTTTTCGTTTGAGTTATGATGTCTTTGTTGCTGCCAATAATAAGCATATCATCTACATATAAGCATAACAAAATGTACCCTGATGGAGTAGTTTTGTAGTATATGCATTTGTCACATTCATTAATGCGAAAACCATTAGACATCATCATACTGTCAAACTTCTCATGCCACTGCTTAGGAGCCTGTTTGAGTCCATATAATGACTTCACAAGTTTACACACTTTGTGTTCTTGTCCTGGAATAACAAATCCCTCAGGTTGTTTCATGTAGATTTCCTCTTCTAAATCTCCATGAAGAAAAGCAGTTTTTACATCCATTTGATGGATTTCAAGTTTTCTCAAGGCTGCAATACCTATGAGCATCCTGATCGAAGATAGTCTTGTTACCGGTGAATAGGTATCAAAGAAATCTAAGCCTTCTTTTTGCCGAAATCCTTGCACTACAAGCCTAGCCTTGTACCGTTCAATATCGCCATTTGGTTTTCGTTTTATCGTAAAAATCCATTTACATCCCAAAGGCTTAAATCCTTGTGGTAGATCTGCCATCTCGTAAGTATGATGTTGCATGATAGAGTCTATTTCAGTTTTGACTGCTTCCTTCCAATAAGGTGCATCAGGTGTAGACATAGCTTCTGCGTATGTTCTTGGTAGATTTTCAGCTAGAAATGCCATCATCAGAAAATCATCACCAAACGATTTACTTTTGCGAGCTCGTTTGCTTCTTCTAGGTTCCAGTTCTGATTCTACAGAAGTAGTACTCAAAGTATTGCCAGCTTCCAAAGTCGCTGCATCTCGTTGTTCACGAGTCCGTTTTTGAGTTTTCCTACAGGGAAAAATGTCTTCAAAAAATGAAGCATTTCTTGACTCCATAACTGTATTCACATGGATATCTGGAATATCTGATTTATGAACCAGAAATCGATATGCACTACTGTTATGTGCATATCAGATGAAGATACAGTCTACGGTTTTAGGCCCAATTGTGACCTTTTAGGAGGTGGTACGGCCACTTTTGCTAGACACCCCCACACTTTGAGGTATTTGTACGAAGGTACTGTACCTTTCCAAAGTTCATATGGTGACTTGCCAGTAACCTTATGCTGTATCCTGTTGAGGATGTAATTAGTGGTAAGCAAAGCTTCCCCCCACATGTTCTGGGCTAACCCAGATTCCTGCAACAACGCATTCATCATCTCTTTCAGAGTTCGATTCTTTCGTTCCGCTACTCCGTTAG
>NC_025704.1:16736499-16748099 GCF_000633955.1 Camelina sativa
TTGATCAGTCCACCCTTAACAAAACCCTTTCCCAAATACATCCCATTTTTCTTAAGAACTAACTTATCAGCCTCAAAATTGATGGAAAAACCATGCTTGCTTAGAACTGTTCCAAAGATGAGATTCTTCCGCATGTCAGCTACGTGCTTCACGTTCTGCAAGGTGAGCTCACGATCAGAAGTTAGCTTCAGAACCACTTTGCCTTTACCTTCAATCTTGGACACCGCCGTGTTGCCCATGAAAAGCTGCTCATTTGACTTGTTCTGCACATAGGTGGTGAACATGGTCCTATCAGAGCATATGTGTGTGGTAGCACCAGTGTCGTAGTACCACTCCACTGGGTTGTCTTCCACCATGTTACATTCAGTAACCACCACAACCATGTCTTCTTCACTTAGGTTTGCTTGCAACTTGAGATCTTTTGCTTTGCTTTTGCAAACATCAGCCTTGTGTCCAATCTTACCACAATGATGACACTTCCCTTTGAACTTCCTCTCAAGGTTGCTCTTCTTGAAGTTTGGTCCAGATGACACCTTCAACGGTTTATGAGGAATAGAGATCCCTTTACCCTTGCCTTTAAACTTGGCCTTATGCTCAGCTACATGAACATCATGCCCTTGGCTTTGAGCATCCGAATGAGCTCCACGATTGTTGTCCTCAACTCTCAACCGACGGATGAGATCATCAAGAGACATTGCCTTACGCTTGAAGTTAAGGTAATGCTTGAAATTCGACCAGCCTGGTGGTAGCTTCTCGATCAAGCAATTCGTTTTGAAGACATTGCAGATCGACATCCCTTCCAAATCGATCTCCTGAAAGATGCGTTGAAGAGCTTCCACTTGTTCCATAATTGGTTTGGAATCCACCATCTTGAAGTTCAGGAACTTCGTAGTTGAGAATTTCTGCATCCCAGACTCATCAGTCTTGTACTTGGTCTCCAAAGCTAGCCACAATGCTTTTGAAGTCTTGTACATACTGTAGAGGTCATACAGATCATTGACCAAACGGTTCAGAATCTGACCTTTGCAACAGTAGTCTCCTTGATCCCAACTATCCATACTTCCAACCACATACACGTCAGTGTCACCTTGTGGAAGCGTTGGTGGATCCTCTGTGAGGTACCTTTCCATGTTCATGCTGGCCAAGTAGTAGCGCATCTTGTTTTGCCATGTTTTGAACCCAGCTTTGCCATCGAACTTATCTGGCATCATCCCTTGGGAAGCCGAAGGTGGTATTCCCATGTGGGTTGATCCATTACCGAACAGATTTCGGCGCACGTTTTCCATACCCGAATCGGTAAGCTTCGTCTTTTCAAGTTCTTTAGCAAGGCGTAAAGCCAACTCCGCAGGAGTTTCAACAGGGGTTGCAGGAACCCTAGCACCATCAACGTTGTTGGTGTTGTCTCCAGACATTTTTCTGTTTCACAATAAACAGATCTGATTAATATATTAATCAAACAATTCAAGTAATTAAATTACACTGAATAGTTTTGCAAACTCGCTTAACAAGCGTTCGCAGAAACTTGTTTCACAAACTCACTCCATTAAGAGCGTTCGTGGAAACCAGAGTGAGTAGAGAAGAAAGAATTAAATTAAAAGCGTTCTTCAAAAACTTTCCGTGTAAGCACCGAAAGATGAAAGCAAAAACAGTTTTTCAGAAGATTTTGAAATCGTTTTTAAAATAAAAAAAATTCGATAAATTCTCAATCCGTTTAAAGCGATAAGCAGAAAGCGGAGTTTTTTAATTAAGACTGTTAGGAGCGCAAAAATCGAATTGAGAAAATATGTGAATTATATTTAAATTAACGAAATCAGAAACGAATTACAACAGCATAATATAAAGCAGTAAATAAATCACGGAGGCAAGATATGATATCTCTTTCCTTAATTCAATAAATCGGCCGTAAGTGCTTTCGGACAATCACGATTTATGAATCCCAGGATACAACCGATCACGAACTATTACAGTAGCACACCAATAATAGAACTCAAGCGAACAGATCTACGTTATACTCTCGAGACTACTAAACTAAGAACTTACTTGGACTAAGCAAGGGAGAGGGAGAGAGAGATCTTCAGAGGAAGGAGTGTTTCTGTTTTTGTGTGTGAAAAATAATGAGAGGTTATGTCTCTATATATAGTGGAAGGAGGGAACTCTCAAGAAAATATTCAGTGAATATTCTCGGAGTGCTGTCCAAGTTTGCTTGGAGTTCACACCAAGTCTTTCCAAAAAATTAAATGGGCCTACATCAGTCTCAAGCGCCAAAAAGCCCAAAAATCCAAAAGCCCAAGAGACCACAGCCCGCGTCCGAGACCAGCCCGGCCGGGCCGGGCCCGGCCCGCGTCCAGCCCATCCCGCATCCATGCTCGGCCCGGTTCGGTTTGGTTCGCGTGTGGGAACCTTCCCTCTTCCTTCTACACACTTTTGAAACTAGAAGAGTGTGAAACTATATATATATATGAGTGAAAAATCAACCATATTTCCGATGTGGGATATTTCCCAAACCATCCCAAGTAGCTCACTTCACACTCTTATTTCTCATTCAAATCAACTCCGTTTTGGACGTATGAGTATACCATCTTGTAGTACTCGTTACCAGCTTTCCATTTCACTATTGACCAGACAATTCCGATCAGCCATTTGGCCGGAATTTGGCCGGAAAGTCTCCGGAAAGTCATTGTCCCAAAACCTGCAATTTTCTGAAACTTGTTTCTGAAAATTCAGTTCCAACAATTACATGTTAGAAGCTTGTATAGAGCGGTAGCGTTAGAACGAGTTTTTCTTGTCTGGTTGGAGTTGATAACGCAAAGCAGAAGTAATAACCCTATTTTACATTCTCTTGCTCATTTGCTTATTTTGTATGATAAAAGCATGAAGACTCCTAATTTTGCCTTCCGGTCGGACCTCCCTATGGACATCTTGACATCTGTGTTCAAACGTTTGAGTTTTGTTGATTTACACCGCGCTAAGATTGTGTGTCTCAATTGGTATTCGTGTTCAAAACAAACGTTGCTCTGTAAAAAAAGACATCCATGGCTGATTCTGTTTCCAGAGAACGATGTTTGTAGTCTGTATAACCCGGATGAAGGTAGGGTTTACAAAACAAAAAGAGACTTTTCAGGGATCAGATTCTTGGAAAACTCAGGTAACTGGTTCTTGGTTCTTGATTCCAAATCTAAGCTCTACATCATAAATTTGTTTAGCGAGAAACATATCGATCTTCCACCTTTAGAGTCGATGAAGAGGGATCACTATAGTCTTGAACGAGTCGGAGATAATGAATTCAAGGAGGTAGTAGTATTCGGATTTGGACGTCCCTCAGTTACCATCCTCAATGCGAAAGATCTAACAAGAATGATGATACCCTTATGCCATTTCGTCCGCGTGATTATGTTTATGAAACAATTAGCTATAACATTGCAGTTACAACATCAGGAGAGGTTTTGTTGGTTGAGATCTACTTTTACAAAACAACAATGCAGAGGAGGTTCAGTCTTTTCAAGAAGGATCCTAATCCAGACCCGGATGCTATTTTGAACAACCCGAACCCGCTTGTTGAGGTATATTCTCTAGGTGATGAGGCACTGCTTCTTGATTTGGGCATCACCGTGCCTGCTGACCATACCCTTGGCATCGAGCCAAACTCTATCTATTTTACCCGTCATGACCGTGCTTGTAAACGTGGCTTGGAACCTTCATGCCTTGACATATGTGTGTTCAACCTTGCAACAAAGAACCTCAAACGCTTCCCCGGTCTCTCCAACTTGTGGCTCACGGATGCTCGATGGTTTCTCCCGTCATGATCTTGATTTGTTTTACTTTTCTTGGAGAGATCACACTTTTTCTCTTCTGTTATATTTTAATTTTATGTGTATCGAATAAGCTTTGGAGACATATTCAACACTGGAAACTTTTTCTTTTTGCAGTTTTGTTTTTAACTGACATTAATCTAACCCATATATAACAACAATCTGAATAAATGCCACCAAAATTTATGTTTTTTTAATCGTATTTTTAGATAATTTTCCAAAAAAAATCTGTAAAAAATTCTGATTGTGTGTATTACGAAAAGTTGCAATTGTTCATTTGTTTTTTTTGTTGTAAAACATCAATTGTTCATTATAGAGTTGTGTATCTTCGAATATTCATATATTTTGAAATATATATATACTAGATTAGGACCCATCCGATGTGCGGCTTTAGAGTTTATAGAATAAAATTAAATTTAACAAAGAATATAAAGTAAATATTTTAGTAAATAAAAACTATCTATAAAAGTAAATAGATACACCGAGGTGTCTAATGTGATATTTGGTGTAAAAGGTGCGACTATGCGGTTGAGATTATTAATCACTTTTTTTTTGAATTCTCTCGGTCGTGTGAAGTTTGAGATTTATCTCCGACTCTAGTCTCGTTTGAGGGATTTCCATATGAGTTGGTGTAATCGAAGTTGAACAGGGTGATATTGATCAAGTTTTTCAATTACCATAGATTTTATGGGCAATCTGGAAGGCCATAAAAAGTTTTTCAAGGTTTAGAGATTGAGACAAATGATATAATTAGTCAGGCTTTTGGCGATAAGTTAGCCTGGGAAGAGGCGCTCTCTTTTGCGGCGGTCATGTCAGCTCCATCTCCGACTTTGGATGTCCAGGTTTTTTCACCTTGTTGTCAGATTGATGGTTCTTGGAAACCAACCAATGTGCATTCAGGATTGGGATGGTGGTGTTACGTTGGTGAGGAGCGAACCTTGTTGTTGGGGGCCAAGTGTCTAAGATAGAGCCCCTCTCCCTGCATTTGGAGTTAAAAGTGTTGTTGTGGGCAATGGAATGGATACGTGCTGCAGGGATTGCTTGTCAATATTTCGAGACTAATAGTGCTGAGTTACTCACTATGGTGCAGTACCTTGAAGACTGGTCGTCCTTCTCCAACCTGCTCAATGAGTTTAACTCACTGGAGTCCTTCCCACTATTCTCCATCTCTTGGATCCCGCGTGCATCAAATACGAAGGCAGATTGTCTTGTTCGTGCTTCGCATTCTCTTATCTCTATAGTTTCTTTTGTAAACCCCTTCTCTCTGGCTTGTGCAACTAACCGAGGAATTTCCTTTTAATTTATTGTTTGGTTGAAAAAAGAAAGTAATATAGATACACTTTTAGTTAAAGAAAATAGTTTTAGATGAGTTCAAAGTTATTAAAATTAAATTAAATTTAACAAAGAATATATGTTTAATTCTTTTCGTAAAGAAAAACAATATATAAAAGTAAAGAGATAAACTTTTAGTTATAGAAAATAGTTGTTTTTTTTTTGCTATAATACACTAATGTATAACCATTTACAAATCTACTATCTACATTACCACTAAAAAAGTATTTGTACAAACAAATATATTTTACTGTTAAAATATACTCTTTAGTCTTTACTACTACCAACAAATTATTTGTATGAACACATTAAATAACCTATTATATATCTCTTCACTTTAACATTTTTATAGTTACAAAAACGCATATGTATTCTTACATACTCTTATCTTATATATTACATTAGCAGTCTTTTTGAATAAATTATTTGATTGGTGAATAAAATATGAGACGATCTATTTTTTCTTTTTTTATTTTTCACTTCAACAATATTTTTCTTTATGTAAAGGTGAGTATTTACATTTTTTTAGAAACATTAATTAATTGTATAATTTTCACAGTCATTTTTTTATCTTATATAAAAAGTAATCATTTTTCTTATAAAATTAGCAACTTAAAATTAAAATAAGTAAACATATTATAATTTCAAATTTTGTGATATATATATATATATTTATAATTTCCTTATAATGATCTTTTCTAAAATTTAAAGCTGTTTAAATTTTATAATTTTTTATAATTGCCTTTTAATATTTTTAGAACTGTTAAAAATAAAACTTTTGTTTTACATTTGGAAGTTTACAAAGGTTTTTTTCTTTAAAGGAATTTATATAAAATTAACTTTTCTTTTCTCTATTCTACTTTTATGTAAAACCTTTTTATGGTAGGTTTTGAATTTTAACATTTTTATTTTAAATTTTTCTAATAAATTTAGAATTGACATGTGTTAACATCTGATTGATACAATTGACACGTGTCACGATCTTATTTTGACATCAAGCTTTATATAATAAGATAGGTCTGTTTGAACTGTTTTTTTTTTTTTTGCCATGACTAAATGAAAATAATATAAATTTTCTAACTTATTCTCTAGAATTCATTCTTTTAAAAGCAAAGAAATTCCTCCTATTCTTAATTTAACAAAAGATTTTTGGAATGATGAATATGATTTATAACTTTTAGTTAATTTTAAATATAAAAATTTAAAAAAAAATACCTAGAGTTTTTTTTTCTAAGAGTTAGATGGATTATATAGTGAGTTTTTAGATTTGACTCTTGAGTCTTGTATAATATGACAAGTTTTTTTTTCAACTTTTCTTATCGATGTGACATTTGACGTTTTATTTTTGCGACACATGTATTTTACGTTAATTTGAAGTTTGATCCTTTAAATTTATTTACTTAGAAAAGTATTCATTTCTTTTATCTTCCTTTACCAAATCTTTAATTATTTTTGGTTTGTATTGTTTAGTATTATTTCATAGCAAGAATCTATATAGTTTACTTTGGTCCAAGAAAAAGTAATCCATCTTACAAGAATATATTTCATCTATTTTAATTTATACCATTTATAAATTCCTCACTAATTTCTCTTTAAATTTCTTTACGAAGAAAATTGTTCATTTATTTTCTTTTCGTCTACCAAATTTTTAATTATTTTTGGGTTTTTAATTTAGTATTACTTCATAGCAAGAATCTCTAAAGTTTACTTTTGTTAAAGAAAAAGTAATTTATTTTACAAGAATATTCTATTTTGTTTTTACAATTTATAAATTCCTCACTAATTTTTTTCTCACAACTTTAGCTTTATTACCAAACTATTTTTATCGGTTTCACTTGTCAATATTTACTATATATTAAACTATAATAAAGTATATTTAACTATATATGTCATTATGAGAAATTTTCGTTTGGCACCACTCAATTTTTTTAACATGTGTCAATTTTTTTCTTAATTAAATAAAAATACACATTATTGCTAAAACTAAATTGTCTACACACATTTATTTAGTTTGGGACATTTTATTTGTTCAGTTTCTTTAGGTTACATTTACTTCGCTCAATCAATTACCTTTAAGACATTATGCATATGACAAAATTAATTACAATTAATATGTTTTATAACTGTATTTATTGTCATGAATGTGTTTACTCAGAGTAATGTGTCAATGGAATTTTTTTTACAAACTGCAAACAATGTTTAGTATTTAGAGTATAAGATTAAAAGCTCGTGACAAAAAAAAAAGATTAAAAGCATGATGCTAATTTTAGAATTTTAGAAATGATGTGATAAATTTAAAAACAAAACTTATTTTTATGCAATTTGTGAAAATTGTCCATCTTTTAACACTCTTCTGTAACGCCCGTGTCTCCAAAAAAAAAAGAAAATTTGTGTGTATGTCGGGAATTGGAGTAAAGCTGGTTTAATTTTAGTTGGTTTATTAACTTGATTGAGTTATTAATTAAATTAGAACTGGTTTAATTAATTCTTAGTTTAGTTTAATTGTGGTTTAATCGATTTAAACCAAGAAACCCTATCGTTCCCTTTAGAAACGGTCTACGCCTATTTTCTTCTCGGGGGGGGNGGGGGGGACGTTGGTCGATGGTCGCCACCAGAGAGATGAAAGGAGAGAGAAGCTCGATGGTGGTAAGAGGAAGAGAGGGGATGAGTTCGGTTTCGGGGTTAGAGAAAGAGCTAAACTATGGTTCGTGAGAGGAGAGAAGGGCGAGGTGGTGTTGGCGTGTGATGAAGAGGGGATCGAGACTGGACCCTCGTTGCGTACAGCTTGTGCCCTCGTGTGTAACGTTTTCACCGGAGAGTAAACCGGTGATGCCGAGAAAGGTAAATGGCTTAGCTCGATTGTGTTGCCGTTGTGGTTTGTTATGTTGTTCGTGTTGGTTGCCGCCGTTTGTGAACCACGAGACTCTCGTTGTGAACAACCTGTGTCTTCGCGTGTCACGTCTTCATCGGAGGGCAAACCATTGTTGTGAACAACCCCTTAACTCTCGTGTATGTTGTTGTGTTATGTGAGTCGCTGATTTGTGAGTTTGGTGGTCATGGGAGAGGATCGTATTTTCTTAGTGGTCTGAGTTCGCTGATTATTAAAGTGATTATGTAATCGTAAGAGAGAAAGTGTTTTGTCATGATTGTTCTAGTTGCCACCACCGTTGTTGTTGTGGCTGGCTCGTGTTTGTAATAGTCAGTGTATGTAATGGCTTACGTTGATCAATGTTTGGGTAAAGAGATAAAAGGCGTAGAGCCTGGTTTGGTGGTGATGTAAGGAGGAGAGGGATGAGCCGTGTATGTATATCAGTATATGCATACATGTAAGCATCTCCTTCTCCATGGAGTTGTTTGTGTTCGTGTTGTCTTCCGACTCAAGAGGAGGAGAAGCAACGTGAGTCCTAGAGCAAGGGATGTTGTTATCAAAAAGGAGAGAGAGACGCGATGGAGTCATGACGCATATGAGAGAGAGAGACGCGGCGGAGGTGGGGAAGCCTCTTGTGGGTCTGGATAGTCATGTTATGGCTGTGTAAATCTTCTCTAGTGATGGGAGAACAGAGCAGAGTGAACAGAACTGAAGAGGAGAAAGAAAGTGAAAGAAGGTTGGAGATAAAGGCAGTGTGGAGTAGCACTTTGTAGGCTCGCCAGAGCCGGATCTTATATTGGTTTGGAAAGGTGATTATACTGGCGTGATCTCCATCATGCCAAGAGTCAACAGAATCTGAAATATTTTCATTTGGAGTTGATATCGTGGAGTTATGTTCGTGACTTCCTGGACAAGTAATTCGCTGAAACTGTGAAATCTGGGGCAAGTATGAACCTTAGAAACTGTTCCGAGATAGCTCTTTCTAGGCGGCATTTGGCGGTTCAAACCTTGTCTGATCGTGAAGAAATTTGGTAGAGAGACTCGTCATAGTCCGGGCTTCATATCCAACGGTGGAACTCCGATTTCAACGGTTAGTTTATGAATTATTCGAGTGTTTATATAAGCTTTTGTATGGATTGAATTGTGTGAAGTTGTGTTGTTGGTTGAACCAACAAGCTCGGTTCGAGCTAGAACCTCTGTAAGCTTATGGAGCAAGGTCATGGTGGTTGTAGAACCAAGTTAGAGCTCAGGAATGCCGGGTTAAAGCTAAGACGGTGAATCGATGGATTCGTCGGAGAAGTGTTTCCGTGGCTGGACGAAATAAAGTATTCCAGCCCACCTCTCTTGTTACTCGGTCGCTAGGGGTGGTTGGTTGTGCGACTCAGTAACTAGATGAGGTGGTGTTTGGGATACATGCTTAAGTGGCTTGTTCGGGTGGATCATGAAGTGGCCAGTTGGAGGAGTAATCAGAGTCTATAAATGTAAAATGCTTGTGGAGCTGAAGTACGTTTGTATGATTACTATTAGTAGCTGGAGAGTATGAAATAGTTTGCTTTAGCTAGTATTTGTGGAACTTTTAAGTAAGAAGCGGTTAACGCCGGTTGTCTTGTCAGAATTATGGGGTTCCGATGAGAATGTTTACCGTGTGTCCGGTGTAAGGATTGGGAATCCGGGTGCGGTTGTTTCACCTTCATAATTATAACTTATATATATTTAAATTATTTTCAAGGAATATATAAATAGTATAAGATTAAAAGCATGATGCTATTTTAAGAATTTTAGAAATGATGTGTTAAATTTTTTTGGGGTACGTTAGATTTAATTGGTATATTTAGTTGTAGTGTTGGTACACTTATGGTTAAAGTAGATTAATTAGATAGATATATGATTGCGTTAGATTAAGTTGGTAGAGGAACTGCCTTTGATGATAGACTTATGTGTTGAGCGGGTAGATCGATAGACTTAAAAGGTAGGGAAGATATTTATGGTAGACTAATGGCCCGTTGCAACAAATATATGTGACAGACTTAGTCCTTAACAGATATTTTTGGTATACTTTCTTTGTTTTTTGAAATAGTTTTAGTAGTGTAATGGTAGACTTCTAATTTGTGGTAGATTAAGTAGGCATTTGTGACAGCTGTAAGTCTTACCAGAATAATACGAATTTGTTTGATCAAGCAAAGACAGTATAAAGTTGCGATAGACTTATAGGAGGATCTATATAACTCACTTTTTATAGGTTTTTAAGTTAGAAATCAGATGTTGAGATGAAAATCTATAATAGTTGAGTAAAAATCCCACAAATGAAACAAAAAAAATAGACATAAGTCATGAAAAAATAAAGTGAGGCAGGAGAAATTAGGGTTTTCAGCCGTATGTTAGAAGTAGAAGACGAGGATATTCTGGTAATTTTGGGTTCATTAAACCTAAAATCGAACGTGTACGTACATATAAACGTGTACGTACATATGAACGCATACGTACATAAGTTATGAACGCATACATACATATGAACACACAAATTGTTTACAAACAAAACATTCAAAACATGTACGTACACAAGTTATTTTAATGTAACATTCAAAACAAGTACTTATGTGAGAAACGTGATAGCAATCATCATAAAGCGAACTATGTCATTCAATCTTGTTTGAGACTAATTAGGGAGATAAGTGAAACAATCACACATAAAGATATGTATAACTAAAAGGTGTATTATCACATTCTCTCACCATATTCTCACAATGACAATTAAATCCACCGTTGAGTATAGTTATAGAAGTGTCAAACCCACCATTGAACATAGTTATATAGGTGTCAAAAATATAAGATATGCATGTTGCAGTTTGGGTGTACGTACATAACGTTTTTTTGTTTAATGTATGTTGCAGTTTGGTGTATGTACAAACGTTCTTGAGATTAGTGTACGTACATAATCAGGAGTCATCATACTCATCATCTTCAGTCTCAGCTTATGGCTTTTCCTGAAGAGGAAGAAGCTACTAGAAGTTCTTGAAGACTGGGAGGTATAGTTTGGTCCTCATAGGTTTGCTTTTAAAGATCTACACACTGCAACAAAGGGTTTCAAGGATACTGAGATTCTCGGTAAAGGAGGATTTGGGAAAGTCTATAAAGATACCTTACCAGTTTACAACGTAGAGATTGCGGTGAAGATGGTTTCTCATGATTCAAGACAAGGAATGAGAAGTTCATTACTGAGATTGCAACCATTGGGCGTCTCAGACACCCTAACTTAGTTTGGCTACAGGGTTATTGCAGACACAAAGGTGAACTCTACTTGGTGTATGATTGTATGCCAAAAGGAAGCCTTGATAAGTTCCTCTACCACCGACAGATAATGAGTCTTGAATGGTCACAAAGATTCAAGATTATTAAAGACGTAGCTTCTGGACTTTGTTACTTGCACCAACAATGGGTGCAGGTGATTATCCACATGGATATTAAACCAGCCAATGTCCTCCTTGACGCTAATATGAAGGCAAAACTTGGTGACTTTGGTCTCGCAAAGCTCTGTGATCATGGGATTGATCCTCAGACCTCTCATGTGGCAGGTACCTTTTTGTATTTTG
>NC_025704.1:16748336-16763086 GCF_000633955.1 Camelina sativa
GTAATTTTGGGTTCATTAAACCTAAAATCGAACGTGTACGTACATATAAACGTGTACGTACATATGAACGCATACGTACACAAGTTATGAACGCATACGTACATATGAACACAAATTGTTTACAAACAAAACAATGTTGTTGATTTGAAGGTACACTTGGGTATATTTCACCTGAGCTCTCAAGAACAGGAAAGGCAAGTACAAGTTCAGATGTATTTGCACTCGGTGTAGTGATGCTAGAGATTGCTTACGGGAGAAACCTATATTGCCACGAGCATCGCAAATCGAGATGGTACTTACTGATTGGGTGCTAGAGTGTTGGGAGAATGGAGATATCATGCAGGTTCTTGATCATAAGATTGGAGATGAGTGTGTTGAGGAGCAAGCAGCACTTATTCTGAAACTCGGCTTACTCTGTTCACATTCGGTAGCAGCCATCAGACTGAATATGTACAGCATCGTTAAATTCTTGGACAGTGTGGCTCAGCTTCCTGATAACTTACTTGACATTTTCTAAGCTCGAGAAGTTTATCCAGGTCTTGTTATCTCAGGTGAAACAACTGATTCTCCTGAGTCCAGTTCCATTGTTCCCTTGACCTTCACTGAATCTTTCGTCTCTCATGGACGCTAAAAGAAACCCATATGGTCTTGTAGGTTCTTGATTTATCTTGAATATGTAAGTCTTAAAACTGATTGTAATAATTTTTCTAGTGTGTAAGACAAATATATACAAAAAAGAATAACAGAACTCCCAGGAAAAAATCATATGATTGGTATATAAGTATGGTAATAACATCATCCTCACGTTTATTATATAAGAGGAAAAAGGTGGAGACAGTTTGGTATGGTCATGGTCATCAACATGTTACCTCCTTCTGTTTCTCTGTTGTCCTGTTGCTTTTTGATACAAAAGATGAAGAACGGTGAGAGTTGGAATCTTTTCTCTTTGTGCCATCTGATTTTGCAAGTCTGTTTCAGGACAAGAACACAAATTTAGGACTCAAAACAAGACATAGAAAAGTTCTAGAATGGTGATGCATGAGCAAAGTGAGTTTCAATACCTGCTATTTTCTGACTAGTAGTACATTTTTTTTGCAGGAACCTGGTTTAAACGTACGTTGGTAGCGTTGATCAACGTTTAGTTACTAATTAATAGAATCTTTACCACTTGATGAAACACTATTAGACTATACCTGCTTTGGAGATGTATTTTGTCCATCACCAGAAGGTTTAATTTGGTCAAACCTCTTCTGAAAAGACTTAAATGCACGTCTAACAATGTCCTTATCTCCCATTCGTTCCATGATCAAGGATTTTCTTGTTGTTGCAATGACAGTAGGATCAGAGCCTGGCTGATCTAGATTGAGAGAAATGGGCAATGACTTTGTAGCGGTGTGTCTCTTTCTCGGTAGAGTCGACACAGTTTCCTTCTTTACTGAAGGGCGAGAAGTAGATATTGAAGCTGGCTTGGACACTCTTAGAGTTGAAAACCCTGAAGCCTTTGAGACAGTTGATGCTGCTTTATTTACTTCCTTTGTCAGGCTTTTCTCCTTGCTTGGTTGATTTTTCCTAGTGGTTACAACCTTGCTCGTTCCCGGTTTCTTAGTCACCTGACTAGGCTGTAAGACACAAGACACAGTCATTTGAAGAAAATATGAGAAATCACTCATTCAATCATATAAGGAAGCTAATGGTATTTTACCTTAGGAGAGCCTCTCATATGGTTTGTTTGCACATTTTTATTTGTCTTCTTGATTGGATTATGATTTTTCTATTTCTTTGTCTCCTTCCTTGGATCGAATCAGTTTGAATCCACCAGTTAATATTCCAGATAAAAACACACATGTGCCTAACTCAGACATCAAAACTTAAATCAGAAGCCAAAACCAAAAAGATTTACAAGTACCATATCAAGCATAAGAATCATTCTCATTTCTCCATCACATCATCATACAAACATACCTAAATCCTAACTGTATCAAATTCATGGAACCAAAAAAACAAAACCATGTTTCTAACGAGTAAAAGCATATAACATAAGAGACACATAGATAAAAAGTGTAGAAGGGACCAGAATCAGAGTTGGTGAGAGTCTGTTACGGCTACTTCCATTCTTTAATCTGGTTTGGTTTGCAAAAGTAGACACACTTTACCATTGGAAATAAGACAAACACACTACAAGTAATAATAATATCAAACAAAACAAATCCATGTCTGCGTCTATTATACACTCGTCTCTATTGAGTTGCTAAAAGGTCTTAAGAGACGGTGTACTTTGGAGGACCTTTTTGATGTACTAATGTTGAGTTTCTTTTCTTCTCTTCTTCACCTTTGCTGATCTGGTTCATCACACTTGTATCTGAACTATCTGAAGGACTCACGCATATTTTCAGTTTTGATTCCATGCCAAGATAATTGTTCAAGACTCTTCTTATTCCAAATCCTCGAGAAGGAAGAAGACCTTTCTCACTGACTTTGTTAGTGTCCTTGCTGGAGTAAGGTGTCCTCCTCTCTCCTTTCTTGGTGCTAATCAATGAAGGTGAGAAGCCTGGTATTGTTGAGAAGCTTGTTCTGTATGGAGTTCCTAATGCGGATATTAGATAAGGGATTGGTACCACTTTCTTGTGAGCTATAATGCTGCTGACCGTTGGATTTGGCAACATATTGTTATCCTCTGATTGTTTTGTTAAGTCATCCACGTAGAGTAAATCATCGATTCGTGCTACGATGTTTGATGCTAAGCTTTCAACTGTCCTCGAGTAGCTTTCGAGGATTGATTTCCTAATATCCTGAAATATTTCAAACGACAGTTTATATAAGTAAGAACAAGCAAAGCCACTCTATAATGTAGACAGAGAAAATGATTGGTTTTTGGACCTTGTTCCATTGAATCTTGCTAATGTCTAGAGAAGTCTGAGTTAGAGATGGAAACCCCTGTTTCAAGCAACGTAAGAGAGTTTCAGATCTCTCCACAAGCAACCCCCTTTTGTCACCAGTAGCCATACGTTCTTTGACCATATCCCATGATAACCTTGGAGTAGTAGAGCCTGCAGTATTATTGTTGTTGTTGACTCCAAGTTTTGTTTCTACTCTTCTGCGCCAAACATATATCGAAGCTTCCACACGGTTTGCAATATCAAGAGAAATATGCTCAAAGGACAGATCAAGGCAGTCAAGTAGACACTGAGCAGAAAACTTCTCAGATGTTATGTACTTGTAAATAACATCCCCAAGACAGGACCTACCGTTCTGTGCCAAAAGTTTAATGTCAGAATACTAAATTTCTTCAAAAGATTGTTTAAAAAGGATGCTCTGAATGAAAGATATAGAACCTTTGGAAGGATTTCAATTATGATTCGGGAACATCCATTTCGGTTAAAACAAGGCTGTTAATTGCCATTGCAGCTTTAAGTATCTGCGTTGCACATTCCCTCTTGTGATTCAATTATGTTCTTGCTTCTTCAGTAAGACCATTAGGAGCTAAACGAGGGACAGACAACCACCATTTCTCCTCTTGACGCTGAATCTTTCTGCGGAAAGAAGCTGAGCCATCGTTTTCAGAAGCTACAATCCCTTGATCAACGTACCAGAACTCAGTTTTCTTGAAACTCGCCAATATATCCTATTGCAAACATAAATTTATATCTGAAATCAAGAAAAGGTTTCACTTGAGAAGATCATCTGTATAAGAAAGGTTGAGTGAAACTCACGAGAAGCATATTGTCCAGTTTACGAAGAGCAGGGAGGTTGATGAAAATATCAAATCTTGGTCGACAAGTCATGACCTGAAGAAGAAGATCCACATACTGAATCATTTAAAATTCCAGTAAATGCAATTGCAATAGTTTACAAAAATCAAATACTTTACCTCAAACTTTTTGCCGTCTTGGTAAGTTTGTGTTGAAGGTGTTAACTCAACGATGTGATCATTAACACTAAGTATCCACTCCATTTCTCTTCTCCACATCTCCTTCTTTTCCCTCGGTAGCGGCTCTAACCTCCATAGTTGCCCAAATATCGTAGCTAAAACAAGAAACATTTATTTCAACACTTTGAAATATCTTGAGTTCAAACAAACAAAGACAAGATAGTCTTTTTTTTTTTAACTTACCACAGAGATTAGTGATAGCGTTGGAGATGGCTAAAGCCGTACACACGCCTTTACTAGAACCTGACATATCTTCACCAAGCAACAACTTTGCAAATCTCTCCTTCATAATATCCACATCTAATTTCAAAATCAAGATCTTAAGAACATTCTCAACTAAAATTCTGAAAAGGAAAAAAGTTTCAATTTTTATTTTGTTCCACACTAACCTGTAACAGTCATGTCTTTCCCTTTAAAACCAGAATCATCGTGAATGGTCGATGTCTTATGATCTAATCTAACATTCTCCTTAAAATTCTTTCGAAACGAAGCTTTTCTAATAGGCCAACCAAGAATCTGCGACGGTGGTGGCGGAGAAGATGAAGCGACGGTGGTGCCGGAGGAGGAGGAGGAGGAGGAGGAGCTCTCGCAGCTCGTAGTGCTTCTCTCCTTTGACTATGTTGTTACTACATCTTCCACAACCGAGTGAGTCAAACTGAGTCAAACTGCTTCTTTTCTTCTAGAAGTGGAAATCTCGCAACGGGCTCTCTAGATCAGACCTCGCCTGTTCCTATTATTGTTCATGGGAAGATCACAAATCCCAATTACACCAAACGGCGCCGGAGAAGAAGAAGAAGATGATGATGATGGGTTAAGTTGATTCGATAACAAATACTCCAGCTTTGGGGTAACAGCAAAGGCGTTAGAAACCGCCATATATTCCGAGTTTATAAAGCAAGCAATCTCAGTTAATCGTGGTAATTGGTATACGGGTCCGCCTCCGAGTCGACTCCAGAGAACCGCCGCTCTGCAACACATGTCCCAGCCACCATGGATGCGTCACTGCCGCGTTGCTTGTCAGAAACCCACCGCTGCGCTGACGGGAGTGAAAGATTGCTCACTCTTGTTGTTGCTGCTCCGACGATAATTCAGGCAAAATAAAAACTAGATCCGAAACTTTGTTCTCGAGAGAGAAAGTGAACAGTGAACCCATGGAATATTTGTCAAGCTCTGATAATTTTGTTTCTTTTGCCATGATTTTATCAAATTAGAAGGAATCAATCTGGTGTTTTTTGCCAACCCAAATTTTAGAGAATCCCAAAAAAATCAGAAATCTATCCTTCAAGATTTTTGTGTTCCTTTCTCTTAACAATCAAAGACAATTTTAAATGTAAATGACATTACTGTAATAAAAGAAACAACCTTGGTTTAGAAGTAATAATCAAACTTTTCTGTATTGTTTTAGTAACTCGGTTTTCATAACGTGTTATTATTGTAATAAGACTACTTTTTAGTAATATTCTAGCTAATTTAGGTTTTTTTTTTTTTTTTTGGGTAAACATTAAATTTTCGTAAAACTTTAGGAATCTCTTCTTTGAGTCAATTCTAAGTTCAACGAGGTTTCATTAATTCGTGTAATGATAATTGGGTTTGTTTGTTTCAAACAATAGCATAGGAATTATATATGAATCCCTTGGTTCTGAAATTACACGTTGTAGCTTACGTATATAACGATAGCGTTACATAATTTGCTACAACTCAAGCCATAGTTTGCTCCAGGAACAATAATAATAATGTCGGTTGATTTTATAATTCCCGGTTAAGTTGTAAACCCGGTTTAGTTTTGGTACAGTCAAGTGACATCAACCCACTAGGGTTATGGTGTGCGCCGTATCCTAAAATCAATCAAAGAAGTATTTTCTAAAATCTCTCTTTACTCTGTCACTCAACTACTACTATCCACCTTGAATCCAGTAGCCTCGAGGTGGTTTTCTTACTTCATATCATCTCGGTGAGGACCGATTCGGGATCTATCTTGCTGTTTCATAGTTGTACGACTCATGATTCAAATATGATTGTTGATTTTAATGGTTCCCTATCTAAGTTTTGAAGATTACTTTGAATCAGAGCTAATGAAGCTTATATAGAACGATTACATTCTCTTGCTCGTTTGCTTACTTTTGATCAATGCATATTTTTCGAGGAACAGATAATAACCCTATTTTACATTCTCTTGCTCATTTGCTTATTTTGTATGATAAAAGCATGAAGACTCCTAATTCTAGCCACTGGTCGGAGCTTCCTATGGACAAGAAGGTTTCAAAAATTTGCCATTTCCTCCGTCAAATCCTGGGCGTGATTTTTATGAAAAAACAATTACCTATAACATTGCTGTTACGACATCAGGAGAGGTTTTGTTGGTCGAGATCTACTTTTACGAAACAACAATGCGTAGGAGGTTCAGTCTCTTCAAGAAGGATCCTAATCCAGACCCTGATGCTATTAACAACGATCCGAACCCGCTTGTTGAGGTACATTCTCTAGGTAATGAGGCAATGCTTCTTGATTTGGGTATCACCGTGCCTGCTGACCATACCCTTGGTATCGAACCAAACTCTATCTATTTCACCCGTCATGACCGTACTTTTAAGCGAGGCAAAAAACCTTCATGCCTGGACATATGTGTGTTCAACCTTGCAACAAAGAACCTCAAACGCTTCCCTGGTCTCTACAACTTAAACTTCACAGATGCTCGATGGTTTCTCCCCTCATGATCTTGATTTGTTTTTCTTTTCTTGGAGAGTTCACACATTTTCTCTTCTGTTATAATTCTTTTTATATTCTATGTGTATCGAATAAGCTTTGAAAACATATTAAGGACTAAAAACATGATATACCTCCAACTTAAAGCTCATGGATGCTCGATGGTTTCTTCCGTCTTGATTTGTTTCTTTCTGCATTCCTTTGTAGTGTTCTTAAGAGATTTTTTACACCTTATGTTTTTAATGTCTAGTCGTCTTTTCTTTTTGATCTTCTCAAAACGTACAGGTGAATATTGAAACATTAGAAATCAAGATATTATAAACATTGACACTGAACCTTTTAGCTGCCGGAAATGTGTTTATTTTATTTTATTTTATTTGAACTTTAAAAACAATCAATTACTTTTCTTCTATAGACTATATAGACTTCCCATATTCGTATGAGTTAATTTAATTATACCACCGGTTCTGTATATTTATATTCTCTAAATCGGTTTAATTACTACCACCGGTTATGTATGTTTATATTCTCTTAACCGGAAGATCATCACGTATCCAGTATAAATATACTCTTTGTATAGATTATACCTAACAATATAGCATCTTTTTATCCTTTTTTTTTTGGCAAAACAAAACGCACCGTAATTACGCATCTGTCTCTCTTTCTACCAACCCAAAAAAAACCCATGAAGCATAGACAATTTTGAGTTCTTTGATCATCACTTCATTACAGTAATTGCGGATTCAGTATCTTCTGTGTTTTGAGGTTATTTTTTAGAATTCCAAGGTTTGTTCTTCTCCCAGCTTGTTTTGTTCCTTGGTTTCGATTGATATCTTAGGGTTCTCGATCGGTTTTTGCTCGTTTCACTCTGATTCGTGTTTTTGATATTTGGGTTTGGTTCGTGCCATTGGAATTATATGCATGTTAGAAGCTTATACATAGCTATATGAGGGTTTAGAGTATAGGGCCTCTAGGCTCATGCATAGCGATTTAAAGGTTTAAGGTTTATGCTAATCATAGCGAGCCCCTTCCTATTACATGTTAATTAGAACGATTTATTCTTGTCTGGTTGGAGTTGACAACGCAAAGCTGAAGTAATAACCCTTATTTACATTCTCTTGCTCGTTTGCTTATTTTGTATGATAAAAGCATGAAGACTCCTAATTTTGGCTTCTGGTCGGACCTCCCTATGGACATCTTGAGATCTGTGTTTGAACGTTTGAGTTTTGTGGACATCTTGAGATCTGTGTTCTTCTCCCAGCTTGTTTTGTTCCTTGGTTTCAATTGATATCTTAAGGTTCTCGATCGGTTTTTGCTCGTTTCACTCTGATTCGTGTTTTTGATATTTGGGTTTGGTTCGTGCCATTGGAATTATATGCATGTTAGAAGCTTATACATAGCTATATGAGGGTTTAGAGTATAGGGCCTCTAGGCTCATGCATAGCGATTTAAAGGTTTAAAGTTTAGGCTAATCATAGCGAGCCTAATTTTGGCTTACTTTGTATGATAAAAGCATAACTCCTAATTCTGGCTTCTGGTCGGAGCTCCCTATGGACATCTTGACATCTGTGTTTGAACGTTTGAGTTTTGTGGACTTACACCGCGCTAAGATTGTGTGTTTGAATTGGTATTCATGTTCGAAACAAACGGAACTCTGTAAAAGAAGATCTCCATGGCTGATTCTGTTTCCAGAGAACGATATTTGTGCTCTGTATAACCCGGATGAAGCTAGGGTTTACAAAACTAAACGTGACTTTTCAGGGATCCGATTCTTGGCAAATTCAGGTGAATGGTTCTTGGTTATAGATTCTAAATCCAAGCTCTATATCATAAAATTGTTTAGCGAGAAATAGATTGATCTTCCACCTCTAGAGTCAATGAAGAGTGACTACTATAGTCTTGAACGAGTCGGAGATAGTGAATTCAAGGATGTAAGATATTATTCCTCATCAGCTGTCATGCATTATAATGCGGAAGAGCTAAGAGGTCTTTTGTGGCTAGATGAGAAGAAAGACGAGTACATCGTAGTATGGTACTTCAATAAGAGTTACTTGCGTATGATTCACTATATAGCCGTTTGCAAGAACGGAGAAGATCATTACCGTGAGGTTTTAACAGGCATGTGGTTACCAGACTTTTGCCATATGGTGGTACTCGAGCGTGGTGGTGATAGTCTTTACGTTTCAATGAGTTATCATGTCATTCAAAAACTGGATTTGTTTGGACAAGAAGATTCCGAATATTCGAACGAGAAATATAGATTAGTACCATTTCATTCGCCAGGTCCTCTGAGTGGTGATAAAAAAACAGTTAGCATTAACATTGTTGTTACAATATCAGGAGAGGTTTTGTTGGTCGAGAACATCTTTTGTGGAAGAACAATGCATAGGATCTTCCGTCTATACAAAAAGGATCCTAATACAGACCCCGCTAGTATTATCGAAAACCGGATCCCGTTTTTTGAGGTTGATTCTCTAGGTGATGCGGCACTGCTTCTTGATTTGGGTATCACCGTGCCTGCTGACCATACTCTTGGCATCGAACCAAACTCCATCTATTTCACCCGTTATGACCGTACTTTTAAGCGAGGCAAAAAACCTTCATGCCTGGACATATGTGTGTTCAACCTTGCAACAAAGAACCTCAGATGCTTCCCTGGTCTCTCCAACTTAAAGCTCACGGATGCTCGTTGGTTTCTCCCCTCATGATCTTGATTTGCTTTCTTTTCTTGGAGAGTTTCACAATTTTTCTCTTCTGTTTATAATTCATTTTATTTTCTATGTATAAAATATGCTTTGAAAACATATTCTGGACATGGTGACTAAAAACATCAAAAATATCAATTCTTCATAGACACTGAAAACTTTTTTTGCAATTTTTTTTTAACTCGCATTACTTTAATTTAATCTTATACTCAATGTCTAATCTATCTAAAAACGTCGTCATTGCCCCTTTTTTTATGCGGAATCAGTAACTATGCACCGCGAACATGCATGGTGATACCAAGTGTGAGATCTTATGTATCGAGAGGTTAGTTGTTCAGCCAGCTTGTGCAATTCTAGGTACTGAAATATACATGTTAGAAGCTTATACATATAGCAACTATTCAATTTGATGATTACTTTGAATCAGAGGTTATAATGAAGGGATTGCATTTTCTTTAATCAGGGTTCTGAAATTACTGTGATTTTTTTTGGGATAGATTCTTGTTTTGATGTTATGCTGATTTTTTTTACTTTTGTCTGGTTTGATTTGAAAACGTACAGCAGAAATGGTGTAACCAGGGACACCTTCTCTTGCTCGTTTGATTCCTTCTGTTATATATTACCTCTGTCCAAATATGTAGCCTTTTGCAAGAACGGAGAAGATCATCACCGTCACATTCCAGCACGAAGCAATCTTGACTTGAACTTACAGAGCTTATCTGATATAGTACTCCATGATGGTGACAGTCTATATATATATATATATATATTAACTAAGTATCAGTTCATTCGAAGACTTGAATTTTTTTGGACAAGAAGGTTTCATGGACGTATCCAACAGACCAACAGTGATACATTTTCATTAAATATGGACACAATGGAATACATTTTAGCATGTGTTAGCAATCACATTGCTGTTACACCATCAGGAGAGGTTTTATTGGTTCAGAACTTTTTTTGCAGTGTAAGAAACAAACTGAGAGAGAGAGAGAAGTCTTAGTTTTATATATTGACTCTTTCATGCCGTACGTTGGGCTTGTTTACGAGAGGCCCAAATGCTTTACGCATTCTACAAAATCGCATATTGTTTGAAAAAACCCTAGTTCTGCATTTCTACTCAAGAACTCGATCTCAGCAGCAACACATTCTTCTACACCCCTTGTCTCCTTAACCCTAATTATGGCCGATGTTCGTTGGTTGGATCTTCCTATGGACATATTAAGATGTGTGTTGGGACGTTTGAGTTTTGTCTATTTCCACCGCGCTAAGATGGTATGTTCGAATTGGTATTTGTGTTCGAAACAAACCTCGCCTCGATTAAGCGGATCTCCATTGCTTATTATGTTTCTAGAGAGTGGTGATTGTCGTCTATACCACCCGGAGGAAGCTAGGGTTTATAAAACGAAGAGAGACTTACCAAATATTAAATTCTTGGCAAACTCAGGTAACTGGTTCTTGGTTATGGATTCTAAATCCAATCTCTATATTATAGATGTACTTAGCCAGAAAAAGATCGATCTTCCACCTCTAGAGTCGATCAAAGGTTGTCAATATAATCTTAAGAGGGTCGGAGATAAAACATTCAAGGAGGTAGGAACCCATCGCTGTGTTATCCAGAAAGCGAGAAATCTGAGAGGTCTTCTGTGGGTAGACAATAAGAAGGAAGAGTTCGTTGTTGTATGGTACTTCCATAAGAATATAGTCCGCAAGTATATGACTGAGTATTTAGCCTTTTGCAAGAATGGGGAAGATCATTACCATGAGATTCCAGCACGCTTTGCCTTACGAGATGTGTCTGATATGGTACTACTACCTCGTGGTGACAGTATTTACGTCTTAACGACTAGTAATCACATTCGAAAACTCACATTTGATTCGTCTGGACAAGACGGTTTCAAGAATATTTTATCACCATTTTGTTTACCAGGTCCTCCGATTGAATTAAATCATCATGATGATGAGTGTCGCTATAACATTGCTGTTAGACCATCAGGAGAAATTTTGGTTGTCATGAGCATCTTTTCCGAGTCTTCAAGGCCTTGGATGTTTCTTCTTTACAAGAAGAACCGTTATCTATTCCCGGGTAATAGTTTGTACAACATGCTTGTTGAGGTAGATTCTTTAGGTGACGAGGCTCTGCTTCTGGATTTGGGTATCACCGTGCCTGCTAATCCTGACCTTGGTATCCAACCAAACTCTATCTATTTCTCTCGCACTCGCCATGCTTGTTTCTCTTTCCAGAAACGTTCATGCCTTGACTTATGTGTGTTCAACATCGCAACAAAGACCCTCAAACGTTTCCCGGGTTTCTTCAACTTAAAGCTCAAGGATGCTCGATGGTTCCTTCCGTCTTGATGATTTGTTTCTTTCTGAAACATTAGCAATCCTCCTATTATTAAAATGGAAGTACTTAACATTTTATTTGCAAGCCTTTACCATTTTAATAAATATCACAACTTAAAGTTATTATTTGTAATATCATAATTTAAAATTTATCAAAAATGCCACAATGTATCAAAAATTTATCAAAAATGATGTATCAAAAATTTATAATGTATCAAAATTTATTTTAACATATAAAAATATTTAAAATATTATATTAAATAAAATTTAACCCTTGCTACAGCATGGGTATTAATCTAGTCAAAATATTATAAACATAGACACTGAACAATTAGCTGCCGGATTTTTTTTTTTTTTTTTATTTGAATCTAAAAACAATCAATTACTTTCTTCTATAGACTATAGACTTTCCCATGATCGTATGAGTTAATTATACCACCGGTTATGTATATTTATATTCTCTAAACCGGTTTAATTACTACCACTGGTTATGTATATTTATATTCTATTAACCGGTTGAATTACTATTCATAACCGGTGATATAATTAACTCCAATAGTTCAGCATCCAATATATACTTTTTGTATTCATTATTAACAATTTAACATCTTTTTTATCCTCTTTGTTTTTTTTGGCTGCTCTCTCTTTCTAGTTTCTACCAAAAAAAAAAAAAACATCTCTCTCTCTACTTAAGGACGAGAAGCATAGATAATTTTGAGTTCTTTGATCATCACTTCATTACAGTAATTGCGGATTCAGCATCTTCTGTGTTTTGAGGTTATTTTTAAGAATTTCAAGGTTTGTTCTTCTCCCAGCTTGTTTTGTTCCTTGGTTTCAATTGATATCTTAAGGTTCTCGATCGGTTTTTGCTCGTTTCACTCTGATTCGTGTTTTTGATATTTGGGTTTGGTTCGTGCCATTGGAATTATATGCATGTTAGAAGCTTATACATAGCTATATGAGGGTTTAGAGTATAGGGCCTCTAGGCTCATGCATAGCGATTTAAAGGTTTAAAGTTTAGGCTAATCATAGCGAGCCTAACTTTGGCTTACTTTGTATGATAAAAGCATGAAGACTCCTAATTCTGGCTTCTGGTCGGAGCTCCCTATGGACATCTTGACATCTGTGTTTGAACGTTTGAGTTTTGTGGACTTACACCGCGCTAAGATTGTGTGTTTGAATTGGTATTCATGTTCGAAACAAACGGTGCTCTGTAAAAGAAGATCTCCATGGCTGATTCTGTTTCTAGAGAACGATGTTTGTGCTCTGTATAACCCGGATGAAGCTAGGGTTTACAAAACTAAACGTGACTTTTCAGGGATCCGATTCTTGGCAAATTCAGGTGAATGGTTCCTTGTTATTGATTCTAAATCCAAGCTCTATATCATAAATTTGTTTAGCGAGAAACAGATCGATCTTCCTGAAAGTGCATCAGAGCTCTGAAGGTGACAGGAGCTTGCGAAGTGTCTCAGAGTGCTGGTATGCTGACATGGCAGATTGGCTGACGTGGAAGAAGATTATGGAAGTCGTGATAAGAAGCGTGAGAAGGAATGAAGAAGAAGATCAAGATATACACGAAGATATTGAGGGTATATTTGATCGAGAGAGTTAAGGGAGGATATTTCTTAGGATAAGGAATATTTCCTTTTTGTTAGGGATTCACAAAGATCTAGGTTAGAGATCGTGTGTGAAGGGTTTAAAGAGACGAGGGCTAGCTGCAAAAAGAGTTAGCACTCGTGGATAAAAGTTGTGAGATTTTGTAAACCTTCACACAATCAGAAAAAACTTTGAAGGTGAGTGTGTTCATTTTACTCTCTTAGATCTACACAGGGTGTTGTGATAGATAGACAAGAGAGTAGGTTTAGATTCATAACTTGTAAAAGGGAGTTTTTATAAGTTTGAATAAAAGCGTTTGCTTGGCGCGTTTCCAAGCAGTTTGAGTGATTTGTTGTCCTCTATACCTTTACAATTGGTATCAGAGCAAGCACCTGATAAAAAGTTCTGATATCCTTTTTCAACAGGTGAGATCTTGCGGCAAGGGTATGGAGAAATCACTGGATTTTGTTGCGGTTCAATCACCATTGAAACTCGATCCTGAGTGCTTTGGTTTTTGGAAAGTGTCAATCAAGCAGGCCATCTCAAGCATCGACATGGAAGCTTGGTTTGCGGTGGAAGATGGTTGGTCACATCCGACGGAAAAAAATGAGAAGGGAGACATGGTGCCTAAGCACAAGAAGAAATGGACAGCCGAAGAAAAAGCGGAGTCCAAACATAACTCACAGGCTCTGTCAGTTATCTTCAAGTCGCTGCCTAGGGACATTTTCAATAAAGTTCAAGGGTGTGAAGCTGCCAAAGAAGCATGGGACATTCTGGTAGTCACGTTTGAAGGCACAAGTAGGGTCAAACATACAAGGCTGGACAATCTCGCTTCAGATTTTGAAAACTTGCACATGACAGAAACTGAGTCAGTTGCTGATTACAGCAGTCGTCTGAGTGGTATTGCACAAGAAGCTGTAGTTTTGGGTAAACGCTACAAGGACAAGAAGCTGGTGAAGAAATTCCTCAGGAGTCTGCCAGATAAGTTTTATCCACACAGGTCTGCTATTGATGCTTCACTGAATTCTGATGAGCTCAAGTACAATCAAGTGGTTGGGATGATGCAGGCATTTGAGATACAGCTGAAGAAGAAGGAAAAGATAAATGAGAAATCATTTGCTCTCAAAGCCATTGAGGAACAGAAGATTGCAGAGTCTCAGGAAGTTGCAGATGAAGAAAAAGTCGGCTTGTTGGTTAAGAAATACTTTCGCAAGATGGAAAGAGGTCAGCGGAAGGGAACATCATCGGTCTTGAAATCCAATACTGATAAGGAGATCAGGAAGGGTGACAAGCAAGAACGACAGTGTGCTGAATGTGAGGGTTTTGGGCATTACAAGTCTGAATGTCCAAACAACAAACGAAAGAACTCTTTGCAATGCTATGGATGTAAGGGCTACGGTCATACTAAGTTTGATTGTCCTTCACGGGAAAACAAGCAGAAGTCCTACATCACTTGGAGTGAGAGCGACTCAGAT
>NC_025704.1:16763731-16768180 GCF_000633955.1 Camelina sativa
GGAAGTTGCAGATGAAGAAAAAGTCGGCTTGTTGGTTAAGAAATACTTTCGCAAGATGGAAAGAGGTCAGCGGAAGGGAACATCATCGGTCTTGAAATACGATACTGATAAGGAGATCAGGAAGGGTGACAAGCAAGAACGACAGTGTGCTGAATGTGAGGGTTTTGGGCATTACAAGTCTGAATGTCCAAACAACAAACGAAAGAATTCTTTGCAATGCTATGGATGTAAGGGCTACGGTCACACTAAGTTTGATTGTCCTTCACGAGAAAACAAGCAGAAGTCCTACATCACTTGGAGCGAAAGCGACTCAGATGAAGAGGTCAGCAAAGGAGAGGTTCTTAACAGCTTCCTGGCACTGCTTGGTGTCATTGAGGAAGATGAAGAAGACGATGTGGTGCTGGAAACCAAGGACGTAGATGAGAAGGTGAATTCTGATTCAGATGGAGAAGAGGCTGATTTGTCAGTAGAAGATCAGATAGAGCTTCTCATCAAGACGGTGGTTCAGAAGACTCAAGACAACACACAATTAACTTCTGAGAGTGATACCTTACAGCTTCATGTTGCAATGATCTCTAAAGAATTAAGTGAAGAAAAGGCAAAGACTTTGCAACTTGAGAAGCAGTTAGATGAACAGCTGAAGAATATTAGGATGCTGAATAAAGGAACCAAAGATCTGGATACACTGCTTAGCACTGGAAGATCCAGCAATCTGAAATGGGGTCTGGGTTACCAAGGAACAAACACCAACCCAACCACTCAATTTGTCAAAGGAGTGGAGTCTGAACCAGAGCTGAAGGAGAGGAAGTTCTCTCAGACGACTAGAATGTATGATCAGGTTCCTGTGAATCCGAATTCAAGAAACCCAAGGATGGTGGTGTTCCCTGAGGTAAATACTAGGCCGCCATATGCCTCTAGTGGGTTTCGGCAGACGACTCAAAGACCTGTTCAGCGTAGTAGACGGAGAGGATGTTGGTATTGTGGGCATCTAAATCACTACGAAGCCCAATGTTATCAGTTCCAGAATCGTGTGTCTAACCTTATGCAACGTGGTGAGTTTTATCCAGCTGTAAGAAGAAACACACAGGGGTATGTCAGGAAAGATGATCTCTACTGTCATGTGGCTTTCACAGCAGAAAAAACAGAGGTTGATCAGGCCAAGTGGTATTTTGACAGTGGATGCTCCAGGCATATGACTGGTGCCCGTGATAATCTATCACATCTAGAAGGTGTTGCTGGAGGAAGAGTTACTTTTGGTGATGGAGAAAAGGGTACAATCCTAGGAAAAGGCACAACCGGTGGTGATTCTCAACCATGTGTTAAGGATGTCTTCTTGGTTGAAGGGTTGAAGGCAAATCTGATAAGTATCAGCCAGTTGTGTGATGAAGGTCTGGATGTCACATTCACCAAGAAGGGGTGCAAGGCTGTGGATCAACAAGGGTCAATACGACTTAGAGGCAGGAGATCTGGTAACAACTGTTACATGTGGAAATCATCAATACAATGCTTTAACACGACTGCTGAGTTGGATACAGAACTGTGGCATCAGAAGCTTGGTCATCTCAACATTCGCACAATGATGAAATTGGCTAATCAAGAGGTTGTGCGTGGAATTCCTAAGCTGAAAGGTGATCCACATTTCATATGTGGTCCGTGCAACAAAGGCAAGCAAATCAAGTCGTCTCATGGGCCTGTGACAGATGTTCGCACTAGCCATGCACTTCAGTTGGTACATATGGATCTGATGGGTCCAATTCAAGTTCAGAGCATTTCTGGGCGACGGTTCATCTTTGTCATGGTGGACGATTTTACTCGCTACACCTGGGTGCGATTTCTTCGTGAAAAAGCTGATGCTCTTGAATGTTTTCGCATTCTTGCCCTGCAGATTAAAAGTGAAAAATGTTCAATCCAAGCTATTAGGAGTGATCATGGAGGAGAATTTCAGAATGACAAGTTTGATCAATTCTGCGGAAATCAGGGCATTGTTCATCAGTACTCTGCTCCGAGAACCCCAGAGCAGAATGGTGTTGTTGAACGAAAGAACAGAACACTGCAAGAGATGGCGAGAGCTATGCTGCATGGGAATCAAGTGCCACATCGGTTTTGGGATGAAGCTGTCAACACTGCTTGCTACATTATCAATCGTGTGTATGTCCGACCAGGGACCAGCAAGACTCCCTATGAGTTATGGAAAGGAAAGTCCCCAACTGTAAGCTACTTTCATGTGTTTGGCTGTCTATGCTACATTCTGAATGACAAGGATCAGTTGGGTAAATTTGACTCAAAGAGTGATGAAGGGATCTTTCTTGGTTACTCCGGACACAGCACTGCCTTTCGTGTCTACAACAAACGCACAAGATCAGTTCAGGAAATGGTAAATGTTGTTTTTGATGATACTTCGTTTCAACGAGTTGATATGGTGCCTGTTCTCTCTGACAAGGATCTGGTAACTGATGATGAGAAGTCTGAGCAAGCCTCTGAGAGTCTTAGTGATCATGCCAGCCCTGGACTATCAACAGACGAGCTTCCTCCATCTTCTCAGGTTCATCAGAATCACTCCTCAGGCGATGTTATCGGTGCGATTCAGGGGGGTAGAGTTACCAGGGGCAAACAGATTGACTTTGCTCAACTGGCTGGAAGGAAACAGAAGACTGTAGTTCTAGACACTGTCTCTCAGGACTCTGAGATCGTTCAATTTGCCTGTTTTGTTTCCACTATGGAACCAAAGAATCACAAAGAGGCTCTTCGGGATGAGTTCTGGGTTGCTGCAATGCAAGATGAGCTGGAACAATTTGAGCGCAGCAATGTGTGGGAACTCACTAAACGGCCAGCTAATATCAATACAGTGGGAACAAAGTGGATCTTCAAGAATAAGAGTGATGCCAGTGGATGTATTGTGAGAAATAAAGCAAGACTTGTGGCCCAAGGTTACTCTCAAGTCGAAGGAGTTGACTTTGATGAAACCTTTGCTCCGGTAGCAAGGCTAGAATCCATCAGGTTCATGTTTGGTATGGCGTGTGCTCTCAAGTTTACTTTACATCAGATGGATGTTAAAAGTGCATTTCTAAATGGGATTCTACAAGAAGAAGTGTTTGTAGAACAACCGAAAGGCTTTGAGAACCCACAACATCCTGAGCATGTGTACCGTCTGAAGAAAGCACTATATGGTCTCAAGCAGGCTCCAAGAGCATGGTATGAGAGGTTAACAACGTTTCTTCTGGATCAAGGATATGTTCGTGGAAGTGTAGACAAGACACTGTTTGTTCTCAACAACAACAATGCCTTGATGTTTGTTCAGATCTATGTGGACGACATTATTTTTGGTTCTACCTGTCAATCTCTGGTGCAAAGGTTTGTGAAAAACATGTCACAGGAGTTTGAGATGAGTATGGTGGGAGAGCTGAAATACTTCCTGGGTCTGCAAGTAGAACAATCAGCTGATGGGATCTTTGTGTCTCAAAGCACCTATGCCAAAGAATTGGTACAGCGGTTTGGTTTAGGGAAGAGTAAAGAAGCTAAGGTACCTATGGGAGTCAATGACAAGCTTTCAAAAGATGAGGAAGGAGAGGATGTGGATGAACGACTATATAGAAGTATGATTGGGAGTTTGCTCTACCTGACAGCGAGTAGGCCTGACATTTGTCTGTCAGTAGGGANTAAAAATAAAAAAACAAAAACAAAAAATATTTTGTGCTCTTCAAAGAGATGAACTCCAGCTGCCTTAACATGTTGGGATGGACTGAAGACTAAAGGCATGCCAGTGTGAAAGACTACCCACATGCAACAGTCCNGCGGATACTGCGATGCTGATTGGGCAGGTTCTGTGGATGATCGCCAAAGTACAAGTGGAGGATGCTTCTTTATGGGCAACAACCTAATTTCATGACACAGCAAGAAGCAGAACAGTGTTTCACTGTCAACCGCTGAGGCAGAATACATTGCCTTGGGCAGCTGTTGTACACAGCTCCTGTGGATGCGTCAAATGTCCTCTGACTATGGTATGAATTCTGACATTTTGTTAATTCATTGTGATAATTTGAGTGCTATAAACATCTCTAAGAATCCTGTCCAGCATTCTAGAACAAAACACATAGATATTAGACACCACTTTGTTCGTGAACTTGTTGAGGCGAAACTGATTGAGATAGACCATGTGAGCACTGATTTTCAACTGGCTGATTTGTTTACTAAGCCTCTAGACTTCAACAGATTCATAAATCTGAGGAAGTCCATTGGTGTCTGTGAACTCTAACTATTTCTCTGAGTTGTGTTGGTCTAAGGCAGGAACTGGAGCTAGAACAGATCATAGAAATCCTGGAATATATAGAAGATCAACATCTGAAAGAGTGTGGGAAATAGCTGCCTGTCATGCCGGTCTGTCCGTCCTGTTAAACGTTGTCATGATTAAGGAGGTCAAAGAGCTGTGAAGAGACATGCACAGTCATTCGA
>NC_025704.1:16768412-16806006 GCF_000633955.1 Camelina sativa
AAATTTTTTTAAAAAAAAAAAAAAAAAAAAAAAAAAAAAAAAAAAAAAAAAAAAATTAATGCTCATGTGTGTCCCTCAGAATCTGTCATTAGTGGCTGTGTGTATATGTGTGTTTGATTCATGAATCTGTTAATTTGGATTGAAAAAGAGGAAGAATGAGATTTATTAATGCACTAATATTAATTTTGATTGAATGAATTAACGATTGTCCGACTCAGGTGGATCAAGTTCCCTCGCCTTCTCACGGGAACCAAGAGACCTGCGACTCCTCGTCTTCTCCGCCGAGAGAGGTGACTTCTTGATTTCCGGTAGTAGATCTTACCGGGGATGCGCCTGTACCTGTCCTGCCATCTCAAGGAGTCTCATCCCCTTTACGCAAAAGACAACCGCCTGCTGATCTAGACAGTCGTGACTCCAAGTGCCCATCTCTCCACAGAGATAAGGGCACGTCCACCACATCTCGAGGAGCCTCGTCAAAGGATTTCGATGCCAAACGGTTCATCTCCTCAGAAGCTGTTCGACGATATGGGTTCTTTGCCTCTCGAACGCTCGCTCCAGAGGTCTGTTATCCACTCGATGCTGCAGACAAGACTAGAGAGTTCATAGACAAAGTTGGGCTGCTTAAAACCGTTACTCAGATTGACTCGTACGACTCGGTGGTGGTCTATGAATTCTGGGCGAATCTTCCAACGGTCAAGATTGAGGGGGAGTCTGTCGACGTGCTCGTCCGAGACTGGGTCTATGAGTTCTCTCCAAGCCGTATCAATGCCCTGTTTGGTCTGAAGTCTGTGGATGTGCGCGAACAGAGATTGCAGACGGCTGCAATTCTGGAGGAGGATCTGGCTCTGTTTCTCTCTGATGGAAGAGTCAAATCCTGCAAGCAGCTGGTGTCCACTGCAATTAAGAACCCGGTGATCAAGGATCTGCATCGGATCTGCTGTAGCAACTGGTCTCCCACGGTGAACACGGGATACATCTCGACGAATAGGGCTTTGGTGATCTACATGATCATGCATGGGATTTCGTTCGATTTTGGACGGATGATCTACGACCAGGTCATTCAACTGGGGTTGCAAGCTCAGTCTGGCTTCCGGTTGCCGTTTCCCAGTCTCATCTATCAGTTGCAGACTGCTCAGAGACCTGTCGCGGGTTTGTCATCAAAAGATACAAAGAAGGCAAAGGGGAAGAAGACAGCATCCGTCCCTGTTGACCCTGTTTCTCCAAAAGGGTCATCTGCAGAGCGCAAAGCCATCCGGTTGGCAATCAAGATTCTGCAAGATGCTTTGGACGCTGGTAAGTAGCTTCTCACTTTGATGTTCGTCCCAATGTCTGGTTTAGGTTCTTGGTATTTTTGACTAAACTGTGCCAAACAAGCAGGGGGAGATGAGTCTGTTTCAGAGGCCTGAGGGGGAGATTAAGCTATGGGGGAGCAGTTGTTATTGTTGCTCACAGTTTTTGTTGTTTTTATGTGTTTCTCCCCTGTTTAAAACTTGAGACTTGTTTTATTTTGTTTCTGTTTTGGCTTTGAACAATTTATTTTAACAAGTCTTTATTGGTTAACCGTCTTGTGTTGATTGCTGGAATATTTTGCTAGTACGGTTGTTTTCTTGTCTTGGCTGTGTTGTCTGTGCGTTTTCAGGTTTGGTGCTGCGGTTGCTTGTGTGGCAAGATTCAGTCAAAAAGGGGGAGATTGAAAGTGCATCAGAGCTCTGAAGGTGACAGGAGCTTGCGAAGTGTCTCAGACTGCTGGTATGCTGACATGGCAGATTGGCTGACGTGGAAGAAGATTATGGAAGTTGTGATAAGAAGCGTGAGAAGGAATGAAGAAGAAGATCAAGATATACACGAAGATATTGAGGGTGTATTTGATCGAGAGAGTTAAGGGAGGATATTTCTTAGGATAAGGAATATTTCCTTTTAGTTAGGGATTCACAAAGATCTAGGTTAAAGATCGTGTGTGAAGGGTTTAAAGAGACGAGGGCTAGCCGCAAAAAGAGTTAGCACTCGTGGATAAAAGTTGTGAGATTTCGTAAACCTTCAAACAATCAGAAAAAGCTTTGAAGGTGAGTGTGTTCATTTTACTCTCTTAGATCTACACAGGGTGTTGTGATAGATAGACAAGAGAGTAGGTTTAGATTCATAACTTGTAAAAGGGAGTTTTTATAAGTTTGAATAAAAGCGTTTGCTTGGCGCGTTTCCAAGCAGTTTGAGTGATTTGTTGTCCTCTATACCTTTACACTTCCACCTCTAGAGTCAATGAAGAGTGACTACTATAGTCTTGAACGAGTCGGAGATAGTGAATTCAAGGAGGTAAGATATTATTCCTCATCAGCTGTCATGCATTATAATGTGGACGAGCTAAGAGGTCTTTTGTGGCTAGATGAGAAGAAAGACGAGTACGTCGTAGTGTGGTACTTCAATAAGAGTTACTTGTGTATGATTCACTATATAGCCGTTTGCAAGAACGGAGAAGATCATTACCGTGAGGTTTTAACAGGTGTGTGGTTACCAGACTTTTGTCATATGGTGGTACTCGAGCGTGGTGGTGATAGTCTTTACGTTTCAATGAGTTATCATGTCATTCAAAAACTGGATTTGTTTGGACAAGAAGATTCCAACTAGAAATATAGATTAGTACCATTTCATTCGCCAGGTCCTCTGAGTGGTGATAAAAAAAACAGTTAGCATTAACATTGTTGTTACAATATCAGGAGAGGTTTTGTTGGTCAAGAACATCTTTTGTGGAAGAACAATGCATAGGATCTTCCGTCTATACAAAAAGGATCCTAATCCAGACCCCGCTAGTATTATCAAAAACCGGATCCCGTTTTTTGAGGTTGATTCTCTAGGTGATGAGGCACTGCTTCTTGATTTGGGTATCACCGTGCCTGCTGACCATACTCTTGGCATCAAACCAAACTCCATTTATTTCACCCGTTATGACCGTACTTTTAAGCGAGGCAAAAAACCTTCATGCCTGGACATATGTGTGTTCAACCTTGCAACAAAGAACCTCAGACACTTCCCTGGTCTCTCCAACTTAAAGCTCACATATGCTCATTGGTTTCTCCCCTCGTGATCTTGATTTGTTTTCCTTTCTTGGAGAGTTCACACTTTTTCTCTTCTGTTTATAATTCTTAATATTTTCTATGTATTTAATATGCTTTGAAAACGTATTCTGGACATGGTGACTAAGAACATCATAAATCAAGTCAATTCTTCATAGACACTGATAACACTGAAAACTATTTTTTGCAATTTTTTTTTAATTTTATACTCAATGTCTAATCTATCTAAAAAAGTCGTCATTACCCTTTTTTTTGCGGAATCAGTAACTATGCACCGCGAACATGCATGGTGATACCAAGTGTGAGATCTTATATATCGAGAGGGTAGTTGTTCAGCCAGCTTGTGCAATTCTAGGTACTGAAACATACATGTTAGAAGCTTATACATATAGCAATTATCCAATTTGATGATTACTTTGAATTAGAGGTATAATGAAGGGATTGCATTTTCTTTAATCAGGGTTCTGAAATCACAGTGATCTCTTTTTGGACAGATTCTTGTTTTGATGTTATGCTGCAATTTTTTTACTTTGTCTGGTTTGAATTGAAAACGTACAGCAGAAATGGTGTAACCAGGGACACCTTCTCTTGCTCGTTTAGATTCTCAATCATTACTAGATTATAAACATTTAGACAGCAAATCAAGCCACGTACAGGTGGAGAAAACTCATGATACCGGTTACAACTGACAGTATGATGATCAGAAGTTAGATCCTCCTGAGAGAAAGAGTGGAAGACCTGCTTCTCCCTGTCTCCACGGTCGATTAGTGAGAGAAGAATTGGCTGAGCCAAAGATCGATTCAGGTACAAGTTGGTGAAAACTTTGCTCCGTACTATCGATGACCAGGATTTAGAAACGCTGATTTACTTGGAGATGTATTTTCCTTCAATTTCATGAGAATCTCCTCTTTCATTTCTAGAGGCATACTTTCCAATGGATAGGTTTGGGACCTTGTCAAAGGTGGTGAAGTGTTAGACCTCCTCTCTTTCGAACCAAGCCGGATCATGGCTGTTTTCAGCTCCGCTCACTCTTTTGGTTGTTGAAACCCTAATCTCTTTACAGATTTTGGAGATTTGCATGTAGATAGACCTCTCACTTTTCTTTTGTATGGTGGACAACAACACCTTAGCACCTAATCATAGATGCGGACGCGTTGACGGATATACCGATAATATTTATTAGATTCTCATTACGCGTGGCCAGATCTAGACCGATAATTTGATTAGATTCTTATTTTGAAAGTTTGAAAATATATATAACGACTGATAGAAATTTTTAAGTTTTAGGACAACACCTTAGCATCTAATCATATACGCGGACGCGTGGACGAATATACCGATGATATTTATTAGATTATTATTACGCGTGGAGGGATCTAAACAGATAATTTGATTAGATTCTTACTTTGAATGTTTAAAAATATGACTGATAGAAATTTTAGTTTTAGGGAACAAAAAACTTAAAATGAAAAATCTCAAAAATTAGATTCAATTATCTAACTTTTCAATTGCTAAAATATAGATTTTCAAACGTAGACTGACTTCAATTGATAAGACTAGATTTAGATCAAATTAAACGTAGTATAAATTTTATGCGGAGAAAGATTTGATTTAATTAACTTTCTAGAATGGCCAAAATGTAGATTTTCACATGTAGAATTGATTTCTAACAATAGGTTAAATAAAAACATAATGTAAAGTTACATAAAATCATCGAGCACAAATGTGTGTGATGGTTTAGTCAAACATAATTAAAAAAGATTTAAAGTAATTATTGAGGTAATTTTGCTCTTACGCAAAAGATTTATAAGATGGGTTATAAAAAACATCTAGCCAAAGGTAAGTCCTTAATGCACAAGGCACCATCACACCAGAGATCGAGTCCTGCTCCCTACATTCGTAGGAATTAGGCTAATGGGCCGGCCTGTTGTGGCCCAATGGTTGACAAAAAAAAAACATCTAGCCAACAACACTAAATTCATCATTCTCGCCAAAATAAATCAAATTAAAAGAACCGAAGCAGTATAAGCTCCACAAAAAATCATAAATTATTTTAAACAAGTCATAAACATTGCAATTGCATAAGCATACAGTTGATCATATTCCAATAAGGATTAGTCTTAAACAAACAATATCCGACAACTTAATTCAAAAACTTGAAAGAAAAAGAAAAAAAAAGAAAGAAAAAGAGAGAGATTAGTTCAGCAGACAACAACACCAAAGAACTAGTCATCAACAGATGATTACCTTACAGTTCCAGAAACATAGGACTCTCAACATGATCAAGATAGATATGTATATGCGTTAAGTGAGTCCCAATTCCTTCGATCTGGATTTTTCTAGCTCTGTTTTCCTTGAGATCGTAACATAGTATATAGAACGGGTCTGTGACAAAGACCGGTGCAAATACAAGCTCGCCAGTGCCAAGTCTACCCCTTAACGTGAAACAATCAAACTGATCATATGAATCTGTCCAAGAAGGAATCACGATTGAAACTTGTGACCAATGTGATTTGCTGGCATCTTCAAGAACCCACATGTCAAATGTACCGGTGACTAATATATTCGCCGCAGCTATCTTTTCGCCGTAGTGCGACAGATATTGGACATACCCGTCACTGGGTAACTTAATGACACTAAACTTTTCAGAACCAACATCAAATCACATCAGAGAAGGAACTTTCCCTATCCAAGCTATATAATACACAACCCCATTGCTGCATAGCCATTGAGTTCTAATATGAGCAAAATGGGGATGCTTACATTCGATCTTTCTCCATTTCTTTCTCCTAGCTCCTAGAGTGAAAACTTGATGCTCCTGCAACACAAGATCGCTTGATGTACTATTACCTGGCACCGTCATGACAACACTTTGTATTCACCATTAATAGGATCATATCCAAAGGAGTAGCTTATGTCTTCCCTCACAGTTTGGACTCTCGGCAAAGTAATAAATTGACAAGTAGTAGGATTCCCAGTCATCACTCTATTATTATCATTCAGACAACACAGCAAGCCGCGGACAGGTGGATAAAATTCAAACCAGTCATCGTGATTCAGAGGGTGACAACTGACCGTTTGATGATCAGAAGATGGATCCTCCTGAGAGCAAGAGTAGAAGAGCTGCATCTCATTGTCTCCACGGACGGTCAATGAGAAAAGGATACGTGGTGGAGCCATAGATTGATTCAGGTACAAGTTGGTGAAACGTTTGCTACAGACTATTGATGACCAGGATTTAGAAATGCTGATGAACTTCGAGATGCATTTTCCCTTCAATTTCATGAGAATCTCCTCTTTCATTTCTAGACGAATCCTCTCCAACGGGTAGGTTTGGGACCTTGTCAAAGGTGGAGGTGGTGAAGTGTAACACCTCTTCTCTTTCGATCCAAGCCGGATCATGGCTGTTTTCAGCTCTGCTCACTCTTTTGGTTGTTGTTTACTCTGAAACCCTAATCTCTTCACAGGTTTTGGAGATCTGAAGATAGACCTCTCACTTCTTTTTTTATGGTGGACAAGACCTTAGCACCAAATCGTATACGCAGACGTGTGGATGAATTTAGACCGATGATACTTATTAGATTCTCAATAGCGTGGACAGATCTAGACCGATAATTTGATTAATTCTTAGTTTTGAAATATGACTCACATCAATTTTAGTTTTAGGAAACAAAAAGTAAAGTAAAATGTCAGATTTTGGAACTTTGTATCACATCTTTTTTAATTTAATGGTCGACAAGCGCTTATAGCATCTAATCGTATATGCGGACGCGTGGACGGATGTAGACCAATGAATTTACTAGATTCTTAGTTTGAAAGTTTGAATATATAAGCTAGTGACATAAATTTTTGTTTTAGAAAAAAATTAAGATTATATTTAATCAACTTTCTAAATGGCTAAAATGAAGGTTTTCAAATGTAAAAATGATTTGAAACTATAAGTAAAAAAATAAAAATAACCTCACAAATTAAGATGTAATTTTGGATTAAAAAATAATGTTTAGACATTATTTTGAAATGCATAAGATTTCAACTTATAAAATTAAAATAAATACTTTGTTTAAAATATGCCTACAATGCGGTGTTTGGATATCCTCATTTACATCATTGTCCACCGTGATATATAATGATCAGCCTTTACATAATACAAGATTAGAGTGTCTCACCACGACATACCTTCACCCAAACACCGCATTGTAGGAACTTTATGTTCTTCGTTTATACATCCTTAGTTAGACACTTTATCCTACTATCACATACACTCCTACTTATTATTCTTTTAGATTTATGGGTTTAGTAGGCAATCAATCATAGATTTGCTAAATGCTTGATAAGATTGAAAGGCAGACATGTAATTTGGCTCAATATTTCAAATGAAAGTAATAATAGTTCTATTGTAAACGATTTAGTTCAAATGTAAAGCGAAAAATTAGAAAAAGAACAAAGAAAAAAAATTATCACTATTTTTATTTTATAAAGTAAACTATTTTCTCTAAAAATCATTGAGCTTTCCCCCACAAAATTGAAAAATAAGAAAACTGAGAGGTCTTCACATCAAGGATTCACCTGGAATTTGTAACAGAGTAAGAGACGTTTGTCTCTTCTCTTTTAGAGAAAACAGAAATGAGAAATAAACTCTAATTAACTGAAACTTGTTATTTACATCAACTACAACACTGAGGTATATAGAAAACAAACAAACACTACTACATCATAATGAGGTGTGTCTCTTTGTACTTGTGACTTTTGGATGAAACGACACAAACCAAAACGTCACGACTTAAAAACGTTGTGACTCTACAAACTCAATTACCGACCAACAGTAAAACTCAAAGAGGAGAACCATGAAATTGAAAGCGACAAATTAGTTTACTTTATAAAATAGAAATAGTTATATATGAGAGAACACTTGGAATATCGTAACTGATGGTGGTATATCTACGGAATCAAAGGGAAAATCACAACTACGATAGCCGGAACAATAAAGCAATCACTGGACGGGTAAATGCAAAATGAAGTTTTTTAAAAGAAGAAAACAAGGTTTGTTAATTAGGAAGCTCTATATATGAGAGAACTAAGGTGTGTGATGCTTGAACGAAGCAGTTCACAATATATGAGACAGCGAAGGAGTGTGATGCTTGAACGTAGCAGTGTGAACGTGTGACCGCAATCCTTGGCTTGGTAGGGGTGAGAAGAAAAAACTATTTTCAACCGTAAGATCAATTTTCTTTTTATCTAAGCCGTTAGATTTAGCAGACCTTAAAAAAATGGCTTTGCTATTATATATAGATTACCTCTGTCCGAATATGTAGCCTTTTGCAAGAACGGAGAAGATCATTACCGTCACATTCCAACATGAAGCAAGCTTGACTTGAACTTACAGGGCTTATCTGATATAGTGCTCCATGGTGGTGACAGTATATATATATTGTGACAACCCGTCCCGTTGACCCCACTAGCCCACTGCTAGCTTGCCCCCATAGGCCCGAAGCTAGCCCTACAGGACATCGATCCTAACCCCTCACCGTGGAATAGAACTATTCATCCAAATCTACCAGTAGGTTATTGGTGCGCCAGGCGTTCCTCGAACCCTAGTCCCCACCCTTTAACAACCTTCCCACAGGACAAGCTGTCACCAATTGAGCTGCAGATCAATTGGTGACAGCTTGTCTTGTGGGAAGGTTGTTTAAGGGTGGGGACCAGGGTTCGAGGAACGCCTGGCGCACCAATAACCTACTGTGGATTTGGATGAATAGTTCCATTTGCCCAGTGAGAGGTTAGGATCGATGCCCTGCAGGGCCAGCTTCGAGCCTATGGGGGCAAGCTAGCAGGGGGCTAGTGGGATCCACGGGACGGGTTGTCACATATATTAACTAAGTATCAAAAAAAAGTATCAATTCATTCGAAGACTTGAATCTTTTTGGACAAGAAGGTTTCATGGACGTATCCAATAGTGATACATTTTCATTAAGTATGGACACAATGGAATACATTTTAGCAAGTGTTAGCAATCACATTGCTGTTACTCCATCAGGAGAGGTTTTATTGGTTCAGAACTTTTTTTAAAGTGTAAGAAGATATAGGATGTTCCGTCTCTATAAGGATTCTAATCCAGGCTTTCAGAACTCAATGTTCCAGGTTGTGTCTCTAAGTAATGAGGCCCTGCTTCTGGATTTGGGTATCACCATGCCAGCCGACCATACCCTTGGTATCGAGCCAAACTCCATCTATTTCACCTGTAATTACCATGGCCATAACTGTGGCTTGAAACGTTCATGCCTGTGCATCTGTGTGTTCAATCCTGAAACAATGGAACACACACGCTTCCCCAGTGTTAATGTCTTCGACTTAAGGCTCAAAGATCCTCAATGGTTTATCCGGTCTTTGATTTTGGTGTTCTTTAAATTTTCACACTTTTTCTCTTGTTTTTTTCCTTCTATTTCTATCTCTAGTCAGTAGCCTTTTTAATATTTTCTCTCTCTTTTTGGTGTGTTGCATAAAAACATAGCATAAAACTTTCACCTTACCTTTGTCCAAAAACAAAAAAAAAAAAAAAAAAAAAAAAAAAAAAAAAAAAAAAAANCCTTCGTATATAACATGTTTCATATAAATCTAGGTTGCACTATTGAACAAATTTTCGAAATATGAAGAAAAAATTTCATGTTACATATAATTTAGAAATTTATAAAAGAATATATAGTTATCTTTGTGAATTGTGATGAAGACTTCATAGTTTTATCAAAACTTAAAAATTTAGATGAAGAATTTTGAATTTTTTAAGATTTTCTAGACATGTATACGAAGGACATACATAACTTTTTTTTATCAACATTTTTTCTTTATTATAAAGTTTTATACAGTATATTGTTTATTTGTATTTTTGGGTCAAAAGTTCTAAATCTTCCATAATTGGTGTAATACCAAATAGTGTTGCAGTATTAAATTTTGATCGATGGTACGAACTACAAAAGATAGAAGTATAAATAATGGTGATACGAAATATCGCATTACAAATAGATGTTATATACGAAGGACTATCGCACCGGGTGTAGCCGATGTTATCATGACAGTACGTTCAAACATGGGTGGGTTGAATGCCTTTGTTTTGTAATACACAGGCATTTCATGTAACATTAGAGACATAACAATCCTAACCAGTTACGATTGGTAACATTAGAGATATTACAATCCTAACCAGTTATCAGTACCATTTCATATAAACCAATCAATTAAAGCTTCAATATAAAATGACTTTACAAAACCTAATCTTTTGACTCTTTGATGCCGTACGTTGGGCTTGTTTACGAGAGGCCCAAATGTTTTACAATAAAAGCATTCTACAAATCGCATATTGTTTGAAAACCCTAATTCTGCATTTCTGGTCAAGAACTCGATCTCAGCAGCAACACATTCTTCTACACCCCTAGTCTCCTTAACCCTAATTATGGCCGATGTTCGTTGGTCGGATCTTCCTATGGACATATTAAGATCTGTGTTGGAACGTTTGAGTTTTGTCTATTTCCAGCGCGCTAAGATGGTATGTTCGCATTGGTATCTGTGTTCGAAACAAAGCTCACCTCAAAAAAGCGGATCTCCATTGCTTATTATGTTTCTAGAGAATGGTGGTTGTGGTATATACCACCGGAAGGAAACTAGGGTTTATAAAACGAAGAGAGAATTACCAAAGATTAAATTCTTGGCAAACTCAGGTAACTGGTTCTTGGTTCTGGATTCTAAATCCAATCTCTATATTATGGACATATTTAGCCAGAATAAGATCGATCTTCCACCTCTAGAGTCGATCAAAGGTGGCCAATATAAGCTTAAGAGGGTCGGAGATAAAACATTCAAGGAGGTAGGAACCCGTCGCTGTGTCATCCATAAAGCGAGAAATCTGAGAGGTCTTTTGTGGGTAGACAAGAAGAAGGAAGAGTTCGCTGTTGTATGGTACTTCCATAGGATCAAGTATATGACTGAGTATTTAGCCTTTTGCAAGAATGGGGAAGATCATTACCATGAGATTCCAGCACGCTTACAAGATGTGTCTGATATGGTACTACCTTGTCGTGACAGTCTTTACGTCTTAACGATTAGTAATCACATTCGAAAAATCACATACAAAGGTTTCGAGGATATTTTAGCACCATTTTGTTTGCCATCTCCTCCGACTAGATTATCTTTTGATGATGAGTGTCGCTATAACATTGCTGTTAGACCATCAGGAGAAATTTTGGTTGTCATGAGCATCTTTAACCGGTTTTCAAGGCCTTGGAGGTTTCTTCTTTACAAGAAGAACCCTTATCGAGTCCCGGGTAATACTTCATACAACATGCTTGTTAAGGTAGGTTGTTTAGGTGATGAGGCTCTGTTTCTGGATTTGGGTATCACCGTGCCTGCTAATTGGGACCTTGGTATCGAACCAAACTCTATCTATTTCTCTCGCACTCGCCATGCTGGTTTCTCTTTCCAGGAAAGTTCATGCCTTGACGTATGTGTGTTCAACATCGCAACAAAGACCCTCAAACGTTTCTTGGATTTCTTCAACAACAAAAACCTCAAGGATGCTCGATGGTTCCTTCCGTCTTGATGATTTGTCTCTTTCTGCATTCCTTTGTGGTGTTTCTTAAGAGATTTCTACACTTTTTGGTTTTATGTCTAGTTGCCTTTAGTTTCCATTTTCTTTAGAAAATAGTTTTGGGACCTGAAAGGTTCTCTAATTGGCAATTTTGACATGGTGAATGAAACATTACAAACACAGACACTACTTAACAATTAATTGGCTGCCAAAAAAAAACAATTGAAAAAGATATTAATCTTTTTATTTTAAATCATACCAAAGTCTATTTAGAAAATCAATTTTACTAAATAATATAACTAAAATATAAAAATATACGACATAATTAAATAAAAATATTTAAAAAAGAAAAAAATAAAGAAATATTGATTATACATAGATTTTCTTTTTACAATAAGTTTAGAATTTTTACTTTTTTTAATTTTTTTTTGTTTTTTTCTTATTTTAATAAATTTAAAATTGTCACGATCAAGCAATTTTGAAAACAAAATTTTATATAATAAGGTACGTACTTAACATCTTTTATCAACTTTTTATTTTGGCAAAACTAAACGCGTCGTTTTAAGCATCCCTTTCTCTATTTAAGGACGACAAGCAGAGATAATTTTGAGTTTTTCTTTCATCTTCACTTCATTACAGTAATCGCTGAATTGAGTACCTTTGCACACAAATCTCGATCGGTGATCTCCTCTGTGTTTCAAGGTTCTTAATTTCCTAGAGTTCCGAGGTTAGTTCTTCTCCCACATTGTGTTGTTCCTTGGTTTCGATTGATATTTTAGGGTTTCGGTGTTTGCTCGTTTCGCTCAGATTCGTGTTTTTGATATTTGGGTTTGTTTCGTGTGACCGTTTCATTGGAATTAGATGCATGCTAGAAGCTTATATAATTCGTAGCTACATGAGGGTTTAGAGTTTAGGGCCTCTAGGTTCATACATAGCGATTTAAAGGTTTTAGGATTTAGGCTTATTTATATAGCGAACCCCCATTGTTATTACATGTTAGAAACTTATACATAGCGATTGCGCCAGAAAATAAGAATAAGTAAAGCTGAAGTGATAAAACTAAAATGCAACAGTGACATCAACGTTTACATTCTCTTGCTCGTTTGCTTACTTTTGTTTGGTAGCTTGACTGAAAAAAATATGAAGGCTCCTAGTTCTGGCCGCTGGTCGGAGCTCCCTACAGACATCTTGAGATCTGTACTAGAACGTTTGAGTTTTGTTGATCTCCACCGCGCTAAGATTGTATGTTCCAATTGGAATTCGGGTTCGAAACAAACGTTGCCTCGAAAAAACGTATTTCCATGGCTGATTCTGTTTCCAGAAGATGGTACTGGTTGTAGGCTGTACAACCCGGAGGAAGATAGTATTTACGGAACAAAGAGAGACTTCTCAGGGACTAGATTCTTGGCAAATTCAGGAAATTGGTTCTTGGTTCTAGATTCTCGTTCCAATCTCTATATCATGGATGTGTTTAGCGAGAAGATGATTCATCTTCCACCTCTAGAGTCGATCAAAGGTGGCCATTTCAGTCTCGAGCGAGTAGGAGATAAAATATTCAGCGAGAGTTCAAATGATTGTAACGTAGCTTTAATCCAGCACGCGGAATATCTGAAAGGTCTTTTGTGGGTAGACGAGAAGAAGGAAGAATACGTTGTTGTTTGGTTTTTTGGCATGGTTTCCAAATATATAGCCTATTGTAAGAACGGGGAAGATCATTACCGTGACATTCCTACACGAACCAATGTTCCCAGGGAGTTACGTGGCTTGTCTGATATAGTACTCCATGGTGGTGACAGTCTATACATCTTCACGGCTCGTCAGCTCATTCGAAAACTTGTATTTTTTGGACAGGAAGGTTTCATGGACGTATACAAAAGCGATACATTATTATTACGTAAAGTCACATTGGATCACATAAGTGGAGGAAGATTTCACAGTAGCATTGCTGTTACAACAGCAGGAGAGGTTTTATTGGTTCAGAACTTTTTTTACGAGATAACAAGGTATAGGAACTTCCGTGTCTTCAAGAAGGATCCTAATCCAGACCCTGATGCTATTATTGACGACCCGAACCATATTGTTGAGGTACATTCTCTAGGTGATGAGGCACTGCTTCTTGATTTGGGTATCACCGTGCCTGCCGACCATACCCTTGGTATCGAACCAAACTCCATCTATTTCACCCGTGATGACCGTGTCCACAACTGTAGATGGAATTGTTCATGCATGGACATCTGTGTGTTCAGTCTTGCAACAAAGAAACTCAAACGCTTCCCTGATTTTAGTCCCTCCGATATAAGGTTCAAGGATGCTCGATGGTTTCTCCCTTCTTGATTTTGGTGTTCTTGAGGGATTTCCAAACTTTTTGTCTTCTATTAATTTATTCTATTTCCATTTCAATTTTAATGCTTTTTTTTTTTTTGGTGGCTCCTAAAACATTTTCTGGACATGACGGTTATACGTTTTGAAATGGTGATGAGTGGTACATCTCAGACCAAAGTCATCTTTTGATTGTATATACAGTATATTACATATCATATTTTGAGTTGTATACAACAATAAACAAATTTTCTCTATATAAGCCGTGAACTTTTTTTGAAAAAAAAGGGTTACTTATTTGTTCTATAAGATAGAACTTACCGACTTTTCCATGTAATGTTTAATATCATAATTCATAACCTATAAACATACGTTCAATTCTTCTTAGCCTAACCAGATGGTGTTTCTCCCATCTTGATTTAATCTATTTATTTTGGTGTTCTTGAGAGATTTCCACACTTGTTCTTTCTTCTTTTATTTGTCTTTATTTCTATACATAGTCGAGTTTAAAAACATATCATGGACCTGAAAACTCTTGGTCACAACTTACAAGCCTTAAACATGGTGAATGATACATCACAAATCGCAAACCAAGTCATTCAAAATAATGTATTTTAATTATTTTCTTTAAATATTATTATATATTTAAATAATAAATCAATATTAAAAAAATTGATCAATTATAAACTGTTATTAGAGGAACGATTCTTCCGATGCCTGCTAAAGAAATGTTTCTTACTTTTTTATTTGCTTGCTAAATTGATCAATTATAAACTGTTATTAGAGGAACGATTCTTCCGATGCCTGCTAAAGAAATGTTTCTTACTTTTTTATTTGCTTGCTAAATTGATCAATTATAAACTGTTATTAGAGGAACGATTCTTCCGATGCTTGCTAATTAACGATTCTTCCAATTCTTTCAATGCTTGCTAAATCCAGATATTGCGTCCAGATTACGAAACGAACAGCACCTTAGTATTATTTTTTAATTTTTGGTTGAGAGTACCTTTAAGAGTAACAATCAGTAAAAATGCTATCATAGTTATTATGTATGTAGGTAGTTATAGAAACCATAACCTATGAAGATACATGCTACAACATTCATCAATTAATAAGCCTAAAAAATTAACTTGTCTAAAATTTATGTATATACCTTAGTTTAACGGGCTGGCCGCTGGCCCGTTTTGAATATATTTTGTAAAAACAAACGGCGTCGTTTTATACATCTCTTCTTTTTCTTATTCTTCTTCTTCTTCTTCTCCTCTTTAGTATCTCTTCTTCACTTAGCGGAGGCAATCTCGAGTTCTTCGAGCTTCTGTGTTTAGGTTCCGACTTCCGAGGTTAGTTCTTCACTTGTTCTCCCAGCTTGTGTTTCGATTGAAAGAATTAGGGTTCTGGGTCTTTTTTTTATTCTTTGATTGAATTTCACTAAAATTCGTGTTTTTGATATAGTTTTAGGGTTTGTTTCGTTTCGATCAAAATCATATGTGAGTCCATTGGTTCTGAAATTACACGTTAGACGTTGCTTATAGAATATGGCATAGGCGCATAGCTCTATATAGAAAGATTGAGGATTAGATTTTTGAATCAGAGGTGGTGTTGTAATTAACAAAGACCTAGCTCTTGTTTTTGGTACTGTGACTGAACATATATGAGCTTTTGATCGAATGTAACTATAGTTTATATGTATCGATGATGCTAAGAATTTGATTTTGCAGGATGATGGATTCTGAATCTCAGCAAACAACTGTAACTCAAGAAGAGGATTTTACATCAGTAAGGGGAGAAGCAAATGTCAAAGAAACGAGTAAGTGCCAAGAATAGACACTATGGTGTAGTATTTAGTAGTGAATAACTTAAGACCATATGGTGTAGACTCTGGAGGGTGTAACAATATAATTAATATTCTCTGTTTCAGGAACAGATAAAAGAATGAAGACTGCTAGTTCTAGCCGCTGGTCGGAGCTCCCTTTTGACGTGTTAGGATCTGTGTTCGAACGTTTGAGTTTTGTGGATTTTCACCGTGCTAATATGGTGTGTTCGAATTGGTATTCGTGTTCGAAACGATCGTTGGTAAGAAAAATCGGATCACCATGGCTGATTTTGTTTCCAAAGGATGGTGGTTGTGCTCTCTACAACCCTGATGAAGCTAGAGAGACTTTTCAGGGACTCGGTTCTTAGCAAACTCAGGCAAATGGTTCCTGGTGCTAGATTCTGTTTCCAATCTCTGTATCATTGATGTGTTTAGCGAGAAGAGGATTCATCTTCCACCTCTAGAGTCGTTCAAAGGTGAGCTTTTTTGGTCTTGAGCGAGTAGGAGACAAGAGATTCAAGGCGAGCTTGGTTTATGGTAGCAAAGTTTACACCCAGAGTGCTGAGAATCTGAGAGGTCTTTTGTGGGTAGACGAGGAGAAGGAAGAATACGTTGTTGTCTGGTTCTTTGGCTTGGGTGCCCAATATTTAGCTTATTGGAAGAATGGGGAAGATCACCATAGTAAAGTTTCTACACAAATCGATCGCAAGGACTTAAAAGGCTTGTCTGATATGGTACTCCATGGTGGTAACAGTCTTTACTCCTTGAACACTGATCAAGTCGTTCAAAATCTGATGTTTTCTATAGGAGGTTTCTTTTACGTGGGTGCGTATCCTCTCTCACAGAAGGAGCAAGATTTAACAATAACATCGCTGTTACAACATCAGGAAAGGTTTTGTTGGTTGAGAGCATTTTTAACGAGAGAACAAGGCGTAGGAGTTTCCGTCTCTACAAGAAGAAGAGTAACTATTTTCCAGAAATAAATGATCTTATGTACAACTCGAACCGGACTGTTGATGAGGTCTACTCTCTAGGTGATGAGGCCTTGCTTCTTGATTTGGGTATCACCGTGCCTGCTGACCCTAGCCTTGGTATCGAACCAGACGACTATCTATTTCACCCGTAATGACCGTGCTTGTAAACGTGGCAAAGATTCGTCCCCTGACATCTGTGTGTTCAATCTTGCAACAAAGACCCTCAAACGCTTCTCTGGTCTCGGTCTCGATCTCTCCAAGAACAACTTAAAGCTCAAGGATGCTCGGTGGTTTCTCTCATCTTGAATTTGATTCTCTCTCTGCATTTTGTTGTTCTTGAGAGGTTCCCACACTTAAAATTCTCTTTTGTTGTTCTAGTCGGGGTTTGAAAACATATTCTGGACCTCAAAGGCTCCTCCTTAGCAGTCTTTGTGAATGAAAACATCACAAAATCAACTCATCTCTTCATAGACAAAGTAGCAGGATGACCAAAAAAGTTTTAAATCTTAAAAAGATAATAATCTTCTCTATATGATCAGCAAACTTGTTTTGAAAACAAGAAACTTATTATCATTTTGTTCTATAACATTTAGAATTTATAGACTTTGTCATATGTTCAGCATGAATCAGCATAACTCGATTTATAAAAATGTAGTATTACAAAAATAACAAAAAAACACTTGCCGAAGTACAAAAATGGCAGTCCATATATTAATACGAATAAAAACTGTAGTAGACTAGTAGTAAATACGAAAATAGTATAAAGTGAAATAAGTTCATTTATTTCAGTTTATGAAAGACAAAAATAGTGGAATAAGAATTTGTAGATTTCTTTTCCATGTAGAGAAAAAATCTACATAAAGATATAATTAAATAGATCGAATGGTCAAAAAAATATGTACAAAAGGTATTCAAATATATTAAATATAGTCACACTATACATTGTATTAAAAAAAAATATATATCAAAAACACAGTACAAATTATCTGGATCATGAACACCGAAGTTCAGTGACTGAACAAATCTGTTTTATAATAATAAATTGTGAAAAAAATTCCTAATTTATTTTAAAAAACTCCATTAAAACAAACTTTGGCACATACCTCTCCTTCTCTCCGCGCCTTTTCATTTCGTCACTCTCTCTCTCTCTCTCTCTTTCTCTCTTTCACTACTCTCTCTTTCTCATTCTCTTTCTAAAATTTTTCCTTTCTCGGAGAAATCATGGATAAGTTTCAGAAACGGTACACGAGATTCGGATTCGTCTCGATTTGTATCGGATCGATCGCGCTCGTTCTATTGTTATCTCGTTGCTCGACTTCGTTCTTCGATTACTCTCTTCAGAAATTCGAATTCTCGTTCCCAGACACTGAGCTTCTCCGAAGAAACGTTTACACTACTAACGCCGGCGAAGAAGAAGGAAAAAACAGAGCCGCCGTCGATTCTCGCGATGTTTCTCAACAGATCCTCTCACTCCGATCTACTAATTCCTCCGTAACAGTAAGCTTCTTCTTCAAAATTCGAATTTCAAAATTTCTCTCTCTCTCTCTCTCTCTCTCTCTCTCTCTCTCTCTCTCTGTAACCGTAAATTTCAAAATTCGAATCTGAGTTTTTCTCGTCATTGTCATCTTCATCTTATGATATATATTTTTGAAATTGTTGAATTCAGTTACAGAGTAAACCGGGAAAACCAAACCGGAGAAATTTAGTGGAAGAAGGATTAGCGAAAGCGAGAGCTTCGATTCTAGAAGCTTCGTCGTCGACTCGTAACGATACTACATTGTTCAAAATCGATCTTCCAAACCCAGAAATTTATCGTAATCCTTCAGCTTTACATCGGTAAATTCTAAGTTTCCATGATTTTTTTTTAAAAAAAATTTTAATTAGATTCCAAAAATTCGAGTTTAACTTTTTTGAAACTACTTAGCTTTAAAGTCACTGCGCACGGCTAATTTTCGTGGATTTTAGTTTTAACATTTTATAAAAGATTCTTGTAATTGACGCTAACGAATCCCATGAATTTGAATACACACCACTGGTTTTGTATCATAGTTTCTGAAAAAAAGCATGCATACTTTTTTATACATGATGATGAACACCTGCTTTATGGTATATACACTAAATCAAAGATCATGATTTATATTTTTTGAGCCTTTCTCAAGCAATCAATACATTAAGATTAGAGATGATTATGTGAATCAAAAATCAGTCTGTGTGCAAAATATTTATAATACTAGGCGGTGCAATTAAGGTTAAGGTCTGTCTGTCATATGTCATTTTCTCTATTAAATTACTGCGCAAGCTATATAGCTTACAGAGTTACAGTTACACTAATTTAATATATTTGTATGGTCCATAATCACTTCTAGTCTATATACTTACAAAGAGTGTGTCAGAGAGTTCATCCCTTTTTAACAATGATTTTATCATACGTACGTACAGTTTAGTTTATTTATTTATTGGGAAGTGTAAAGATGTTGTTACTATTTCTGTAGGAGTTACTTGGAAATGGAGAAGAGGTTTAAGGTGTACGTGTACGAAGAAGGTGAGCCGCCTTTAGTTCACGATGGACCGTGTAAGAGTGTGTACGCGGTTGAAGGGAGGTTTATACTGGAGTTGGAGAAAAGGAAGACGAGGTTTCGTACTTACGATCCGAGCCAAGCTTATGTTTACTTCTTGCCGTTTAGTGTTACTTGGCTGGTTCGATACTTATACGAAGGCAACTCTAATGCTGAGCCTTTGAGAACTTTCGTTTCTGATTATATCAGATTGGTTTCTACTAATCATCCTTTTTGGAATCGTACTAATGGAGCTGATCACTTCATGCTTGCTTGTCATGATTGGGTAATAACTAATTAACAATTTCATCATCTCTGTTTTTGTTTTGGTTTATACAGAATTTGGTATGAACTGTTTTCTTTTTTTACTAATGCAGGGACCTCTCACTTCACATGCTAATAAGGATCTATTCAACACATCGATTCGAGTTATGTGTAATGCTAATTCATCAGAAGGGTTTAACCCTGCAAAAGACGTAACTCTTCCTGAGATCAAACTCTATGGTGGTGAAGTTGATCCCAAGCTCAGGTTATCTAAAACCTTATCCGCTTCTCCGCGGCCTTACCTCGGATTCTTCGCAGGTGGTGTCCACGGTCCTGTTCGACCGATTCTCTTAAAACACTGGAAACAGCGTGACCCGGACATGCCTGTATATGAATACCTTCCTAAACACTTAAACTACTACGATTTCATGAGAAGTTCAAAGTTCTGTTTCTGTCCCAGTGGCTACGAAGTTGCTAGCCCTAGAGTCACTGAAGCCATCTACTCCGAGTGTATCCCCGTCATTCTCTCTGTTAACTTCGTGTTGCCCTTCACTGATGTTCTTCGTTGGGAGACTTTCTCTGTTCTGGTCGACGTTTCAGAGATTCCGAGGTTGAAAGAGATTCTCATGTCGATCTCTGATGAGAAATACGAATGGCTTAAGCGAAACTTGCGGTCTGTGAGGAGACATTTCGAGCTTAATGATCCTCCTAAGAGGTTTGATGCGTTTCACTTGACTCTTCACTCTATTTGGTTACGTAGACTTAACTTGAGGCTTACGTAAGGATATGATGACCACTCATAGGTAATATTCTGTTAGATTTTGTAATCATATATCTCAGAAATGTATGTAAACCTTAAAGTCTAGATTGAATGGAGAAGAAGATATATTTGATGTTATAATTAGTTAATGAATTATTGCAACTTTCTAAGTCAATTAAAAGATCTAAATCTTTTTATACCATACCCATAATTACTAACTATCAATCATTTGGTTGGGACGAAGTTGAGTGAAAGGCGTTCCATCTGTGATCGAAGGATGTCACCAAGGGAGAGACGGTGAGGTTGCGGTTGCGGTTGCGGTTGCGGTTGCGGCTGTGGTGCGGCTGAGACTGTTTGTTCATCTGGTCCAACTGTGTCTGTTCTTGTGTCTTCATTCTTGACCTCGAGATGGATCGGTCTCATCTCTTTCTTCACTGATTCCACAAACTCCATATCGATTTTGTTTCCTGAAATATCTCTGACGTAGAAAGCGTTGAGGGACTTCTGACCGTGCGTCTCCACGTCTGCTCGGACTACTGTCAAGCCGTTTTCACGGAGGACACGGGTTATGTCAGAGAGTAAGCCTACTCTGTTCTCTGCGCATAACTCCAACTTCACCCCCTGCATTAGCCACACACACCAACACACCCAAATTGTTTTACCATTCTTAACTAGAATCCAAACAGTTTCGGTGAATCTTCCTCTAAATTTCTTCTGTCTGAGACATCTCAAAGTTAGTAATTGTGTAGATTGATCTTTTCTGGTTAAAGCATATAGAAACGTTCACATACCTCGCAAACCCGACGTTCTATTGCAGCCTCTAAGCATTTAATCACTCGCTCTTTCTCGCCTTCCGTGTTCAATGCCCTTCCATCTATATGCCTTATGAAGTATTCCTACAAATTTCAAAACATATAGATAAACATTTGAACACTAATGATCTAATGGTTTCAAGGAATCTTTATGTATTAATTCTTGGCCTACCTGAAAAGCATCAGCTCCATCAGACCGTAGAGCAGCGTGGAAGATAACATATTGCATGTCAACTAAAGTGCATATTGTATCAAACATGAGCCTTCTTCGATCCTTAGACTTTACTGTCACAATAGAGTATCCTCTCTCTTCGCAATTCGCAATCGAAACTATCGTTGTCTTCCTCTCCTTTTGATCACCGTACAATAACTTGGATGAAAATAACGACAATGGTGAAGGCTCACAAAACGGTTCGTCAAAGTCTCTCACAGATAGCATTAGCTGATGCAACCGTCTCTCTACGTTACTATTCATACACCCTTTGCCTTGTCCCGCAAGAAACCCATCAGTCTCGTTCTCCTTGTGACCCACGTGTGTAGAGTTTGAGGCAGGATCCGCTGTGGCACGGATCACAGTACTGAGGTGGTCCTCAATGGAAGCCAAGCGGCTCGGGTCATCGATGGGAGCGTGAGTGTTGTCGTCAGAAACGTAGGCAATGCAAGCCAAACGAGCATTGTGGCTCCAAGCATGAGCTTCTAAAACATTGCAACGTAAGTCCGCGAAAGCAGCGAATATTTCTGAAAAGAGTCCAGGTCGGTCTGTCCCGGTCATCTCTATTGCTGTGTGTTCGCCGTGATCAGCCAGTGGAGGTTCCAAGGCATTGCTGTTTGGGTTGTTACTCGCTTCACTAGCCTTTATAAAATCTGATTCTCGCCTACTCGTACCAATGGCCTATACATTATCAATCTCATCTAACTCATTACTACACTCAAATCAAACATATATATGATTTGTTCAAGGATTTAAGTTTAAGACAAACATGTGCGATGTGATTGATGACGCTTTTATCAGTGAGTTTATTGCCATGCTCATCTTTAACATGGAAAACTGCATATATAAAAGTAGGAGTAAGTTTTCATAGGAAATCTCCTCAAACTAGTCTAAATTGTAAGGAAATAAAAAAAATGTGGATATGTGTATGTTATACCATCCATGAACCATCCACCATCGGAAGAGATGTAACTCTTGATGATAATAAGATTCATGTCTGTCAAGATTTGCACCACTTCTAAAAGAAGTCCTTGTTTGTTCTCGCTGTTCACCTTCATTATCAACCGTACGTTTCACATTAATTAGAGGACACCCCAACCAGATATGCACAATGGAACCACAAAACACAAGAACAATTCGCGCAAAGAACACCATTGGATCCAATATTTTCTGTGTACCTTCACAACAGTGCAATCTTGGATGCTGTCATTGTCAATGTAGACCCTGCACCTGAAAATTACACACACAAAATAAAAAGGTGATGATGAGAAAATTTATACACATGCACTCATATATACATTTCTATTGAACGGATCTATTAGAGATGAAAATAAAAAAGCTTACGGTGGTCCGTATATGCGTTCACCGAGATTGTCAAAGTCAGGATCAAAGTAAGGCCAGCAAACTTTCTGCATCGTCTATATCACACGATCTGTATTAGAATTAGGTCAGGAGATATATGTGTTTCCCGCAGATTTGAGGGTTTTTTTGTTGTGTATATATGAAACCGTATAGCTAGGCAAGAAGGTTAGATTGGTGTCTTAGACAGAGGAGGCTGTGAATGAAAAAGAGATTTCAACCTTCTAATACAGAGGATTTAACAAGATGGTCATTTACTAAATTTAGCTTGGGGATTAAGTGTGAAATAACGTGTGGAAGAAGTTATTCTAGAGATAAAACTTTTAATAAAAATCTAATAGATATTCTATTATAGATACATCGAGGATAATGATAAAATCACATTATAGAGTCGAATTCAAATATAGTGTAGAATTAGTAGTATAGGTCAAGAACTTATCAAAGTCAAATACTAAGAATTGGTAAGAGACTCAAGTGAAATAAGGTGTTCCTTGTTTTCTTGCTTGTTCCTCTCTTCTTATTCTTTGGTAACCTCCACATGTTTTCCTAAGTTTTTGGGAGAAACTAAAGTTGCAAAAATCTCTGTTTCGTAATAATACTAATAAAATATATTTTCCTTAAGTTTAGTAGAATCGAGAGCATTAACTCCATGTGACTAATTTAGAAACCACATACACAAAAACGTGTGACCTCTTTGAAACGGTCTCCAAACTTCACTAAATATTGAAAATTTCCCTCTACAAGATTTAGTAAATACTAAATACCACAAAAATGAAGTTGCGTGGCGCAAAAACGACCAATGGTGACTTCACTCAGAGAGGTCGTTTTTGGTTTCCCCATGTTTAGATTTAGATCCGTGATTCAACGAAGAAAGGGATGTGTGATCGGTAAAAGTTCCTAATAGTACCAAACCACAGAGGCCCTGGTCATCTTCTTCTTATTAGCAATCAAGTCTTAGGAAAACACAAGAGTTTACCAAACAAGCTGCGAGGCGCTAGCTATCCTGTATATCATTAAAGCTTCTTTTATAAACATACACACTAATCACATGAACTCCTACATCAATCACAAAAGTGACTTCTTCTTCATTTAAGATATGAAAATTTGTTAGGCGTTAATCAAAGGTTTGATGCGAACTTGATGTTTAACTACAAAATTGGAGAAATTCTTAAACTTGGCAACTTCTCCAGTATATGATTCGCATTGAGCTCGCACTTGTTCCAGTGAAGAAGTGGAATATAAAAAATGAGGCCACAAATAAATTTCATGTTGTTCACTGGATGTTTCTTCCCATAGTTCACACATGTTAACAGTCATTTATTTTTTACACATGATCATTTATTTTTTATAATAAATTCTTTCCACAAAATTGGCAGTTGTACCTGTAAAATTTCTTTTGTAGTAATTTTTATATTTTTTATTTACCATTTTATTTTTGGTGTGCCGTTGATACACCAAATGATTATCTCGATTTTCCCACGCCAAATTCACCTTTGAGTGTAAATTATTATGCCCTCTCCAGTCCTTGTCTTTGTGTTTGCTGATCTTAGACGGGTGTCTCTTCTTCTTTTTTTCCGTGGCACCCGTCCAAGCAATACGTCTGACTCCTCCAGTCCTAATTGATTTAAGAAAGTACCATGACAATTGTATGCGATAGTGTTAAAGCAGATGCATGGAACATGTACAAACACCGTATGCAATTGAGAGGTGTATTCCTCGGGTAATTCAACTTTGCTATAAGCCTGCCACTTAATCTGAAAAAAATATAATCTAAGTATTTAATATAGAACAAATGCATAATGACAAAGAGATGAGATTTTGTTAGGTACCTCATCTTCCTTCATGTTTAGAAGCATCTCTTGATAGTGTCCCACACTTCCTTTGGCACAATATTTGGTGTACGGTTTATATATCTTTGCCCACTCAACCATTAAAGGAAAACTGGATGGAGATGATTGTTGAAAGACAGTAAATCGTTCTAATGCAAATACCTACACGAAAAAATAAAGAACAGTTAACATTATACACATAATCAACATCAACATAATTAGTTTTTGTAAAGACACAAATATTCGGTATTTTAATATTAAGTTAGATATGTAAATTTAGAGTTTAATATTAAGTCATCCAATATTATTAGTTATATGTGTCTTTGTGCCCCATCCAAAAAAAATTTGGGGCATTTTTAAAAATGCCCCTTTTTCCATACCCCTTTTTTAAAATACCCCTTCATGTTGACCATTTTTAAAACTACCCCTCTTTATATACAAAATGACCAAATTACTCTTTTTTGAGTGACAGCAAGAATGTACAGTCATCAAAATCAAAAATATTTTCCCGCCAAAAAAAATTCCCGCCAAAATTTTTTTTTTCCTGTCAAAATGGAAAAAAATTTCCGAAAAAATTATTTTTTCCCGCCAAAAAAAATATTTTCCCGCCAAAATCGAAAATTTTTCCCGCCAAAAATATTGAAATTTATACCTTTTAAAAACATTGTAAACGCTTTTAAAAAACTTTTAAAAGTGTTTACATGGTTTTTAAAAGGTTTTCAAATGGTTTCTAAAAAGATTTTTAAAAGGTTTTAAAAGGCTTTTAAAAGGTTTTCAAATGGTTTCTAAAAAGATTTTTAAAAGGTTTTAAAAGGCTTTTAAAAGGTTTTCAAATGGTTTCTAAAAAGATTTTTAAAAGGTTTTAAAAGGCTTTTAAAAGGTTTTCAAATGGTTTCTAAAAAGATTTTTAAAAGGTTTTAAAAGGCTTTTAAAAGGTTTTCAAATGGTTTCTAAAAAGATTTTTAAAAGGTTTTAAAAGGCTTTTAAAAGGTTTTCAAATGGTTTCTAAAAAGATTTTTAAAAGGTTTTAAAAGGCTTTTAAAAGGTTTTCAAATGGTTTCTAAAAAGATTTTTAAAAGGTTTTAAAAGGCTTTTAAAAGGTTTTCAAATGGTTTCTAAAAAGATTTTTAAAAGGTTTTAAAAGGCTTTTAAAAGGTTTTCAAATGGTTTCTAAAAAGATTTTTAAAAGGTTTTAAAAGGCTTTTAAAAGGTTTTCAAATGGTTTCTAAAAAGATTTTTAAAAGGTTTTTAAACACCTTGTAAACGCTTTTACAATGTTTTTAAAAGGTATAAATTTCAATATTTTTGGCGGGAAAAATTTTGGCGGAAAAATTTTTTTGTCGAATTTTTTTATCAAAAAATTTTGGCGAGAAAATTTTTTCGAAAAATTTTTGGCGGGAAAATTTTTTCGAAAATTTTTTGGCGGGAAAATATGTCGGAAATTTTTTGGCGGGAAAATTTTGTTTTTCTTTTTATTGAATAAAATAATTTTCATCTAAGGGTAAAATGGTCATTAAAAATTAAAACAGGGCAAAAATAAAAATGGCCAGAAAAGAGGGTATTTTTGAAAAAGAGTATATCAAAAAAAACATTTTTAACAAATTCTCAAAAAATTTCTGCATCCACCACTAAATTATGGATGGGGCACAAAGACACATATAACTAATCATATTGAATTTATATTATAAAGTGTTAAACAAATATATATTTGATAATATTGTTATCTTGCATTTTTCATAAATTTAAAATTTTGAATTAAAAAATGAACGAAAAGTTTTAAGTGTTGCTTATATTGGTTTATATACTTAATTACTTATATTAGATATATATTTAATTTAATAATAAGAAAATACACATTTACAAATTTAAAATTCACAATAAACTATAAATACATATATTAAATCTAAATTTACATATCTAACCATATCACACAAATTAAACTCTAAATATAATAAATGAGCTACAAAAGAGATAAGAGAAAAATGTTAGTAAAGCTAGTATATTAGTAACATTAAACAATATTAAGTCATGTATACTATACAATACAAATATATGAATTAAATTTGTTAAAGTTAAACTGGAAATAGAAAAATAAAATAGAACTGAAAGTATATAATTTTGTCTAAGGGAAAAAACTAGAATTAAAAAATTCATCCAGTATTAAAGGAATAAAAAGCAAAATACAAACTCGGATTCGAACTCGCGACTTATGACTCGCACCAGATGTTCCATTGCCAACTGAACTAAAGAAGCAATCGATTTACATGTACCGGGTAAATTTTACAAACGGTATGATCACGTGCTCCACCTCTCTCACGTAGATCCCCCCCTGTTTCTTGGTCTTAAAAGATTTTAAACCACACAATGCTCAACCACAATGATCCCATCAAAATCGATTACTTTGATTATGAACGAATCTTAAAAGGCTCTAATTAGTACGTAGTCTTGTGGTAGGTACACTAGGGTTGCAGATTTGCATGGATACAAAACTCGAATTTTACTTTATAGTTTAACATCTTTGTAACATAGGTGAGAGTGATTTCATTTCAAAGCAAAATATTAAAATCCAAAAAAAAAAAAGGTTAAGAAGTTTAAATGTGAGTAAAGCATCGGAAAAGAGAGTATGTAACAAGACCCAAGGATCACGTTTTAGTAACCAAATAAGCTATAAAAAACCGCAAAACAAGCAAAGCTTCGTACCATACGAACAATGTGAAGAAGCACATACCATCTACGTTTTCCATTTTATTTTGTAACATTTTATTTTTATAAACCAAGGATCATGTTCTAATACATACTGTTCATAGTAAAACTTATGCGATGATACATTGTGAGATCGTAAAAAAATTAGTCATTCAACATATAATATTGGCCTTATATATCATTCTACTCGTCTGCGTTCCCTTAGGTGTCATCCTGACTTTAATTACGGCTCCGCGACTAGCCATCAATGTGGCCGTCACTCAGCCAGTCGTCTTAGAAATACAAAATTCCAAAAATAATCTTACATCTCCCCGAGTAATTACTTCACAGCCACTAGATCACGATGAGTTGTTCCTACGTCAAGCTTCTAAAGTCGACGCAAACCCTTCCCGTCAACTTCCCAAAAAACTCGCTTTCATGTTTTTAACAACAACATCTCTTCCATTAGCACCGCTTTGGGAGTTTTTTTTCAACCAAACATCTGATCACAAGTCTCTTTACAATGTCTACGTCCATGTAGACCCGACTCAAAAACACGAACCAGATTTCTTTGGCACGTTTCATAACCGGATCATACCATCCTCAAAACCGGCTTACCGGCATACCCCAACACTCATCTCAGCCGCACGCCGTTTACTAGCTCATGGGCTTCTCGACGACCCGTCAAACTACATGTTTATCCTTCTCTCCCCTTCTTGTATTCCGCTTCACTCCTTTAACTTCACTTACAAGACACTAGTCTCCTCTACAAAGAGTTTCATCGAGGTTCTCAAAGAGGAACCAGGATGGTACGACAGGTGGGCTGTGTGTGGACCCAAGGCAATGCTCCCCGAGGTACCACCCGAGGCGTTTCGAATGGGCTCACAGTTCTGGACATTGACACGCCTCCATGCGCGGATGGTAGTGAGTGACGTTGAGATATGGTCCAAGTTTAACAAGTCTTGCGTAAGAAAAGACATGTGTTACCCCGAGGAACATTACTTCCCTACTCTCCTCCACATGCGAGACCCACAAGGGTGTGTTTCCGCTACGCTAACGCACGTTGATTGGAGCGTCAATGTACATGGTCATCCTCGGACATATAAACCTTCGGACGTTAAGGCTGAGCTTATACAAAATTTGAGAAATGCACGGCTTAGCTACGGGGATGGCAGCCGAACGAGGAATGATACGTTTCTGTTCGCCAGAAAATTTTCTCCGGCCGGGATCAGTCCGCTGATGAACATAGCTCGAAACGTCATTTTTAACGATTCGGCTCTAGTGTAAATTAGACAATACGTCATTTTAAGTTGACACTTGAGGGGACTTGATTTAGTTAAGTTTATGAATTTTCTTATTTCTAATATATGCGTGGATATACAAATTTAATAATATGAAAAGATTCTTCTAAGGGTGTCGCTATAAGTCCAAAAGAGACTTCAAAACTTTTGCACGGAGACTAAAAATATTACACGGTTCGATATAATTAGCAAAAGGAAATAGTAAAAATAGTAAAAGAATGATTGAAGGAGAGAAGAAATCACAAGAAACACGGCTAACCCTAACTTCATCTTCAAGGAAACTAGGCAATAGCAACAAAAATAAGCAAGTGTAAAAAAACCTCCATCAACGCAAAATTTGGTCGTCTGATTCGAACACCATACGAATCAGACAATAGTGAGAGACATCTCCTTTGAAGATACCAACCTTCATCCTTTGATTCGAATCCCAATTACTAAGAATAAACCCTAAAATTCATTATCTTCATAGTCATCAATCTTGAAACCCTGATTCCATGGTTTCTAGATTTCCATTGATCTTTGTTACAAGATAATGGGAAGCTTTCATCGCCGGACCTTTTCTTATGATAAACTTCCGACCAAACCCATTAGGCTCTCCGTTCTCAAACTAGATGGCTCTTCCTTCAGTAAATGCATCATCATATTTGTAATGTTTGGGTCATTATACTTATTAATTCTCCTTATTTAGCTTCAATTTTAATATATTTTTTTTACCATTTGAAGATGTATACGTAATGACCTCAGCAACCGTTGGGGATCTCAAGCTTGCCATAGAGACTGCCTTTAGTCATGTCCCTAAGAAGGGACCCTCCAAGATCTCATGGTACATATATTTCAAATTTTATTACATTTTATCTCCTATTGTAATGGTTACTGACTGAAAGAGTTTGTAATGGTGAAGGTCACATGTGTGGGGGCATTTTTGTTTGTGTTACGGTGGTCAGAAGTTAATTACCGATACGGATTGCATCGGAAGTTATGGGATGAAGGACGGTGATGAGGTTTTTTAGCCAGTTTTTAAACTCATTTCATGATAAGTGATCCTAGAGGTTTAGGCATGAATGCGATTTAGATAAAAATAACAAGATGTTACATAATTTTTTCAGGTAAGGTTTAAAAACCATGTGTCAGGCAATGCAGTATTGAGCAAGGGATATTCTAGGAAATCAAAACAAAAGAATTTGTAAGTCTCATTCTTATACTTTTCTCATTGAAAACATACATTAATGTGGTGCTTCCAACTCATGGGTAGAGTTCGGAGATGCATCATACATGTCGGTCCATATCGTAAAGAGTTTTGTTTCTCTGTACCAATACAGAGAGAGGATATTGCTAAATGATGGAGATGGAGAAATGAATCGAATAGAAGAGATTGATGACTCTTGGGATGATCTCGAGAAAGGAGGCATCGTGAGGTACAAAGATGATGACATGGACGCTTCTTCAAATGAAAGCACTAGGTCTGTACGAGGTTGCTGCTTTGCTTTTGGTTTAAAGGAGCTTCTTGGGTTTGGTAATGAACGAGCCTATTATTCTTTAAGAGATACTTGGAGAGACGATTAAGTGTCTTTGTTTCTTCTTCTTCTTCCAATTTTTGTTTTCTTTTTATATTAGCAATAAAGATTTTGTAATCACGCAACAAAATGATCCAATGAAGGATCAAGTTCTGATACAAAGGGTAGTATTATGTTCAGGAAAAGCTTTATATATAGAGTACAGAGTTACAATGATTCAGTAGTACAGATAGTGCCTTAAACAAAACAAGTGGGAAAAAAACAGAGCTTTTGGCAGAAACAAAACACAAAAAAACAACTCCAAAGAGTTGTAATGGCGACTAGGATGTTACACCGCCATTGCCAAAAGCTCTAAAGTGGAAGAAGAAGATAAAGGCACTATCACGAACCTAAACCAAAAGAACAAGGGACTCCTACAAGAACTTTACTGAACAACTCCAAAAAGATGGTCAAGACTATAACCCTAAATAGATTACCAGAACTCAGTGTCAGGATTCACAGGAACACTAACAGTTGTAGAAACAAGCTCCTTTATTTAGAAGGAACCTGCCAAAAAAATTTAAAAAAACAACTGCTGCGTGCGTCCTGGGAAAGAAACTAAGCTCTAGGTAGAATCTACGGGTATTTAGCGACCAAAACCTAGGAAAAAGACTTGACTGACGATGATGGTACTAAGGTTTTGCAGAAAAAGTGGGATTTAGTAGAGTATATCACACCTCCATAGTTGTTCCAGAAAGGTATCCACAGTGCTGCTGCTGATTCTGCCACAACGTTGGATGTTTAATCCCAAAAGCGTGCGGCCGAGTTTTTGTATACATGCCTTGCTTTTGTCTGTAATCGCTGAGCACCCGCCGACGGAAAGAACCTGAAGGTTCAAATGGTTGGGAGAAGATGCCAAAGCCTTGATTCCGTGATCTGAGACCAAAGTATTTGAGATGTCAAGGTCATTGACTGAGTAGCAGTTCTTGGCTACTGCGACAAGGCTGGCGTCAGTGATGTTCTTGCAGCCGTCGAGGTTAAGAGACTCTAATGTGTGTCCGTGGCAAACGGAAACTGCAGAGACTGTGCTGTCTGAAACATTTATACATCCGCTCAGATTCACTTTCACTAGACCAACGTTGTTGCTCTGAAGCAACTCGCGCACACCTGCATCAGTCACTCCATCCAGTCCACAGAGTTCAACATCCTGAAGCTGATGACAGAAGTTCCCCAAGAAAGCAAGACTTGCATCCCCGAACCCAGGGCAGCAACGGATGGACAGAGAACGTAAAGAGCTGCAACTGGTTGATGGTAGAGGTGATTCTGAGTTGAAGTCCCCGATCCCCAGACAATTTGCCAAAGAGAAAGCCTTCAACTTTAAGCCAGAGTTCATAAGAAAACCCAAAAGACCAAACTGGTTGATCCTGTGGCATTCCTCAAGTTTCAAACTTTCCAGCGACAATGCAGATTTGGCCAAAGCGACAAGTCCTTTGCCAGAAACTAGCAAGCATTTGTTCAGAGAGACGTGCTTCAGATCAGGGCAACCATTGCCAACAGCTTCGAGCCCAACATCTGTCATGCCTCGGCACGACACTACTGAGAGATACTTCAGTTTCTTCAGCCCTTTTGCATTTCCCATCACCCAGAAACCTTTCTCGTTCACACCTTGAAGGCCTTGAAGCACAAGATCAGTAACTGCTGCTCCGTAGTGACCAAGAACAGCAAGAGACATCCCAGTTNAACTGCAGAGACTGTGCTGTCTGAAACATTTATACATCCGCTCAGATTCACTTTCACTAGACCAACGTTGTTGCTCTGAAGCAACTCGCGCACACCTGCATCAGTCACTCCATCCAGTCCACAGAGTTCAACATCCTGAAGCTGATGACAGAAGTTCCCCAAGAAAGCAAGACTTGCATCCCCGAACCCAGGGCAGCAACGGATGGACAGAGAACGTAAAGAGCTGCAACTGGTTGATGGTAGAGGTGATTCTGCGTTGAAGTCCCCGATCCCCAGACAATTTGCCAAAGAGAAAGCCTTCAACTTTAAGCCAGAGTTCATAAGAAAACCCAAAAGACCAAACTGGTTGATCCTGTGGCATTCCTCAAGTTTCAAACTTTCCAGCGACAATGCAGATTTGGCCAAAGCGACAAGTCCTTTGCCAGAAACTAGCAAGCATTTGTTCAGAGAGACGTGCTTCAGATCAGGGCAACCATTGCCAACAGCTTCGAGCCCAACATCTGTCATGCCTCGGCACGACACTACTGAGAGATACTTCAGTTTCTTCAGCCCTTTTGCATTTCCCATCACCCAGAAACCTTTCTCGTTCACACCTTGAAGGCCTTGAAGCACAAGATCAGTAACTGCTGCTCCGTAGTGACCAAGAACAGCAAGAGACATCCCAGTTACATTCAGCATCTGAAGTTTCACTTTCGTCAAGTAAGAACCAGCTTGAGCCAAGAGGAAGGCAACACCTTGATCTCCAATGCGTGGGCAGCTCCTGATAGAGATAGATCTCAGATTGGTACAGCGTCGTGCAATAGCCCTTAAACCCTCATTGCCAACACCAGAACACGAGTCAATAGTCAGATCACTCAGATTCACACAGTTCTCAGCGATTGCAACCAAACCACTGTCAGTAATCCCTGGACATCGTGAAAGATCAAGTTTTTCAATCATGGGGCATGACCTAGCGATCTCAGACACACCCACATCACTAACTGCAGGCAAGTTCCAAAGANCGATCCCCAGACAATTTGCCAAAGAGAAAGCCTTCAACTTTAAGCCAGAGTTCATAAGAAAACCCAAAAGACCAAACTGGTTGATCCTGTGGCATTCCTCAAGTTTCAAACTTTCCAGCGACAATGCAGATTTGGCCAAAGCGACAAGTCCTTTGCCAGAAACTAGCAAGCATTTGTTCAGAGAGACGTGCTTCAGATCAGGGCAACCATTGCCAACAGCTTCGAGCCCAACATCTGTCATGCCTCGGCACGACACTACTGAGAGATACTTCAGTTTCTTCAGCCCTTTTGCATTTCCCATCACCCAGAAACCTTTCTCGTTCACACCTTGAAGGCCTTGAAGCACAAGATCAGTAACTGCTGCTCCGTAGTGACCAAGAACAGCAAGAGACATCCCAGTTACATTCAGCATCTGAAGTTTCACTTTCGTCAAGTAAGAACCAGCTTGAGCCAAGAGGAAGGCAACACCTTGATCTCCAATGCGTGGGCAGCTCCTGATAGAGATAGATCTCAGATTGATACAGCGTCGTGCAATAGCCCTTAAACCCTCATTGCCAACACCAGAACACGAATCAATAGTCAGATCACTCAGATTCACACAGTTCTCAGCAATTGCAACCAAACCACTGTCAGTAATCCCTGGACATCGTGAAAGATCAAGTTTTTCAATCATGGGGCAAGACCGAGCGATCTCAGACACACCCACATCACTAACTGCAGGCAAGTTCCAAAGAGAAAGAACCCTAAGAGATGGACAACCATGAGCAATAGCACCAAGACCAGCGTCAGTCACATTGCTTTCAAACCCACTCCCACGGATATGAAGCTTCCCTAACCCACCACGAGACGACGTCCCAACTGAAACAGCAGCCAGCCTCAAATCCGTAGCCTTCTTACCATCCAAACTTCTTGACAAAAACCCTTCACCCTCAAGATCCTGAACAGACTCAACCACTTCATTCCTAGTGATACTAGTCAAGAGATGAAGCCAATGCTTGGAGACACAAGCGCAAGCACTCCTCTCTTTCCCTGAAGGCAAACGTCTAAGGATCTCAAATAAACACTCATCTGGCAACACATCGATCGAAGTTTGCTTCTGCTCAAACCCGCTGAACACTGACGTCGCGGCAATACGTAACCTCTTACGCGCTGGGAAATAGACACCGGGACAGCTCCCTGGTGATAGATTATGCATCGATCCCCCAAGGAAAAAATCTTCATCACCTATCATAATCAAAAATCAACCCCATTATTCTCAATTCCGATCTCAATCATTCGTGAGAAGAACACTAAAACCAAAACCTAATGTACACAAAAAAAAACAGAGAATGAGACTAAAACAGAACAAACCCAAAATTCAGATTTTTATCAAATCTAAGAATCTAAATTCCTAGAAATCAAGCAGAGTAGTATCAAATGATCGAAGATGATCAAAACCCACAAAACAAAATCTAAAATTGGACTAAGATTGAGGAAACATACCACTAAATCCGAAGATTCCAGACATGATTTGAACAAAGTTTGAAGAAGAACGAAGACGAAGATTAATAGAGAAGGAAGACTAAGATTCATGAAAGAGCAAAGAAGAACCCTAGAAAGATAGGGCAAAAAAAAGAGAGAGAAGATTTACAGAAGAAGAAGAAGGAAGAAAAATTTGAGATATGAAGAGGAAAGCAAAAAAAAAAACTGAGAAACGTCTATAATGGAGAGAGAGGTGTACGGTGGACGTTAATGTAGAAGATTATAACTTCTCAAGTTCAATGTATAGACGCGAAAAAGTCGGATTTGTTCTCCACCTTCTTTGTTTCTTAAGTCCCACCGAACCCTCCCCCAAATTGTTATATTGTTTAAATCATATTTTATTATTCTGACATACAAAAACATTATTATAAAAAAGAGTATTTTTATAACATAAAGTTTTTGAAATGCAATGAAGGGTGAGAGTGGTTTGACGAAAAAGACTGAATACATTGAAGGAAGAGAAAAGCGAGTTACATGCATTGTTGACAAAATACATTGAGAGAGGTCGATTTCGTTGAATTATAAAAAAAAACATGGGTGTGTTACAACATGTCAACATGAGTGTTAGTTTATTTGAGAAAAAAATAATAAGCAAGTGTTGGATATTATCGTGACATGTCTTTTTAATGATGTATATGTTGGAGCCTTGGAGGATAACATTAGTCCAAATCCAATGTTTAATCATGTACTCCAAAGTTCTTCTTAGCATTTTGATTCGTGAATTATTTGAGAAATTAATTAAATAGGGAGAGTATGATTATACTTCTTAGATGTTCTTATTTTCAAATACCATTTAATATTTTTGTTTTTTTTTCTCAACATTGAATATGTTTTTTTTTCCACTCCAATCTTCCAAATTAATTTTCCATCAAGAGTGATATAGAACATGTATATTTTTAGTGGCGTAATTGAAGACGAATGACTAAAATAGCGTACGTTTAACATTTATGTTGTAAATTAATATTTTTTATTACTATAATAAATAAATAGTGAAAGCATATATATGTACCATCTAAAAATTAAATAAAATTGATAAATGTGTATAATAAGCATCTTTCAAAAAAACTTACTAGCTTTATGAGAATCATCTTTTAATAAACTTACTAACTTTATGAGTTTTTGACAATTTCATATGTGTTAAAAGTTTTTTTTTTAATATGTATGCTATCGGAATGTAGTATCTTTCATATGTTATGACATCTCAATACATATGGAATTCACAAAGCATTACATAATATATGTATTATAGAGTTTCACTTCGTTAGTTGAGTTGTTTTGTTATATGTTCTTCATTGATACACTTATATTATCACTTGCTGAATTATATCATTACAAGTTGTCAGAAAGGAAATGCTGGCGAGGATTCAAAAGAAGGAAAGCAAAATAATAGAATTGTCTGAATGCAATGAAGGGTGATAGTTAAAAGTTGACAAAAGTGGTTGAATACATTGAAGGAAGCAAAAAGTTGGAATACAGTGCATTGTTGACAAACCATTTTGTTTGTTTGATAAACATTCTTGACAACACCTTGGGATGTTAAGTTCGTTGAATGTGTATAGATTATCTTGGATTGAATTTGAAGTGAAAAATAACATGATTGCTACGACATAACTTTTTGTTTTTTTTTTTTAAAAAAAACTACTGGTTATATACTTTTTTCGTTGATTTTATTTGATTTCTTACGAAATTTTGATTCATAACACGAATCATAATAATTGAGTTTAGGGGATATGGAATTGGATTGACCAATGTCCTTTATATATCGTTCTTGATCTTTCTAACCTTTAAAATTGAGATCATAACACGTTCTTTCGAGACGATAACTTTGATCAAATCTCTTGTATATCACTTAAGATTCAATGTAGTTCTCCTAGCAAAACAACGATAGTATGGATGTACGTTTAAACACACAAAGTTGTTTCGCATCAAAAGAGTAACGAAGACAAATAATGGTATTAATTACTATAGTAATTATGGAACAACAGAAATCTATAATTATGGACATGAAAAGAGACGATATTAATTATTTTACAGTCTTCGGTATTTATGTAACAATAAACGAAGATTCGTTACAACTTATACTATAACACATATTCTCCTCATTGTGTGTATTTGTAACGTTCTAGGGAATATATTTGATCCTTCGTTGCTCTACATTATGGCATTGTGAGTGTTACAATACCATGTGCTTGATCAATTGTTTGTTCAGTGAACACTCTCCAAAGAGAAATGGTATTTTTTGCCGGTCAATAATATTTTATAAAGCTTACATACTTGCATGATCATTACGTAATTTTGAGTTCAATGTTTTATGTTTACAAGTTGTTCATATATCCAAACGACTTAAACAAATCATGAAGCTGAAAATGACGTTAAAGGCATGAAAAATAAAAGTTATTTTGATATAAAAGTCACAAGTCTACAATTCTAAAAGGAATTCACTTTCTCGCCGATAATTGAATTTGGTCGAATTTCATAGGTACAATGTACCGTACATTCCCACAAGAAAAAGTCATAATCAGATTTATTTTAGAACAATACTTGGGTTGACTCATACATACAGGTCAACCTCTCCATTCACCCCTTTATAAAATAAGGAAATAAAATCTGTATACATTATTATAAAATTAAAAATTTAAACCGCTTTAGACCTTTAAGTAGTGGCTTAAAAATCTCTGGTCGCGGGCTTAGGCCCAGTGGGCTAGTCAGATCACTGTGTGGTCTGGACACTGCGTTATCAAAAAAAAAAACTTAAACCGCTTTTTAATAAACCCAAACCGACATATATGAAATCTAAACCCTAACCATCTCATTTGTGAACCCAAACCGACATATAATTTTGTTCTACTTGTAAAATTTAACCCTAACCATCTCATTTGTGAACTCAAACCGACATATAATTTCGTTCTAATTGTGAAATCTAAGCCTTAACATCTCATTTGTGAACCCAAACCGACATATAATTTTGTTCTATTGTAAAATCTAAACCCTAACCATCTCATTTGTGAATCCAAACCGACATATAATTTCGTTCTAATTGTAAAATCTAAACCCTAACCACCTCATTTGTAAATCCAAACCGACATATAATTTCGTTTTAATTATAAAATTTAAACCCTAACCACTTCATTTGTAAACTCAAACCGACATATAATTTTACGAAAAATTCTTGGGTTCACCCCTAGGGGTGAACCTCTTATATTCACCCCTAGGGGTGAACCTCTTATATTCACCCCCTCTTAATTAACCAATCAAAATACAACAAAACGACATGTCATATATCATATTTATAAAATAAATCAAAATTAAAATAAAAA
>NC_025704.1:16808127-16823407 GCF_000633955.1 Camelina sativa
CCCTTTTGCATTTCCCATCACCCAGAAACCTTTCTCGTTCACACCTTGAAGGCCTTGAAGCACAAGATCAGTAACTGCTGCTCCGTAGTGACCAAGAACAGCAAGAGACATCCCAGTTACATTCAGCATCTGAAGTTTCACTTTCGTCAAGTAAGAACCAGCTTGAGCCAAGAGGAAGGCAACACCTTGATCTCCAATGCGTGGGCAGCTCCTGATAGAGATAGATCTCAGATTGGTACAGCGTCGTGCAATAGCCCTTAAACCCTCATTGCCAACACCAGAACACGAGTCAATAGTCAGATCACTCAGATTCACACAGTTCTCAGCGATTGCAACCAAACCACTGTCAGTAATCCCTGGACATCGTGAAAGATCAAGTTTTTCAATCATGGGGCATGACCTAGCGATCTCAGACACACCCACATCACTAACTGCAGGCAAGTTCCAAAGAGAAAGAACCCTAAGAGATGGACAACCATGAGCAATAGCACCAAGACCAGCGTCAGTCACATTGCTTTCAAACCCACTCCCACGGATATGAAGCTTCCCTAACCCACCACGAGACGACGTCCCAACTGAAACAGCAGCCAGCCTCAAATCCGTAGCCTTCTTACCATCCAAACTTCTTGACAAAAACCCTTCACCCTCAAGATCCTGAACAGACTCAACCACTTCATTCCTAGTGATACTAGTCAAGAGATGAAGCCAATGCTTGGAGACACAAGCGCAAGCACTCCTCTCTTTCCCTGAAGGCAAACGTCTAAGGATCTCAAATAAACACTCATCTGGCAACACATCGATCGAAGTTTGCTTCTGCTCAAACCCGCTGAACACTGACGTCGCGGCAATACGTAACCTCTTACGCGCTGGGAAATAGACACCGGGACAGCTCCCTGGTGATAGATTATGCATCGATCCCCCAAGGAAAAAATCTTCATCACCTATCATAATCAAAAATCAACCCCATTATTCTCAATTCCGATCTCAATCATTCGTGAGAAGAACACTAAAACCAAAACCTAATGTACACAAAAAAAAACAGAGAATGAGACTAAAACAGAACAAACCCAAAATTCAGATTTTTATCAAATCTAAGAATCTAAATTCCTAGAAATCAAGCAGAGTAGTATCAAATGATCGAAGATGATCAAAACCCACAAAACAAAATCTAAAATTGGACTAAGATTGAGGAAACATACCACTAAATCCGAAGATTCCAGACATGATTTGAACAAAGTTTGAAGAAGAACGAAGACGAAGATTAATAGAGAAGGAAGACTAAGATTCATGAAAGAGCAAAGAAGAACCCTAGAAAGATAGGGCAAAAAAAAGAGAGAGAAGATTTACAGAAGAAGAAGAAGGAAGAAAAATTTGAGATATGAAGAGGAAAGCAAAAAAAAAAACTGAGAAACGTCTATAATGGAGAGAGAGGTGTACGGTGGACGTTAATGTAGAAGATTATAACTTCTCAAGTTCAATGTATAGACGCGAAAAAGTCGGATTTGTTCTCCACCTTCTTTGTTTCTTAAGTCCCACCGAACCCTCCCCCAAATTGTTATATTGTTTAAATCATATTTTATTATTCTGACATACAAAAACATTATTATAAAAAAGAGTATTTTTATAACATAAAGTTTTTGAAATGCAATGAAGGGTGAGAGTGGTTTGACGAAAAAGACTGAATACATTGAAGGAAGAGAAAAGCGAGTTACATGCATTGTTGACAAAATACATTGAGAGAGGTCGATTTCGTTGAATTATAAAAAAAAACATGGGTGTGTTACAACATGTCAACATGAGTGTTAGTTTATTTGAGAAAAAAATAATAAGCAAGTGTTGGATATTATCGTGACATGTCTTTTTAATGATGTATATGTTGGAGCCTTGGAGGATAACATTAGTCCAAATCCAATGTTTAATCATGTACTCCAAAGTTCTTCTTAGCATTTTGATTCGTGAATTATTTGAGAAATTAATTAAATAGGGAGAGTATGATTATACTTCTTAGATGTTCTTATTTTCAAATACCATTTAATATTTTTGTTTTTTTTTCTCAACATTGAATATGTTTTTTTTTCCACTCCAATCTTCCAAATTAATTTTCCATCAAGAGTGATATAGAACATGTATATTTTTAGTGGCGTAATTGAAGACGAATGACTAAAATAGCGTACGTTTAACATTTATGTTGTAAATTAATATTTTTTATTACTATAATAAATAAATAGTGAAAGCATATATATGTACCATCTAAAAATTAAATAAAATTGATAAATGTGTATAATAAGCATCTTTCAAAAAAACTTACTAGCTTTATGAGAATCATCTTTTAATAAACTTACTAACTTTATGAGTTTTTGACAATTTCATATGTGTTAAAAGTTTTTTTTTTAATATGTATGCTATCGGAATGTAGTATCTTTCATATGTTATGACATCTCAATACATATGGAATTCACAAAGCATTACATAATATATGTATTATAGAGTTTCACTTCGTTAGTTGAGTTGTTTTGTTATATGTTCTTCATTGATACACTTATATTATCACTTGCTGAATTATATCATTACAAGTTGTCAGAAAGGAAATGCTGGCGAGGATTCAAAAGAAGGAAAGCAAAATAATAGAATTGTCTGAATGCAATGAAGGGTGATAGTTAAAAGTTGACAAAAGTGGTTGAATACATTGAAGGAAGCAAAAAGTTGGAATACAGTGCATTGTTGACAAACCATTTTGTTTGTTTGATAAACATTCTTGACAACACCTTGGGATGTTAAGTTCGTTGAATGTGTATAGATTATCTTGGATTGAATTTGAAGTGAAAAATAACATGATTGCTACGACATAACTTTTTGTTTTTTTTTTTTAAAAAAAACTACTGGTTATATACTTTTTTCGTTGATTTTATTTGATTTCTTACGAAATTTTGATTCATAACACGAATCATAATAATTGAGTTTAGGGGATATGGAATTGGATTGACCAATGTCCTTTATATATCGTTCTTGATCTTTCTAACCTTTAAAATTGAGATCATAACACGTTCTTTCGAGACGATAACTTTGATCAAATCTCTTGTATATCACTTAAGATTCAATGTAGTTCTCCTAGCAAAACAACGATAGTATGGATGTACGTTTAAACACACAAAGTTGTTTCGCATCAAAAGAGTAACGAAGACAAATAATGGTATTAATTACTATAGTAATTATGGAACAACAGAAATCTATAATTATGGACATGAAAAGAGACGATATTAATTATTTTACAGTCTTCGGTATTTATGTAACAATAAACGAAGATTCGTTACAACTTATACTATAACACATATTCTCCTCATTGTGTGTATTTGTAACGTTCTAGGGAATATATTTGATCCTTCGTTGCTCTACATTATGGCATTGTGAGTGTTACAATACCATGTGCTTGATCAATTGTTTGTTCAGTGAACACTCTCCAAAGAGAAATGGTATTTTTTGCCGGTCAATAATATTTTATAAAGCTTACATACTTGCATGATCATTACGTAATTTTGAGTTCAATGTTTTATGTTTACAAGTTGTTCATATATCCAAACGACTTAAACAAATCATGAAGCTGAAAATGACGTTAAAGGCATGAAAAATAAAAGTTATTTTGATATAAAAGTCACAAGTCTACAATTCTAAAAGGAATTCACTTTCTCGCCGATAATTGAATTTGGTCGAATTTCATAGGTACAATGTACCGTACATTCCCACAAGAAAAAGTCATAATCAGATTTATTTTAGAACAATACTTGGGTTGACTCATACATACAGGTCAACCTCTCCATTCACCCCTTTATAAAATAAGGAAATAAAATCTGTATACATTATTATAAAATTAAAAATTTAAACCGCTTTAGACCTTTAAGTAGTGGCTTAAAAATCTCTGGTCGCGGGCTTAGGCCCAGTGGGCTAGTCAGATCACTGTGTGGTCTGGACACTGCGTTATCAAAAAAAAAAACTTAAACCGCTTTTTAATAAACCCAAACCGACATATATGAAATCTAAACCCTAACCATCTCATTTGTGAACCCAAACCGACATATAATTTTGTTCTACTTGTAAAATTTAACCCTAACCATCTCATTTGTGAACTCAAACCGACATATAATTTCGTTCTAATTGTGAAATCTAAGCCTTAACATCTCATTTGTGAACCCAAACCGACATATAATTTTGTTCTACTTGTAAAATTTAACCCTAACCATCTCATTTGTGAACTCAAACCGACATATAATTTCGTTCTAATTGTGAAATCTAAGCCTTAACATCTCATTTGTGAACCCAAACCGACATATAATTTTGTTCTATTGTAAAATCTAAACCCTAACCATCTCATTTGTGAATCCAAACCGACATATAATTTCGTTCTAATTGTAAAATCTAAACCCTAACCACCTCATTTGTAAATCCAAACCGACATATAATTTCGTTTTAATTATAAAATTTAAACCCTAACCACTTCATTTGTAAACTCAAACCGACATATAATTTTACGAAAAATTCTTGGGTTCACCCCTAGGGGTGAACCTCTTATATTCACCCCTAGGGGTGAACCTCTTATATTCACCCCCTCTTAATTAACCAATCAAAATACAACAAAACGACATGTCATATATCATATTTATAAAATAAATCAAAATTAAAATAAAAAAGACAAAACAAATAAAGGAAACAAATTCTGTAGATTTTTTAATAAGGAAATTATGTCGGTTTAGGTTTATAAAAAATGATTAGAGTGTAGATTTTACAATTAAAAACAAATATATGTTGGTTTGGGTTTATGAAAGAGTGATTAGGGTTTAGATTTTATAATTAAACAAAATTATATGTCGGTTTGGGTTTACAAATTAGTGGTTAGGGTTTAGATTTTATAATTAAACGAAATTATATGTCGGTTTGGGTTTATAAAAAAGTGGTTAGGGTTTAGGATTTAGATTTTACAATCAAACAAATTTATATATCGGTTTGGGTTTATAAAAGAGTGGTTAGAGTTTAGATTTTACAATTGAAGAAAATTATATGTCGGTTTGGGTTTATAAAAGAGTAGTTAGGGTTTAGATTTTACAATTAAACAAAATTGTATTTCAATTTAGATTTATAAAAGAGTGGTTAGAATTTAAATTACACAATTAAAAAAAATTGTCGGTTTGGATTTATAAAAAAGTAATTTGAATTTTGATATTATAATTAAAAACTATAATATAATATTTAGAATTAACAATTATAAAATTAATTGATATACAGATTTTATTTCTTTAATTAATCATTTGTTTCCTTAGTTAATAGGGGATGAATAAGAGTAGGGGTGAACCCAAGAATTGTTCTCTCGTTTTAATTTAGGTTGCTTTTTAATTTAATTTTGATTTATTTTTTAAATGAAATATTATATGGAAGATTTTGATTGACTGAGAGAAGAGGGGGTGAATGGAGATGTTCACCCCTGGGGTGAACCTAAGTATTTTTCTTTACTAGGTGCTTCGTGGTCTTTTTCATTGAAGATTTTGATTGACGCGTTGCGTAGGTTGTAGTGTAGTTGGCACTTTCTTGTTTTTTTTTTTGGTCTTTTTCATTTTCTCTTTTGTATTATTTCGTTTTAATTAGGCATATACGGGCTTTGCCATCACTTTTATTTATACACTATATGTTTATACATTTCGTTCAGATGTGTATAATTGTGGCGTTTACTTTTTATGAATTATGAAGATGTTGTTTCTTGCTTTTGAGGATCCAATCTTATCATTGACAGATATTGTTTCTAATACATTTATTGTATTATAGATTTTTTAATTAACTGCTTATGTAAACCCTTCATACGTTGATGTTGCAATAATAAGTTATTTTTTAAAAATATCTTTCGTGTAAGTGATTATGTTTGTATGCCCATGTTTTGGTCTAATATCAATAAGATCGTTTCTGTTTTTCTTTAGTTGGCTTTGAAACCAATATTGAGTTAAGCAAATAATGGGTCGAATTATGGTGTTAATAAGTAATATAAATTCTTATGTATATATATTGTATATATGTGACTATAAATTTAGCTAACTAAAAAATTATGTAATATTTAAATACAATCTTGAACATATATATATATATTTTTATTTGTGGGAGGAATGTATGAAATTATTGGATAGAAGTTATTTTTGAGTTAAATGACCTTTAATGTCTTTAAAGTGAGTTAAATATTAATAAATTTTTATATGTGTCTTGACTTTTTTTAAAAGGAATACCAAGTGTTTCCTTCCAAATTTGAAGTGATATAGTATTTTAGTTTTCTTATATGATTTTATGAACTTCAATGTAAAAGTTTTTCAAAGTAATAAGTACACTCACTGATTGAATTATAAAATTTGGAGAAATGTTTATTTCGTTTAATCATCTGCTCTTTTAAATAAATTAAATAAGTATGTTGTTATTCCTACAAATAGGACAACATATATTATAGTTTAACCATGGAGTTAAGCAATGGAAATGGAACTTGTGATTGCAAGACAAAATGCTTATATGTTACACATTGATCGTTTAAAAATGAATAGGAACATCTAATTCTCAAATAAAGTTGATTGTTTTGTTAAAACCAACATATGTGAATTTAAATTTAACTATGCAAATTTAAAAAATAAATATGAATAGATTAGAAAGGCAAGAAATATAAAAGAAATATTTTTATATAAATAAAATAAAAATTGAAAACAATGTTAAATATATATAATACTTTCTACATTAAAATATAGAATCAAACTCTTACAAGTTACAACACATATGAGATATAACAACATTTGATATTGGTAGGAGAGGAGGAGAGAATGTTTACTATAAGATGGTAATCCAAATTAGATAATGGAGATGAATCTTTAAAAAATAGAACAATGTAATATCTATATATATATAATACTTTCTAAATTAAAATATAGAATCAAACTCTTACAACACATATGAGATATAACAACATTTGATATTGGTGGGAGAGGAAGAGAGAATGATTACTTATAAGATAATAATCCAAATTAGATAAAGGAGATAAATCTTTTAAAATAAGAACAATGTAAAATATATATCATGTAGTCTCTAAAATTAAAATTTAGCATTAACAATTTACAATGATATTTCATTTTTTTTTTAAAAACCCATACAACAAAAATAAGAAATCAAAAATAACAAAAAAAAAAAAAAAATGATTTGAGGTATTGTAGAAGAGAATGAGAGAATGTGAAAATGAGATAGTAAAAGAATGTCAATATGAGAGAATGATAGATTGAGAGAATGCTTATTTATATGATAAGAAATGATGGAAGTTACATTTAGAACTATGGAGTTACAATAGTAATTTATTGTGTTTGAATAAAATTGAGTGGTAGAATATGATTAATGCATAATTTATTTTATTTTCAGTTATAATTTTATTTTAATGTGTGAGTTAAATGTATTGTGTTTATTGGGTCTTAAATATTGTTTAAAGCAATTAGAAAGCAAATAAAAAAATAAAAAAAAATTAGAAAACATTAAATGAAAATCAACCAATAAGGAGAGACCAAAACCTTACTTTTATATATATGATATATTGCTTTAAACTTTGAAATGAGAAATATATTATAAACAATAATTTTACATGAGAAATATATTAATTTAGCCAACCAAAATATGAATATAAGTTTAGCCAACCAAAATAAATAAAAAATATTAAAATTTAACCAAAAATAATTTCTCTTGAAAGATAATAAGTTAGTAGGAGGAATGAATTAATGTACAATTATTGGATAGGAGTTACATTTGAGTTAAATGGAGTTACATGTCTTTAATTATAAATAAATATTTTAATTTTTTATAACCTAAAATAAAAGGAATACCAAGTGGCTGAATCAAAATTCACATGATTTGGTTGTTTGTTGATATAAACTCAACACTTACACATAATATTTCAAAATAAAAAATATTACTTTTTAAGTGACAAACTAAATTAGTTTTCTTATAAAATTATATGAATTCTTCAATCTCAATAATTTTTAAAATCCCAAGGATAACTTATATTTTTTTGGTTTTCACTCATCAATTTAATTTATAGTGCTAGATTTCATACTAATGGTTTCATCTTTAGAGAATTTAGTGAAATGATATTTTTAAAATTATATTTTATTTTTATATTTAAGTTCCAGTTGAATATGTTTTTTTTTTTTGGATCATTTTTTATTTAGATTAAAGACACTAAAAACCAATTGTTTAATTATGTTCTTTTTGTTTTCAAAAACCTCAAATCATAAAAAAAAAAAATATATTGATCTCTGCAGATTTACAATTGGATCACAAAACAAAATAGTCTTTATAAATGGATAAATGGATAATTATATTGATCTTTAAATATTATATTGATCTTTATAAATTATTAAAAATGATACATGAATATGTGAGATAACCAGAGACATAATAGATAATTACATATGGATCATTTCAACTTTATGATCTTATTGTGTGGTGAATATTGTAAGGAAGTATGAAAATAATGACTTATAAGATGTTAATATAAAATAGAAAATGGAGATAAACATTTTAAAAGATTAAAATAAATATATAAGATATACATATCATACAAACTCTAAAACTAAGCTTTTACAATGATATTTGATTTGATTTTTTATAACCCATACAACAACAATAACAAAAAAAATACAAAACAAAACAAAACAAAACAAAAAAGAGATTTGAGAGTAGTGGAAGAAGATGAGAGAATGAAAGAGTGATAGACTAAGAGAATAAGATAATGAGTATTTATAGGAAGAGAAATGATGAAAAATTACATTTAGAAAAATGAGAGTTACAATTCTAATTTATTGTTTTGTTTTAATACAATTGATTAATACAACTTAGTGGGAAAATAAAGTTAATGCATAATTTATAGGGAGAAGCTATAAAGATTTCAGTTTTATATTATGTGAGTTAAATGTGAAAATTAATTGTTTTAAATTTGTGTTTTAATATAATTTTTTTTTTGTTAAAATTGCATTGCCAAGTGGACCAATAAGGAGAGATTGAAACTCTACTTTTATATATATGATTTTATCATCAACAAAACATGTGAAAAGTATAGTAACACAATTCTATCGAAAATACTAATCAGTAATCACCGACCTGCTTAGAAAATAGCTGAAACCACTTTTGTCATAGTATTACAATTCCGAGTGTAATAAAAATCGACGTAATAAATTGACTATTACACAAAGACCAAACAAACAAAAAAAAAGGGGGTCTAAAATCGTGTTTTCGAAATGTTCCTTGAGAGTTTTTACTTTCAGGAAGCTAAAGTCTAAAAATCCAAGTTCTGGAAATTTGTTTTTTCTTCTTTTGATTACACACATAATTAATAAAAAAAGATGAGAAACTAATTAAGTTTCAAGAGTTTGCAACTTAATCATACAAGCCTTCTTGCTCCCACACATCAACCAGAAAATCAACCATTTCCTGCCATAATTATCATAAATTTAGAAAAACGAACCTTATATCAAATTTATAAGATACTAGATTAACTACTGAGAAAGTTGCTTACAGGGAGAGGTATTGGACGAGAGAACCTCTTGTTCATACCCAACAAGCTCTCATATGTTGCATTCCAGCTGCAGAAAAACGAGTTATTAACTCACAAAGTTTGATATTGAAGTTAACTCTTAACTGCAGAAAACGAGTTATTAACTCACAAAGAATGAAACAAACATTCATGACCAAAAGGCTAGAGAGTATCTACACAACTGCACTTCAAATCATCGTAAACTCTCTGACATAGAAAACTGTGAAAACCTCATGACTTCTATAATCTAAGAGCCTAAAGGACTATAGAGAGAAGAAATCAATCTCAAGACACTGTTCTTGTAACAAGGTAGAATAGATCTCAAGACACTATTCTTGTAACAAGCTTTCAAGCGCTGTCTTTGGATGACTTGCTGATGCAAATTTTATTGATGGTAGCAAACTCGAAGAAAATTTCAAATGAATGGTGTCACACAATTTTTACTCATGGATCCATGAACTTTTTGTATTAAGAATATCCTACACTTGGGTTTAGAAGTTTAACTACTATGTTACGAAGATGAGAAATTCGTTGTGCCTTTGCTTTTACCAAAAAGATTACAAAGATATTGATGGAAAGTGAGAAAACTATTGATGGTAGTACTGATAGAGCTCACAACTGAAGTCATGAAATAATTGGAAGCTTATTTATGCATGTTTCTTATACATACAAAATGTATACAAATTAACTGCACAACATAGGACATGAAATAGAGCAAATGATTTTTAAAAAGGAGAAAGACAATCCAAACTATCTCAAACTTGTAATCTGTNAATTATCATAAATTTAGAAAAACGAACCTTATATCAAATTTATAAGATACTAGATTAACTACTGAGAAAGTTGCTTACAGGGAGAGGTATTGGACGAGAGAACCTCTTGTTCATACCCAACAAGCTCTCATATGTTGCATTCCAGCTGCAGAAAACGAGTTGTTAACTCACAAAGTTTGATATTGAAGTTAACTCTTAACTGCAGAAAACGAGTTATTAACTCAGAAAAGAATGAAACAAACATTCATGAGCAAAAAAGGCTAGAGAGTATCTACACAACAACTGCACTTCAGATCATCGTAAACTCTCTGACATAGAAAACTGTGAAAACCTCATCTTCTATAATCTAAGAGCCTAAAGGAGTATAGAGAGAAGAAATCAATCTCAAGACACTGTTCTTGTAACAAGCTAGAATAGATCTCAAGACACTATTCTTGTAACAAGCTAGAATAGATCTTGCTTTCAAGCGCTGTCTTTGGATGACTTGCTGATGCAAATTTTTTATTGATGGTAGCAAACTCGAAGAAAATTTCAAATGAATGGTGTCACACAATTTTACTCATCGATCCATGAACCTTTTGGATTAAGAATATCCTACAATTCTTGGGTTAAGAAGTTTAACTACTATGTTACGAAGATGAGAAATTCGTTATGCCTTTGCTTTTACCAAAAAGATTACAAAGATATTGATGGAAAGTGAGAAAACTATTGATGGTAGTACTGATAGAGCTCACAACTGAAGTCATGAAATAATTGGAAGCTTATTTATGCATGTTTCTTATACATAAAAAATGTATACAAAATAACTGCACAACATAGGACATGAAATAGAGCAATTGATTTTAAAAAGGAGAAAGACAATCCAAACTATCTCAAACTTGTAATCTGTTAGAGCACATTAGTATTGCAATCAAATGCAAATGCAGAAGAGAAAACAAAAACAACAAGTTTCACCAACCTTATTGTAGGTTCTCGAAGTTTGGCCTTTTTTTGAGAAGTTCCATTTGCAAGCCACTGTTGCCTAGTTTGGTTCCAGTGGTTCAATCCTAAACAGGAGGAAAGAACAGAGACAAACTTTTTTAGAGAAAATAACAGCAGTGAAGAACCAAAATATGAGTAAACAGAGCAAAGCATCATGAAGTAGTAAAACAAAGCAATCTGAAAGCCAAAGAACTAATATCTGAAGATGCAAGCCAAAACATACCAATACGCAAAAAAANAAAGATGAGAAACTAATTAAGTTTCAAGAGTTTGCAACTTAATCATACAAGCCTTCTTGCTCCCACACATCAACCAGAAAATCAACCATTTCCTGCCATAATTATCATAAATTTAGAAAAACGAACCTTATATCAAATTTATAAGATACTAGATTAACTACTGAGAAAGTTGCTTACAGGGAGAGGTATTGGACGAGAGAACCTCTTGTTCATACCCAACAAGCTCTCATATGTTGCATTCCAGCTGCAGAAAAACGAGTTATTAACTCACAAAGTTTGATATTGAAGTTAACTCTTAACTGCAGAAAACGAGTTATTAACTCACAAAGAATGAAACAAACATTCATGACCAAAAGGCTAGAGAGTATCTACACAACTGCACTTCAAATCATCGTAAACTCTCTGACATAGAAAACTGTGAAAACCTCATGACTTCTATAATCTAAGAGCCTAAAGGACTATAGAGAGAAGAAATCAATCTCAAGACACTGTTCTTGTAACAAGGTAGAATAGATCTCAAGACACTATTCTTGTAACAAGCTTTCAAGCGCTGTCTTTGGATGACTTGCTGATGCAAATTTTATTGATGGTAGCAAACTCGAAGAAAATTTCAAATGAATGGTGTCACACAATTTTTACTCATGGATCCATGAACTTTTTGTATTAAGAATATCCTACACTTGGGTTTAGAAGTTTAACTACTATGTTACGAAGATGAGAAATTCGTTGTGCCTTTGCTTTTACCAAAAAGATTACAAAGATATTGATGGAAAGTGAGAAAACTATTGATGGTAGTACTGATAGAGCTCACAACTGAAGTCATGAAATAATTGGAAGCTTATTTATGCATGTTTCTTATACATACAAAATGTATACAAATTAACTGCACAACATAGGACATGAAATAGAGCAAATGATTTTTAAAAAGGAGAAAGACAATCCAAACTATCTCAAACTTGTAATCTGTTAGAGCACATTAGTATTGCAATCAAATGCAAATGCAGAAGAGAAAACAAAAACAACAAGTTTCACCAACCTTATTGTAGGTTCTCGAAGTTTGGCCTTTTTTTGAGAAGTTCCATTTGCAAGCCACTGTTGCCTAGTTTGGTTCCAGTGGTTCAATCCTAAACAAGAGGAAAGAACAGAGACAAACTTTTTTAGAGAAAATAACAGCAGTGAAGAACCAAAATATGAGTAAACAGAGCAAAGCATCATGAAGTAGTAAAACAAAGCAATCTGAAAGCCAAAGAACTAATATCTGAAGATGCAAGCCAAAACATACCAATACGCAAAAAAAGTGGAAGAAATATTATTTAAATTTGTAGCATAGATCCACTGTCAGGAAGCTTATTATGCACAGGTGAGGTTAAATTCAAAGTAGGTTTGATAGAGATTCATCAGTAGCTAACATCTACGTATTCATGAGACGAAAGTTTTTTCGTTGAAACAACAAATACAAAGTAAATCCTAGAGAAATGTGCCTCCAAATGTACTTCTCGAAAGTCAATCANTACTCATGGATCCATGAACTTTTTGTATTAAGAATATCCTACACTTGGGTTTAGAAGTTTAACTACTATGTTACGAAGATGAGAAATTCGTTGTGCCTTTGCTTTTACCAAAAAGATTACAAAGATATTGATGGAAAGTGAGAAAACTATTGATGGTAGTACTGATAGAGCTCACAACTGAAGTCATGAAATAATTGGAAGCTTATTTATGCATGTTTCTTATACATACAAAATGTATACAAATTAACTGCACAACATAGGACATGAAATAGAGCAAATGATTTTTAAAAAGGAGAAAGACAATCCAAACTATCTCAAACTTGTAATCTGTTAGAGCACATTAGTATTGCAATCAAATGCAAATGCAGAAGAGAAAACAAAAACAACAAGTTTCACCAACCTTATTGTAGGTTCTCGAAGTTTGGCCTTTTTTTGAGAAGTTCCATTTGCAAGCCACTGTTGCCTAGTTTGGTTCCAGTGGTTCAATCCTAAACAGGAGGAAAGAACAGAGACAAACTTTTTTAGAACAGAGCAGTGAATAACCAAAATATGAATAACAGCAAAATATGAGTAAACAGAGCAAAGCATCATGAAGTAGTAAAACAAAGCAATCTGAAAGCCAAAGAACTAATAGCTGAAGATGCAAGCCAAAACATACCAAACGCAAAAAAAGTGGAAGAAATATTATTTAAATTTCTAGCATAGATCCACTGTCTGGAAGCTTTATTATGCACAGGTGAGGTTAAATTCAAAGTAAGTTTGATAGAGATTCATCAGTAGCTAACATCTACGTATTCATGAGACGAAAGTTTTCTCGTTAAAACAACAAATACAAAGTAAATCCTAGAGAAATCCTCCAAACGTACTTCTCGAAAGTCAATCATGAATGAGGAATCTTCCACTGATTAAGAATAAATGATATAAACAATATTATAAGCCAACACCCACTTACATAAAAGTAACCATCAGTATGAGTAAGCTAATACCATAAGTAGATAGATTGAAAGTTGAATAAGTAAGACGAAATTTTTAGCTTGAAATGGTGCTCAAGTAAGGCGAGTAAGGATCATTAATAACAACAATGTGTGGAAATATACAACTCACCGTTGTTTACAAATTCTGAGGGGTTGCTTGTACTTGCAGAAGTAGAAGTGTTGTTAGTGAAGCTGATAGAAGAAATGCTTCTCTGTGACTGAAGTGTGCTGTTGTCCATCTCGCAGGTGCTTGTGCTCCAGAAGCCGTCTGATACACTTGGCTTCTTCACTAAACGACCTTGAATCCTTAACCCTTTAGACGGCTCATCCACTGCAACTATAAGCGGTGGTTTATTGCAGCATCCAAAACAACCTCTGTACTGTTGCAAAACCACAAAACAAAAAAAATGCCAGTGAGAAGGATTTGACTAGAGGATTGCAGACAAAGTGCGAAAATCTGTTCTCAAAAGTAAAAAAAATGCAAAAATTAAGGAATTTCACTTGGAAGACTAATTGCACATACAACCATAGATTCTACAGAAAGAGAGATCAAAAACAATGAAGAGAAAGGGGCACAGGAAAGTTCCTATATATACTCTTAAGATTATGAAGTAAAGTTTCTTTGATGATCTCAAAAAATAGGTATTGATATTAAAGACACTCAAAGCAATTGGTTTCAAGCATGATACAAAAAATCTAGAGCAAAACTAAAACCTGAGAGATGCTTTGATTTGATACCATTTTTGGCTTAAAATGCAAGCAATAACCATAAATATATCCACATAAGCAATAGGGTAGCTATATAGAAAGCAAACCTAACCTACAATTTAACTTATAAAACATATAAAAGTTTAGAATTTAAAGTCCAAAATTTTACACTCCAGTTTCATAAGATTCCTCTTCATTTCTCAGTCACACAGACAAGGCTTCCAAAACAAAACAAAAAAAAAAAGACTGAGACTTTGAATTAGAAGAACACACAAAAGAATTGAGGAGAAAGAAAGATCCTCACTCACCCCATGCAACCAAAGAACTGGTAGATCCAAGAGGGAATAATTTCACGGAGATGCATCTACAACAACCAAATTAGAGATCTTCTTATCAAGACCCTTATTCCTGGTAGGAGAAGTCTCACAATCCTGCAATTTTTCAAAATACCCAAATTCCATTATTCCCTTAATAATCTAAGCACTGAAATCCAAAAAAAAAAAAAAAAAAA
>NC_025704.1:16823959-16829728 GCF_000633955.1 Camelina sativa
AAAAAAAAAAAAAAAAAAAAAATCACTTTTTGGAGATGAGAAAAAACAGAGAAAATAACCTCAAAAATGGCATATTCGGGGCAGATTGGGATTAGGGTTTTGTTCAACCACCTCCCCTGCAGCTAAATCTCAAATCTTTTCTTCTTCTTCTTTTTTATTCGACCTTTTTTTTTGCTTTTTTTCTGGGTTCGTCTTCTTCTTCTTTTTTGTTTATGCGTGTGTGTGTGTGTGTGTGTGGTGGTTCTGCAACTCCCAAAAAAGAAGGAATAGAAATATTCCCTTTTTTATTATTATTATTTTAATTTCACAGAGAAAATTGTCTGTTACTTATGCTTTATTAATTGTACTTGAATAAATTAATTAATTAAAGTTTAAAGTTTGGGACCATATTTAGGAGAAATTTTTTTTAACTAATCTGATTTTACTAACTCGAAAATTCCCTTTTTCATTATTAAATAGTTTTATAAATTAGAAAAATAAATAATGGTTATATATATATATTATCCAAAAATAAAATATTGTTGGTTGAAAATATGATTTAAAAGCATTATTACTTTAATTTATTCCAAAAAGTTTAAGTTTTTGCTTTTTTTTTTTATATATATTTTTTTCTTTACAGAAAAGAAAAGAGAGATTCGTGCATGTGGTAGCCAATTGTGATACTGAGAATATCAAAGCTAAGTAATCCTTCTCCTCTCGAGTGTAAGAGAGGACATTGTTTTGTTCCTTTTTTCGTTGGTTGGTGGATTTGGATATTAAAACAATTTGGGAGTATTATAGATATCTACAAATTCGTTAAACGTTAATCGGATGTTCGAATAGAATTTAGCGTCTACCCAGCTAATAGGAAATTTGTATTATAATACTTTCGTTTTTACAACAGCTGTGTTGACATTACAAAAAAAAAAAAAAATATATATATATATATATATATATATATTTTTAATTAACCCTAGTTTTATGAAACGGGAAAACTAAAGATTATTATAAAAAAAGTTTCATGAAACGGCTAAACTAAATATTATACCACTAAATTATTTAGTAATTTTTTTTGTTAAAATGTTAAATTTATTAATCAACAAAAGAAAAAGTATGTACAAAAAGGTTTGGTAGAGCTTGGCTGGACTTAGGACCTGTTGTGGAACCTAAAATACTAAAATAGAGCCGTACAATAAAGCTAATAGAATAGGAAAAAAAAAGGAAAAAAGATACTCAGCTACACGAATTATTGTTCAATACATAGCCACATATCTCAATTTTAAAAATATATCGCCAACTACACAAAGTATATGTATTGCATGGTCACATATACCAACTATATGATGACATGTGCTCAACATCACAACCATCTTATTCCGGTACACCGTTTATCAGAATCCGAGATTGACCAGTATTGACCGGCGTTGACCGATATTGACCAATAAAAATATGCAAATTTTTTTATTTTTAATATTAGAAACCAGAAAACAATATTGTTTACATCTTTAATGTATTCACTCTTATAATTAGTAATTTTAATTTTGAAGCTAAACTAATAGTTAAATAAAAATTATTAATAATTATTTTGAATTTATATATATATATATATTAATTATATATGTATATATTAATATTTCTACAGTCAAATATATTGTTTTGCAAACTCAATTTTTTGGATCTTCTATATATTAAAAATAAATATTGTGTGTTTTTGTTGTTTACAATCAAATATATTTCATTTATTAAATAACAAAAAACATTGTATTTAAATAAATCAAATAATATAATGTTTTTGATTGCAATAGGAAAAAAACTAACTATTATAAGACTGGATGAATTAATAGATATATAATATATTTTTATATTGCAAAAATTAATAAAAGTGAAATGAAAAATCATTAATAATTTTTTCAGATATTAAAATTTTTATTTTACCATGAGTATTTAACATTTTTCAATAATTCTAATGATTTTGATATGTATTGGGTTTGGTTCTAAGTATTTTTGTTGTAGAAATATTTTTTGTGGTTGAGAATATAAATAATATTAATTTTATATTTAGATAAATTAAGTAAGAAGTTGATGTTTTTAAATTAATAAAGTTAAAATAAATAGTTTTCTTATTTGATTTATTATAACAAGATTATCTGGTTTGAATTTAAGTTTTACTATCTTATGAATGAATTTTATTTCAATTTTAGTTAAGTTTTGAAATTGAAAAAGATAACTATGAATATCATAAGACTAAATTAATGGAATTATATACAATATATCTTTATTTTGGATCCATATATGTTTTACATTATAAAACACTATAAATGATTCCTAAATAATTCAGCTAATTTTTTTTTTTGGTTTCTAATATTAAAAACCAAAAAAAATTGCATATTTTTATTGGTCAACATCGGTCAACGCCGGTCAATACTGGTCAACCCGGATTCTGATGAACGGTGTACCGGAATAAGATGGTTGTGATGTTGAGCACATGTCATCATATAGTTGATATATGTGACCATGCAATACATATACTTCGTGTAGTTGGCAATACAATTGTAAAGTTGGGATGTGTGGCCATGTATTGAACAATAATTCGTGTAACTGAGTATTTTTTTTCCAAAAAAAAACTAGTTTTGGACCAACAAGAGAACCAAGATCGAGATAATGTTACCGATTGGAGTTTGAGCTGCGAAGAGACGCCCCATCGAGCCGAGAGCGTGTGGAGCTTCTTTCTTATTAAAAAGATTATTTATTAATTATTAATTATTTATAAATTATTCATTGTTAACCATATTTTATGAAACGGCTAAACTAAATTCTTCATTTTTTAGTAATTGTTTATAGATTATTTATTTTTAACCATGTTTATGATACGGCTAAACTTAAAAAAAAAAAAAAAGAAAAGACAACTGAGTTTTCGTTAATCAATTTGACTAGAATGAAGGTGGCATTATGGTATGGACGTATTTTAGTCTTTTAAAATCCATATATATATATATATATATATATATATATATATATATAAAGAACAATAAACATTAATGAGTGAATATGATATATGGATATTTTGTGTCGGCAATGGGAAATACCGAAATAGATAAGTTGTGTTGTGTCGCATCTCAATTATTGATCAAATGAAAAGTGTGAAGAGTTTTCCTTCGGTGTTTATCCATATATGTTTTAATCAAAAAGGTTAATTGAATGATCTACAAGTATAGTACTAGCCTACTAGATTCAAATTAAAGTCAATTTGGACATAATCACTATTATAAGCCTCTAAGTTGTAAACTATTTGGATTTAATATTTTCTTAACTCATCTAAATTTGATATGTAACACTTGATTCTGCAAGAAGGGTTGTTGGACATTTAAAACCACAAGTGGATGAAAAGGGTTCAATAATCCATATGACAACTTCTTTGACAAACCAAATTCAAACTGCAATGTACATGTGTGTATATTATTAAGCTACTACTACATGTTGATGATTCGTCTTTCAAGATTATTTAATAGCTAATTTTTGAAACTTGACCAGTTTAAAATAAATTCTAGTAAAAATAAGATTTATCAAAATAATTAAATTTTCAAAGTGATTCCTTTTTCTTTGTTGGGCAAAACTCAATTAGTGATTCCATATTAAGAGAAATTAAGAGTGAAATGCAATCTGGCTAAAATTTTCGATCATGACAACACTATGAGAGTTCTTTTCTCCTAATTTGATGTCTTAGACCATCATTACTTCAGCACCGTTCTGAACGATTCTTTAAAAAAAAGAAAAAAAATTATTTTAATCACAATTAATTATAACCAATTAAAAGTCAACATCTGTTGATATTTGTTGAGAACGGTTACTTCTCCAAGTAATAGAAGGCACGATACTTTTCTTATTAGACCAAATAATGAATTTTTTTATTTTGTTTTTGGGTCCCACTTATAAGAGTAATAGTGAGAGTATCTCCCAGTAATGATGCTCTTAGGATTACGAAAATTAAGAGAACTATTGTATATGCAACAAGTTGAGTGTTTCACTATATTAACTCATATATGGTTAATTATATTTTGACAACATATAATGTTGAATAAGTTGTGGAAGCTCAAATCCAGCAAATAGCTCCATTCCAACAATATAATGTTTGATTATATTTCTTATTATACTGTTGGTTTGGAATTTTGGATTTCTTTTGTTAAATAGGTGTACCTCGTGGTTTTCGAATGATTATCTACAATGATGTTGTAACTTATTTATACAGGGCATGCATGCACAACATAGCTATAAATCGAAAAAACACATTCTAAGAGTATACAATAAAAGTGTTATATATATCACCTAAGAAGTGAGGATTGGAGGAAGATAATTAGATTTTTCGCCTACAACCTTTGCGTTAGTATCAGGAAAGAACTCAGTCCCAGCAAGATTTGTTACTTCCCCGTTGCTACCAATGCTAATTGGATAACTAAGCAAATGCCCCGGCAAATCCTGATCTCGAGGGTACTCTTGTGCTGAGTATAATCCCCATAGCTCGTCTGCCTTTGCATTTACCATTCTTATACACTCTTCGCTTTCCGGACACTGAAACGCGTTAGTTATGATCCGTAAGTGTTCGAGCCATAGTGATATCCTAAAGCTAAACACTTGACCCGTCGGCCTCATATTATTAGTAGATAGTAAATGGCTAGGTTGGTATGCTCCCATTGCAATCTCTGAGTCTCGCCCTCCATCCATAGACCTTTGGTTTATATTGGCTGATCCTATTATTATGTATTCATCATCAACTACATAGAAATAAGAACCATGTTAAGAGCTTTTGATTGTTCTTACTTCTTATAAACACTACATTTCCTTAAGCGAAATAAATATGATAAGTCATGGAAGAAAGATTTTGACATACCAATCATTATTTTAGAGTGAACATAGATCATGAACCGACGAGATTCTTGAGCTCTTGCGTAATCAGAATTCGGCTCTGGTTTCTCCGGAGGCAAGTATTCACCGGCTTTGCCAACTTCCCGGTTCCCAAGGCAGAAAAATGATAGGTAGTCTCTAGGGTTTGCATCTAAACCTTTCTTGCTAAGAGCAATGATGATATCTGTATACATCATCTCCATTGTTCTTCTTTGCCAGTCTAGTATTGCTTGAACCGAAGCAGAACCAGGTTTGCCTTCAGGCCATAACGGTATCACGATATACGCGGCAAACCTCTCACCTGCCTCAATCTTGCTCACGATTTTGAGAGAAATTTCTTTGGGAATGAGTTGTAATGCATTGATCTCATTCAAATTAATGTCTCTAGAGTTCCATCCAAATGAGCTTCCAAGAAAATATTGGTTCTCTATGTAGATGAAGTGCTTGGCTCTCCTTATGGCATTAACGTACGCGTCTTGTATGCTTCTTTCTATCACGTTATCTTTCCCGCTTATAAGTCCTACACTTGAAGCTTCACGTGGATCCTCAGGAAACCCTTCAACTGCACCATTATCTATTGACCGGAAAACTTGAACTGTCCAACCTTCTTCATTGTCTGGTTGTACAATTGGAAGTGGTGGAACAGTGATCTCTGCGAGTTGTGTCATCGAGATAAGGTACCTTCTACCACTACCTGTAAACACACAAAATTAGTTTCTAATGAATCAATGATTTAATGAATTTTGTTTAGGGTTACCATTTAAAAAAATGTAAACGCCAAATTCAAACAAATTTTTTCTTCCCGTTAATTAGCATTTACATTTAGGAGAAAAATGCTTAAAGTTATAAATGTTATAAGGTAGATGCAAAAAAAAAAAAAAAAAAAAAAAA
>NC_025704.1:16830125-16833767 GCF_000633955.1 Camelina sativa
TACCTTGTTTCATCCACCTCTGCTCAAAATTGTATAAAACATCCCACGCGGCAGGACCATCCACCTTGCAGTGAATATCGTGCCATGGCTCACGTGGACCGCCTTTTCTAATTGAAGCGCCATCAAAGTTTGGCTGGTGAAAGTCATTAGCATGAACACCATTCAAAGTACCAAACAAAGGATGCTCCACAGTGTCGTATCTCCCATCACAAAGATCAATCCCTCCAAGAAAACTCACTATCCTTCTCTTGGTTCTTGACCCGTCCACTTCACCGTCCACCACAATCGTTTTTTGATGGTGAGAAAACATGGTAGCGACTTCGAACCCTTGCACAATGCTCTCACCATTATCCGGATTCCGCGGACAGAGAACGCAACGCACTTTCGTGTTCTTGAAGTAATTGTAAGTTTCTTGATCATGAGTCATCATCAAACCGTCTCCCCTAAACACTTCGTTAGACGTTCTATCGTCCCACACAAGCATCAGAACGGTCACGTTTTCATCCGCTTTCTTCTTCAGCAATTCCCCTAACTTCAGGTTCCCTCCCTGTCTAGATTGTTTAGGATCCCTGATCAATGTTACGTTGGTGTATACTGACCAACCAGCTATGTATATCAAATGTTTTGCATCCCATATCGCATCGAAGATCTCTTCCCAACAACGATGATGCTTATAAATCACTTGTCCTCCCGCGAGAGTAATATCAGGGTATTCGCTAAGAACGTGAGCGTCTTGGTAAAGAGTAACTTTGCAACCTTCTCTTTGGTTGAAATACGCGTTAGGAACTCCCTTGAAAGAAGGTAATATGATTCCTTTGTTCCAATTCACGTCCTGTGTCACGTGAGTGAACTTCACACGGACATGGATTTTGGCATCTCCTTGGATTGGTCTCCGGTTCTCGTCTAAGATATCAAGCCATCGGTCTATAGGTTGTCCGGTGATGACTTCGGTGACAGGTAAATAAGCTCGACCGATCAAACTTGCACTGACTGGTTCATCTTCTTTAACCGTGAATACGATTTTAGAGATTGAATGTGCAGTGTAGATATAAAAGGATTGTAACCATCTAGGATGACGTCTCATCATGGTTCGAGCCACCCTTGATCTGTCTAGGTCAACAGTTGCGTAGAGATGTCCTCCAAACAAATTTGTGCATGAGTCTGTTAGTCTCTTTATTTGGGATTGAGTCCTTTTACCCGTCGGTTCCTTGTTCCCCTATGAATCATTTTTACAAGTTAAGTAAGTAACCTTCGTCTAATATTTCTTATTCCTTAAATTCCTGATACAGTAGAACCTCTATAAATTAATACTCTTTAAATTAATACTCGCTATAAATTAATAAATTTTTCCGGTCCCGAATTGGGCCGGTGTAAAAAATGACACATTTCGATAAATTAATAAGATAATATTTTTTTTGGAAATCCTATGTAAAAATATAGTCCCATCAATATCATAAATTAATAATCAAATAATATTAATATATATATATATATATATATCTAAGAAAATCTAGTGAAATACTGAAATATGACTCTATTGTTGTTTGCATATTCTTGAATTTGCATTCTTATTGGAGCTCATCTCTAATATCTTTCATTGTCGTATTCTCAAATCACATCCAAAAATTACGAAGAGTTCTAAATGAGATAATTGCTTCTTTATATGTAACTGGTTTTAAAATTACCGCAATATCTTATTCAACTTCATCATTACCATGAATGATACTAGTAGAAATTTCTTCTAAACTCTAAACTTCTAACATCTATCATTTTTACCTAAACTCTAAACTTAGCAATTACAATAGACAAGATAATAAATTAAGAAATTTTTTTTAAAAATATGAATGATAACAAAAGTATCTTATTTTGTAATACATAATTTTCAAAATTATGAAAATTAAAAATCTCTTCATAATTAATATTTTATTAATTTATCGATAAATTAAAACCTCTTTAAATTAATAAAATTTCATGGTCCCGACCTTATTAATTTATAGAGGTTCTACTGTATATTGCATCTTTTCGGTAGAAAAATATTACACTAATAATATTCAGAGGTTACCTTGCCGCATAAATTAAATCTTGAACGTTGATGCAACTTATCGATCCTGTAGATCTTCACTTCAAGAGTTCCATGAAGCAGCAACTGTTCCGTCATTTATTCACCTGCAAACTTTAATAATATATAACGGATGTCTTTTTTTTAGTGGATGACTAATAAAAAACCAGAAGACGTATATATTAATAAGAAAATAGCAAACCACAATTTTTTTTTTTTGAAATAGCAAACCACAATTGGTCGAGAAAAATCTCCCTTTTGAGGATTTAATATGTTGAAAGGTTTCCAACGGCTTAGCAATTAGAGTATGTAAACGTAAAGTCAGAATATAAGGGAAAAAATCGAATACGAATACGAAACGTTTGGATTAGGTTGGTGATTACTTTGGAAGACTACATAGGATTACAATAAGAAAGGAAGAGATGAAGTCTTTTATGGGTTTTGAGACCATATACGTCTTAAGTAAAACTTTTCTTGTAGGCCAAACCCAAGACAAGGCAAGTCCAAAACGGAATATTCTTTGGATTATAATCTTTTCTTTACTACTCACGTCTACACTTTTCTTGATGTATTAGGAATACACTTTATTCCATTTCATTTCATTAATATGTTTAGTCGATGTAGATGAGTTTTGTAACTTCTGACGACTTTTGTATTTAACAAAAAATATATAACTATATAGTGACCACTTTTTTTTAAGAAAAAAAACTAAACATATCAAAAATTAGAGAATTAAAATTTTTGACGAATTTCCAATAATCACGGAATTTTTGAAAAAAAAATCGACTCAAATTTTGACAATTTTCGACTAATTTCCAACTAATCTTTTTTTTAATCCACGGGGAATTGGAAGGCCCGAAGCAAAAAGAAAAATAATAATAAGGACTATTATTTTTAAGTTCTTGAAAAAGACAATGAAGACAGAGGTTGGGAATTCAAACTGTTTACCTATTAGGTACAGAATAGAGAATACACCCTTACCACTAGACTACTTGAATTATATTTTCATCAAACGGTCGATTAAAATTAAATGGGGTTAAATCCATTATATATATATATTTTTTTTCGAACCAATCCATTATATTTAATTTAAATATATAATGGATTTAAACCCACAAGCATGTGTACTTCATTTGCTTGGCCTCATGGCCAGTTTGCTTGTAAGTGATACTAACACATTTAGGTTACATGCATACTCTAGAGTCTTTGTTACGCTTATAAGATGAGGAGTTCAAGCCAAATTTATTTTTACTTCACATCTAATCATATATATAAAAGTAGAGTTTCAGTCTCTCCTTATTGGTCCACTTGGAAATGCAATTTTAACAAAAAGAAAAAAATTATATTAAAACAATTAATTTTCACATTTAACTCATATAATATAAAACTGAAATCTTTATAGCTTCTCCCTATAAATTATGCATTAACTTTATTTCTCCACTAAGTTGTATTAATCAATTGTATTAAAACAAAACAATAAATTAGAATTGTAACTCTCATTTTTCTAAATGTATTTTTTCATCATTTCTCTTTCTATAAATACTCATTATCTTATTCTCTTAGTCTATCACTCTTTCATTCTC
>NC_025704.1:16834611-16867606 GCF_000633955.1 Camelina sativa
AAGGTGTTTATAAGGCTTTTATAAGGTAGAAACCTTATAAAACTTTTTAAAAACCTTGTAAATTTTTTTTGGCGGGAAAAATTTTGGCGGAAAAATTTTTTTGTAGAAATTTTTTATCAAAATTTTTTTGACAAAAATTTTTTTGGCGGGAAAATATGTCGGAAATTTTTTGGCGGGAAAATTTTGTTTTTCTTTTTATTGAATAAAATAATTTTCATCTAAGGGTAAAACGATCATTAAAAATTAAAATATGGCAAAAATAAAAATGGTCAGAAAAGAGGGTATTTTTGAAAAGGAGTATATCAAAAGGGGCATTTTTAACAAATTCTCTATAAAAAATCAAATCAAATATCATTGTAAAAGCTTAGTTTTAGAGTTTGTATGATATATATATCTTATATATTTATTTTAATCTTTTAAAATGTTTATCTCCATTTTCTATTTTATATTAACATCTTATAAGTCATTATTTTCATACTTCCTTACAATATTCACCACACAATAAGATCATAAAGTTGAAATGATCCATATGTAATTATCTATTATGTCTCTGGTTATCTCACATATTCATGTATCATTTTAAATAATTTATAAAGATCAATATAATATTTAAAGATCAATATAATTATCCATTTATCCATTTATAAAGACTATTTTGTTTTGTGATCCAATTGTTAAATCTGCAGAGATCAATATAATATATATTTTTTTTTTATGATTTGAGGTTTTTGAAAACAAAAAGAACATAATTAAACAATTGGTTTTTTGTGTCTTTAATCAAAATAAAAATTATCCAAAAAACAAAACATATTCAACTGGAACTTAAATATAAAAATAAAATATAATTTTAAAAATATCATTTCACTAAATTCTCTAAAGATGAAACCATTAGTATGAAATCTAGCACTATAAATTAAATTGATGAGAGAAAACCAAAAAAATATAAGTTATCCTTGGGATTTTAAAAATTATTGAGATTGAAGAATTCATATAATTTTATAAGAAAACTAATTTAGTTTGTCACTTAAAAAGTAATATTTTTTATTTTGAAATATTATGTGTAAGTGTTGAGTTTATATCAACAAACAACCAAATCATGTGAATTTTGATTCAGCCACTTGGTATTCCTTTTATTTTAGGTTATAAAAAATTAAAATATTTATTTATAATTAAAGACATGTAACTCCATTTAACTCAAATGTAACTCCTATCCAATAATTGTACATTAATTCATTCCTCCTACTAACTTATTATCTTTCAAGAGAAATTATTTTTGGTTAAATTTTAATATTTTTTATTTATTTTGGTTGGCTAAACTTATATTCATATTTTGGTTGGCTAAATTAATATATTTCTCATGTAAAATTATTGTTTATAATATATTTCTCATTTCAAAGTTTAAAGCAATATATCATATATATAAAAGTAAGGTTTTGGTCTCTCCTTATTGGTTGATTTTCATTTAATGTTTTCTAATTTTTTTTTATTTTTTTATTTGCTTTCTAATTGCTTTAAACAATATTTAAGATCCAATAAACACAATACATTTAACTCACACATTAAAATAAAATTATAACTGAAAATAAAATAAATTATGCATTAATCATATTCTACCACTCAATTTTATTCAAACACAATAAATTACTATTGTAACTCCATAGTTCTAAATGTAACTTCCATCATTTCTTATCATATAAATAAGCATTCTCTCAATCTATCATTCTCTCATATTGACATTCTTTTACTATCTCATTTTCACATTCTCTCATTCTCTTCTACAATACCTCAAATCATTTTTCTTTTTTTTTTGTTATTTTTGATTTCTTATTTTTGTTGTATGGGTTTAAAAAAAAAATGAAATATCATTGTAAATTGTTAATGCTAAATTTTAATTTTAGAGACTACATGATATATATTTTACATTGTTTTTATTTTAAAAGATTTATCTCCTTTATCTAATTTGGATTATTATCTTATAAGTAATCATTCTCTCTTCCTCTCCCACCAATATCAAATGTTGTTATATCTCATATGTGTTGTAAGAGTTTGATTCTATATTTTAATTTAGAAAGTATTATATATATATAGATATTACATTGTTCTATTTTTTAAAGATTCATCTCCATTATCTAATTTGGATTACCATCTTATAGTAAACATTCTCTCCTCCTCTCCTACCAATATCAAATGTTGTTATATCTCATATGTGTTGTAACTTGTAAGAGTTTGATTCTATATTTTAATGTAGAAAGTATTATATATATTTAACATTGTTTTCAATTTTTATTTTATTTATATAAAAAAATATTTCTTTTATATTTCTTGCCTTTCTAATCTATTCATATTTATTTTTTAAATTTGCATAGTTAAATTTAAATTCACATATGTTGGTTTTAACAAAACAATCAACTTTATTTGAGAATTAGATGTTCCTATTCATTTTTAAACGATCAATGTGTAACATATAAGCATTTTGTCTTGCAATCACAAGTTCCATTTCCATTGCTTAACTCCATGGTTAAACTATAATATATGTTGTCCTATTTGTAGGAATAACAACATACTTATTTAATTTATTTAAAAGAGCAGATGATTAAACGAAATAAACATTTCTCCAAATTTTATAATTCAATCAGTGAGTGTACTTATTACTTTGAAAAACTTTTACATTGAAGTTCATAAAATCATATAAGAAAACTAAAATACTATATCACTTCAAATTTGGAAGGAAACACTTGGTATTCCTTTTTAAAAAAGTCAAGACACATATAAAAATTTATTAATATTTAACTCACTTTAAAGACATTAAAGGTCATTTAACTCAAAAATAACTTCTATCCAATAATTTCATACATTCCCCCCACAAATATATATATATATATATATATATATGTTCAAGATTGTATTTAAATATTACATAATTTTTTAGTTAGCTAAATTTATAGTCACATATATACAATATATATACATAAGAATTTATATTACTTATTAACACCATAATTCGACCCATTATTTGCTTAACTCAATATTGGTTTCAAAGCCAACTAAAGAAAAACAGAAACGATCTTATTGATATTAGACCAAAACATGGGCATACAAACATAATCACTTACACGGAAGATATTTTTAAAAAATAACTTATTATTGCAACATCAACGTATGAAGGGTTTACATAAGCAGTTAATTAGAAAATCTATAATACAATAAATGTATTGGAAACAATATCAGTCAATGATAAGATTGGATCCTCAAAAGCAAGAAACAACATCTTCATAATTCATAAAAAGTAAACGCCACAATTATACACATCTGAACGAAATGGTATAAACATATAGTGTATAAATAAAAGTGATGGCAAAGCCCGTATATGCCTAATTAAAACGAAATAATACAAAAAAAAAACAAGAAAGTGCCAACTACACCACAACCCACGCGTTGCGTGGGGAAGCACCTAGTATTAATAAACGAAAGGATTACCCCCGGCCCCTTCTTCCTTTTCCGCATCGCCCTGTACTATCTCATTCATGTGGCTGTCACATCTTTATATACATATCTCAAACTTATTTATTTGATTTTGTACGTTTTGCATATGTTGGTGAATTCATTTATTTAAGCTGAATGTTTAATTCGTTCTTGTCTCCTTTAGGTTCATAACATTTAATGCGCAACTACTACTTCAAATATCTGTGGACTTTACCACGCGACGCACCGACGATAATTTAGCTTTTCATTAATTAATCAGTAAAAACTTCGACAATTGATTTGATCTTATTTACAAAATTACAAGTTAAGTCATTTTTTTTTTTTGAAAACAAATGTTAAATTAGATTTCAAAAGAAAATAACGTTTTTACAACAAGTGCAACCTTTAGTTTTAATCAACATCAAACAGAAAGATAGCTATTTAGTCAGGGACAAATCTCATAGCAAGCCAAAGACCCAACCCGTTCGTATATTGCAAGTCACCACTAAGCTGGAGAGCAAGTAGCTGATCGCGGAGGAGGCGGTCTATCCGGTGAATAAGCTGTACTTGGGGGATGGGAGTGGTGCCGTGACGACGATCATTCCGCTCCCTCCATAGTGTGTAAACAACTGCCTGCAGAATGTAGCGTGCAAGGGAACCCTCTTTTCGGTCCGACCAATGACTTGAGGCACAATCAAGAACAGTGACCGTGTGTCGGTTTGTGTCAAATACGAATTTGAAAATGAGAGATAATATACGAGTGAACCTTGTTTTGACGTTGTAATTTCTCGTCATTTTTATGGTATTGCTTGTAAAATTAATAGCATTTTTATATGAATTTCTATGTAATATCATTTGGGGTGTAGAGGTATATTCGAATGTGATCGATCTTCATTCTATAATCTACAAAAAAAAAAGAGAGAAAAACCAGTATAAATAGAAAGCCATCAATGAATAATTGAATAATTGAATACACACAATACATCATTATCAAAGACTGGAGAGTGGATGTTACAAAAAGTAAACGACTTGTGCATTATTAGTTTACCAAAACCCCACTATGCTTTGTAATTGGCTCCAAAAAAGTGCCCTTTCCTATAGTTTACCTAAAGCCTTGCTATTAATATTCACATAAATGAAGAAAACAGACAAATTGATAGTTTTTTTTTACGTTCCGTAAGCAATAAGAAATATGATCACTTGGTACCATTTGTGGACTAGACTGACATCGAATAGACAAAAGATCAATTACATATGTTGTAGAAAACAAAGAAGTATTTATTTTGCTTGGACTGTAAATCTTTTGTTTTGATATGAATCTTGACATGTACGGTATAACAAATATAACCAAATAACCCCATGACACGGGAGAGAGAGAGAGGGGACAGACAATAAATACCATAAAAATAGTAGAGAGGACGTGCGAAAAGAGCATCGAAGTTAAGTGAGTGGTTGTTAAGTAGAGAGAGAGATCAGACTAGAAGTGTCTCTCTTTCTCTTTCTATCTTATTCTTTAGTTCATGCTGGAGATGTCTTGAGTTGTGTCAGAAGAAACACAGGGAAATTAAGGAATCCGACTTTAAAACAGAAGTATGGTACATTCGAAGAAGTTCCGAGGTGTCCGCCAGCGTCAGTGGGGTTCTTGGGTCTCTGAGATTCGCCATCCTCTCCTGTCAGTTCTCTCTCTCTCTCTCTCTCTCTGGCTCAAACACATTAACACATAAACTACAAATATGTATATTGTTTTGCATGATGGATTTATATACCGATATACAAGTCCATCTATGTGTGTATACATGCATATACCTTGATCTTTTTCTAGAAGCTATCATTGATTATACTACCAAAGACTACTTTATGCAATCCCTCAAGAACATGCGTTTTTGTTTAAGTCGTTTTCCTCCGGTTATTAACGTACACATACGTTTGTATTTGTAAATTTGCGTGTATATAAATAATATTTTTTAATTCATACAGTTGAAATGCATGTTTTTCTGTAGTCAAAATGAATGTATTTTTGTGTTTGTTTATACATTGTTTTATGGGTGACTACGGATCGTATATCCTGGCCTATATAATATGTGGGCATATCCTATGATCCTTTCTCTTTCTCTTGAATTGACATCTTTAAAATTGTATATTCTCTGAAGCTAAGCAAATATTAATTCAACAAGATAAGCAATCGACTATGTTTATTATATTTTTTAAAAATTACATAAAAATTAAATTAAAACGAAAATTGCAATATGCGTATATATACTTTTTCTCAAATATTATTATTTTTTAGTTAATTTTCTGGATACAAATTTTATATATTACACAAAAAGAAAGAATAAATGTCTCTTTCAAATACTAATATTTTGTAATTTATTTTGTTCAACGCTAATATTATTGTTTTTAGTACCTTTGTTTTGCTCGGTAGAGTTGAGTTTCGTATCAAATTTAAGTGGATATGAATCATAATCAAAGGTGGATAACTTGAGTATCCTCTTTGGCTAAATGCCTCAATCTGTTACATATACATATAAAAATTTATTACACATACGCAGTATTAGACTATTGGGTATACCGTTTATTTAATAACTGAAATAACCTTACTAGCAAATACGGGAAACACTAACTATAAACATTTGTCCGAAAGAAAAAGAACTTATTATCATTAACTATAATAGAACGAAAAATAAGTCATGTGCTTTGTGTTTTTTTTAAGTTCTTTGATAATGAGTGTTTTGGTTGTTAATACTTTAATTATGTAACTAATGTGTGTTTCTCTGACCTATCAGGAAGAGAAGAGTATGGCTCGGAACATTCGACACAGCCGAAGCAGCGGCTAGGGCCTACGACCAAGCCGCAGTTCTAATGAACGGTCAGAACGCAAAGACCAACTTTCCCGTCATCAAATCCAACGGCTCAGATTCTCCGGTCGTTAACTCTACGTTAAGGTCGCCAAAATCGTTGTCTGAACTCCTGAACGCAAAACTAAGGAAGAACTGTAAAGACCAGACACCGTATCTGACGTGTCTCCGCCTTGACAACGACAGCTCGCACATAGGCGTGTGGCAGAAACGAGCCGGGTCGAAAACTAGTCCAAACTGGGTCAAGCTTGTTGAACTCAGTGACAGTGTTAACGCGCGTCCCGATGGTGATATTGGGATTAATAAGATAAAGAAACGAGACGACAGCGTTGAGGAAGAAGATCAGATGGCGATGCAGATGATCGAGGAGTTGCTCAATTGGACCTGTCCTGCTTCTGGATCCATTGCACATGTCTAAAGATTTATAACATAGAAGAAGAATTATAAATAATGGATGGTATAAGTTACATATATAACTTTGATTAATACTTTTTCAACCTATGATAGCCCTATTGATAGTAGAAATAGTACCTATATACATAAGCAGTGTTTAAATTAAATAAATGAACATATGTTGTGGTTTTAATGATCAATTAAGAAAAACATTTTGAAAAAGAGAGTTCATTTTTTCTGTTGAACTTGTCGACATGATATTATTACATAGAGGAGATAGTGAACAATGTTTAATGTGAATGAGATTTTTCAAACTCATCTGCGAATTAGATTCTTCTGATCCGAATGTTAGTCCTACCTCGACTAAGAAAGCTTTTACTATGGTTGCTGACCTAGGTGGGTAAAGTTCGTCTCATGTTCCATTTTTTTGTTTAAAATTTTAAATCATACGAGAATGCATTTCTGTATCTTAATTCCTTTATTTGTAACTCTCCCATTAAAATAACTAGGATTCAGACCCCCTTGTAAGACCCCAACCGTAAAATTCCGTACCAACTCGTACATGTCCGTTTATACAATTTAGGACCTGTCAATTTTTAACTCGTTCATTAAACAATATGTGACAGCTGTTAAGTAAAACGAGTCAAATAACTCTTAAAATATGCATCCAAATTCATTATGAGGTTCTAGTACAACAAAAGTCATGAAAATAGGCTAATACTTGTACCGCTATCATGCAAACTAAATAAAATCCTTTTGTTTTCCAGCTGTTGAGATCTCAGTATCAACATGTGTCGTAGAGATATCACTTCCAACAGACCTATCAATTTTCTAGAAAAAAAAATATAGATTAGCAAAAGAAAAATATACATTTGTAAGTAATTATAGATTTATTCTAGAATCGTTCCTAGGAAAAATTAGGAATTTCATCCTTAAAATTCGTGATATTCATCATTTCTATGATTTAGAAAGGTCTTCCTAAATATACATGATAACCTATCTAAAAATTTATATTAAAGAATCTAACCTTGTGTGTTTCATGTGCAGTCAAATGTGAACTTCCTATAGAGATCAGAATAGGATCTCTAGCAGCTGGCAAAACAAATGAATTATTTGTTTTTTTCTTTTTTAAGCGGTTGAGCGTGTATCACTATGTGGCGTAGAAACTGGAATGTCACTACCAAATGAATGATGAAATTCCTACAAAAATAAGCAAACATAGTTTAAACTTACATCACTGTGAAGAATTAAGTTTAAGAAAGTTACAGTTAAAACAAAAGTAAGAGTCATGTAGATATTAATTAGCAATACAAACGTGCTATTTCAGAATTTTCTTTTATCTTTTTGATGAAAGTGCACACTTGGCGGTTATTGCGAATAAAGATTGGTCGAGAATCTTCTACCATTAACTTAATCCTTGGAAGTTCATAACTGAGTGTAATCTCTTTAACTAGACCATCAAGTCCGAAATCTTCAAAAACAGTGTCAACTAAATCCTTGTATATGATATTCTCAGCAACTTCACAAAGTGATCCACCTTTTTTTGTATCAATAAAAATCTCCAATGAAGTTTGGCATTTAGTTTCCACTCACCAAAAAAAAAGTATATCTCCACCATACTTACACCATACTTATAATTACATACACAACTTAGACAAACCTTCAAAAACATCATAGCACCAACTAGAATATCAACAAGTTGATGTTTTATTTCTGATAACAACCACAAAAATGCTTCACTTCTATTCTCTATTCACTTAGACAATATCAATTCTATTCTTTCGTTAATCAAAACAGAAAAACTTACAATTATATCAGAGATGAGTTGCTTGAAGTTGGAGGATGCTACTTTCCTGAAAACGCACAATGCTACAATCAAGCTAACGCAAAACGAAAATTACAAACATTAAGACTACAAAATCTACAAGACATTAAGTTTGTTTAGACATTTGTTTGGCCTTGGTGGTGGTCCTTTGTAGGAGATTTCTTGACCTTAGAGGCGGCTCTTGTGTGGTCATGAGGTATTCTAGTGAGGGAATATGTGGTTGGTAGGACATTGTGAAGTTTTATGCGAGCCACAGGAGGGATACATGGTTAAAGATAGGACTAAGACGTGTTTAGAATTGTTTGCTCTAAGGAAAGTTGGTCCTGAATGACTCTTTGGAGAGCTTTAGTTCTCCTAGTACCGTTATATTCTAAGACTTTGTGGGTTGAGAGTATGGCTAGTATATCGAATTTGAATGACGATCTGGGGGTGCGCTGTTGGGTGGCAACCCGAGAGATGAATGTTGGGCTTCCCTTATATATTATGGCATGCAGACTTAGGTCCGATGAAGAGCGAATATTTTGACATGCCGGCTAAGGCCTGAAGAGCCAATAAAAACTCAAGGTTGAGACCTACAAGTAAAGGAAAGTCCAAAAGTCAAGGGTAAATAATGCATGGAACGTGAGTCTATTGCCTGGAGGTATCCTTCGTAGATCGGTCGGAAGAGGTGCTGGCCATGGAAACAGTTGCATGGGAGTCCATGGCTGATGATTGTTCGAGATTTGAGGACGAATCTATGTTGGTGGGGGAATATTATAACATCCGCGAACCAACTTTTGGTGGTTTGGGGTGTGTGTCGATCAACACAAATATTGTGTCAATCGACACCAACAATTTCTGGTTTGCTTGGTTTGGTTTAAATCGTCGAATTGGAAGCGGTTGGGTTTAGGAAGACCCTAAACCGAAGTATATCAGTGGAAGTCGACCTAGGTTATGGGATTAGCCTCATTTATCGATTCCAGAGAGAAATAGAAGAGATAAAGTTGTTCTTGAGCGTTTATGGAGATTTCTAGCTATTCTTGAGGGATCTGAGGCTGGAAAGATTGTAACGCCCGCATCCCACGATCCTAAAGGGAGGCAATTTGTTTTAAGGAAAATGATAGCTAGATGAGCTTAAGTAGCTAAGTTACTAGCTCAACCAACTAGAATATGAGCTGCATGAGCTCAACAAACTCAGTGAACCAACTAGCTAAGCTGCAGTTAGCTACACCAACTGGTACACTAACTAGCTCATCTGGACGAGCTGGCTGCCTACTCAACTTAGCTTGGTCAATTGATCCGGTGCTAACCCAGCTGGGTGGTCCAGTTAGCTAACACTCGAGCTGGAGGAGTATGGTAGCTCGGTAGCATGAGCAGTCACCATCAGAATAGTGCGACTCTTCAAAGAGACGCGACCCATCGAAAAGTGGCAAGGAATGGGCATGTCCTTTCATGGAACACACCCATTGGCGTCCTATATAAGGGATAGACGCCCAGCCCATTCAACACACACCATCATTCATCCATCATCCATCCAACACACCATCGTCCATATATCGATACTCGTCTGAACTGATGCGTATACTACCTCTCTATCGAAGGTATGATGAGACGAGCGATGGTTCGACAATCGGGTCGAACCAATCGAAGGATAAGCGGCAGTTCGACAATAGAGTCAAACTGATCGCAGGATGATCGACAGTTCAATCATAGAGTCGGACCGATAGAAAGGTCATCAACGATCCACGCCAATGGACGGATCGATGAAGGATTGATCTATGATTCAATTGCTAGTCAGATCGCGTGATCGAATGATTGACGATTCGAACCGTAGGTTGGATTGACTTGTCGGATGGTCTACAAGTTGTTCGAAAGTATCGGCCTTGTTGGTGTTTACATTCAGCCAACCATGAACGTAGGGATAAAGAACAGAAAATAAAAGTAGAATCATAATAAATGAAAATTTTGTATGTTACAACGAGCTGAATGATAGACACAACAGCTACCTCACAAAAAAAAAAAAAAAACCTATGCTACAAACGGACCAAACAAAGATAACAATTAATAGTGATATAATTACAAGATCAAGGAACCAACGTTGTAAAATATACACAATGTGAATGTGAAGCAATGGACTATATTTTGTATGCACTGTGCTATAAAGTAATTTCAACATCAACTCAGCCAGACAACCAGCTCCATCTCAAAACCAAAAGACCACGCCGAAGGAGAAAACAACATCAGCTACACAATCTCATTTTCCATCAACCACATATTACAACCAAATAATACACATTTCAAATATATATATAACTTCTATCTAACCTCCCATGATATCAGTGAAGAAATATCATGTGATAATCAATATGTGACAGATTTTATATAAGCGGCTATCTTCTCATTAGAAAACTCACAACCATTGAACGCTTTCTTTAAAATTGAAGATCACAATCCAAATGGTACAAAAAGACTTGTTGTGGAAGTAGTAATACAAGACCTAGAAATTACACAAAGTCAAGCCACAAAAGAAAAAGACAGTGAATGCTTGATATGTTTTGAAGATCTACAAGGACTTTAAAGTATTAACACACAATCTTGCTATCACTAATTTCACCATAAATGTATTGCAATTTGGTTACATCACAAAACAACATGTCCTAATTGTTAAAAAAAAAAAAACAGAATAAGCTCTATTACATTTTTAAATTCAATAACACAAACATGATTAGAAAAATTACTTTTTGAAAATCGGAATGGTTTTTAGTTCATTGATAATTTGGATATTAAATGGTGTGGCTGATTCTTTGATGTTTAAATTATAGTAAATGAATAACACTAATACTTCCAAGTTCGCCAAAAACCAATATAAAATATACAAAAAATGGGAAAGGAGGAAATAAGTTCATCCTCAAGTAAGATTTACATGAAATTTAAATTAAAAGTACTGAAAAACCTACCAATAAAATTTTATAAAAAAACATAAAATTAAATAAATTAAAAAAATAAACAAATCTGTGCAGCTCACGAGAGTACTCCATCTAGTTATTAATATAGTTGACTATATGTAACAACAATTTGTTACTATGGATCATAGTTTTTTTTGTCTTATTTTTTCAAGTAAAAACCTGAAAAAAATTACTAGAAGTATCATTGGGAGGCAAAGAATAAAATCAACTTCAGTGCAAAACTTATCAATCTGCAATATGTAACGCAATATATAATCCATTGGTAGCCAAACTAAAAACAAGTAATCTGTAAATAAAAGGGCAAAACCTCAAACTTCATTGGAAAATGTTGGTAAATAACAACACTCACAACCATAAATAAAGAAGGAAAAAAAAAACAGAATATGAAGAAAATTCACTACCTAAGATATTCCCATACGGGTATCGATAGATCAGAACCTAACCCGGATTCACCACTAAGGCAAATTGTGGAAACATAGGAAAAAACTAAACAAAACCAGTTAGACCAAATGCCATTCTTACGTCTCATAATCATAATCATAATCATAATCAAAATGTGTTTGGCATCTACTATAACCTTCAAGCTCTTATTCCAACAAATGTATATTAAGCAGTAAAAAAAAAAAAAAACTCAAATTTTACCAAAATCCAATTCTTCACCTTTTTAATCTTGTGGCTCGTTCTTCCTCCCACCTTCATTTCCTTCCCTCTCTTCCAAAAGCCGACCACTCTCTTCATCTACTTGCTGAGTAGTCTTCTGAGCGTCTTTAGCCTTCAATGCTTGTAATTTGGCATGATTGTAGTAGGCAACCCCCAAGAACGCGATCCCATACCCGAAAAGATTAATAGGAGTGACAGTGTCCTTAATCACAGACCAAGAAAAGGCGATCAAGAGCCAGTCCTTAACCACACCAGCAACATTCATTGTCAAGGCAGAGGTTTTCCCAACAAGAAGGAACACAGCAAGATTCAGAGCAAACGCACAGAACGAGTTCGTCCCAAAAATGAGGTAATCGAAATAGAAGCTAGATGTATCTCTCAAGATGGGAAACTCCACGACGATCCAAGGGATAAACAAGAAAGCTAAGCAACAAGGAGCAACGTAATAGAGAGAAGTGATGGGATTCAAAGTGATTCCTTTAGAAGTAAGCAAGATCTGAATCATAACCAACCGTGTCGCCTCGAAAGCAACCGCACCTAGCTGGAGAATCACACCCCAAACATCGAATCTAGCTTCACCGTAAGCAGCAATGGCTACACCGAAAGAGATCGAAAGCATGTTAATCATAGTCTCCGATTTGAAACCCTCTTTCTTGAAGAGCACGCCAATCGAATAAACCGCCACAGGCATCAACGCTTTGAGCATCTGAATGAAGGAGACAGAGAGGTAAATGTAGGCCGAGTTAGACAGCCAAAGAGAGAGCGAGTACAAGGCTCCGATAGGCACGACGGATCTGAGGTAAGTGTCACGTGACATTGAGACAGGTTCGACGAATTTGAAGACCTTGATGAGGAGAAAAGCTAGGGTTGAGCAAAAGGACATGTGGATCATTGTGAGTGTGATCGGGAATGGCCAACCGTACATCTTCTTGTCGAGGATGTATTTGTTGTAGACGATGACGGTGAAACTTAGGAAGATCCATATCGCTACGTATGTGTAGGAGATGATTATGTTCTTAATCACGCCTTCGCTTAGTGATCCGCCTTTACCCATAATTTTGTGATATTTTTCACTCTCTTACTACGGTGGTTCTGAGGCGGAGACGTTAGCGATGGTGGTGGTCTCTGTGAAAACTTTGGGAATTGAATTTGGTGAGATCCTGAAAAAACGTTTTTAGACTTTGTCCTAAAGACAGACCACGTAACGGAAGTGCTTCACCAATTTATAACTTTTTTGTTTTCTTTTTCTTGAGTAATTTAATAATTTTCTAAATTTGTAGATAAGCATAGATATTAATTTATTAGCAAATAAATATTTTAAGCAGTGTTATTCAAAACTGAGAATAATAATAATTATAGCAAATTCATTTACTTAAATTATTTTAATGAAATATACATGAAATTTTGTTGTATAGTACTCTACAATGAGATGGCTCATGAACACTTGCTTTATTAAAGAGTCTACAAAATTATGTAACATTTACTGTAAAGGACAAATCTCATGAGATGTGTCAAAATTGTGTTTGGTTTTATACAATGATGTTCCATGAGATGGCCACTGCTTTGGAAGCACCTGACACCAAACAACAGTTACAGACAAAATAGACAGATGACTTACAAAGAAACTATTCCATAACTGTAGAGACCAAAAATGATGTCTGAAACTAGGATTGGTCTCCTGATGCCAAACTAAGAGATGTGCTGACTTGGTCATATCAGGAGAATCCAAAAATCTGTTTCATCTTGAGAAGAGTGTAGTGACACGTTCAGGAGATGTTAGTGTTGCCACACTTTTGAACTGTCAAAAATATTCATATATATATATAGAATGAGAGACCAAATTCAATGTCAGCTTTGATTGACACTTTCTTAGATTTGAATTCAATGTATACCTTTTGTTGGTTATATTTGGTCCTTATAGCAATAAGGGTGCTTCCACTGGTGTTGAGCTGCAAATCCTCCATTGCAATTACTGTGGTTTTTAGAGCAGATGCCTCATATCTTGTATAGTGCTGCAGAGTTGGGTTCTGTATACCATTCATATCAGCAAGATTGTTTTCCCTTAAAAGTAAAAACATTCACAATCAAGAAATGTGAGTGAACACTCACCCATGGATGGTTATATTGGTCCAGTGTCCATCTTGCTAAGAAAACCGCTGAAGCGGCAATTTGAGACGGCTGGAACCTTAGGAAAGTATATTCCACGAGAGTTAATTCCGCGAAATAGTTCGCTAAGAACTCCATCTCAATGAGGGGAACCTGTGAACCAACAAAATCAGTTTAATGATTCCAAGTTCATTGAAAATGCCGAGAATGGCTACTGAAATATGGATCAATGTAAACCACCTTGTCGGACGCTTGAGCTGCTAGAATGAATCGCCTGAAATGCCGAAGAAGAAACTGATGTGTTAACACTGTTTTGTAAAAACTAAGAGTAAAGGTAGTAGTGAAGCATGCATTTTAGCGACTTTTAAGTGTTTTACCTGAGAAAAGTTTTGGTGGTTGGAACTGATAACCGAAAGTGCAGAAAGTTTAAAACTTGAACCTCCATACTTAGTACCTGAAAAATATAGTATTTGGTTTTTTGTTAATCTTTGATCAAAACTGAATCCTCTTAGATGACACTGATATAGATGGAGTGTGTATGTTAATTACGTACTTCTAGTCTTGTGTATGTATTGTCTGTAATGAAGCAAAACTCCTCCAACCGAGGTGCCATAATCTCTTCGTATTTTCTGTAACAAGACGGTACAAGGAAGGATACCTTAGTTAGTTAAAATGCATTTCAGAGCTGCAATTATGGAATGAGACCAAACATGTGTTCCTCTGTATCCATTTATACTTCAGATTTATATTCATTGCAATGTGAATGGGTACTTAATAGAATTGTGCTTCTCTAACTTGAAATTAAAGGAGAAATTAAAAGTTGTAGGTAACTCACGAGGCTATTAGCATGCAAGTGACACCAAGCAACTGAAGCCTATGCTTTTCAATGTAATTATGAGACATGAACCGATCAATTAGATTCACGGTAAGGTAAAGTGTATCTGAAGCCAGCTTGTACTCTTCAGAAACCTGAAAGAAGTAACAACATGATTAGGGATTCTTACTCTTAAACAACTGTTTTGGATTACTAGCACTCTTTCAAGTAAAGCTATTGCATAGCATATACTATATACCTACCTCTACAAGCCAATCAATCAGAATACCACGCATGGTTGGATCGATATCTCGCTGTACTAGCACCATATAGCTAGTTGAAGGTCTTTGTTCAAGCTGTACACAGGTTGTGGTAATAATAATAAGAACTCAGAATCTCAATATGCCAATTTCTGTAAGAATAAAACAAGATCAAGTATATGGATTCAAACCTCTGCAACATGAATGCTGTCATATATACTTGCAGCATATAAGCTACAATACTTAGGATCTTGGACATTGGCATCTATATCTACAACCTTATGACAATCTGTGACATCAGATCCGTCTTCTTCTGCACAATCCAATGAACCTTGAGTAAAATTTGAGAAACATACACTTTGGTATATACTTTCATTTAACAAGATTATCTTAAAAGGTTTGATATATGATATGTTCTTCTGATTACTATATTCACAGCATTTTTTAGTAGTGAAGTTACTTACTTTTCTTAGTAACTTCTCTATCTTTAGAGTTTTGAGCAGATTCAACCATCCTAATCTTTGACAAGTCTTCTGCTAATTTCGATTTTTCAGCATCCACATCTACCAAACCTTCTTCTGCTATCTGCTTAATCTCTTTTTGACCTCGCTTTGCAGCCTGTTACATTGTATTAGTAAGAAGATATTCTAAAGGAAAACAAACACCAATCAATCAAAGAATTAATATGCAAACAAAGCATCAGAATTCATCCACTACCTTAACATTGCCATGTGTACAAACTATACTTTCTGCCAAAGTATTAGTCACATCCTTAAGCACTGCGCGTCTCTTATGACTACAAACTTTGGTATTATCTGATGCCATTCGTTTGTTACTCGGTCTAGGAACACGCCTCGGTTCCTGTTTAAAAGCTGGTTTTGATGGAGACATTGACACTCCTAAAGTCTTAGCTCTTGATCTAGTGACTCTCACATTACTATCTCGAATCTTCATAGTAGAATTTGTTTCTTTCTTCACATCAGACTGCCTAGAAGAAGAAGAAGAAACTCTATACATAATTTTAAACCAGAATTCACCACCGATCTGCCAATCCTGCAGGGTAATATAGATTTTTAGTCTTCACAAATTGTTACATTAAACAGAAACAATCGTAATGGCTTAATTTCAAATTCAGTTATCAGTTTCAAGAAAGCTCTAATGCTCACTTTGTTATGTGATCAGATCTCAACTTGTGTAAAATTCTGGAAAATTGAGTGAAAGAGTTTGAACAATTAAATCTAATTTAATTACATCTCTGGATCCAAATACATTCTATACAAAAAAATTAACTTTCAAAATCATATGTAACCAAAAACTTCATTTTTTTTTTCTTAAAAATTCCGTGACATAGATCAATCACTGTCTGAATTCAGTAGAACATAGGTAGAAAACAAAAACAGAGAAAGAAAGAAAAAAAACACGAGGATAGAACAGTCACACAACAGATCTACAATCCAAAAAACATCAAAATTATGAACCCAAAGAAAAAAACAAAAATCATCGATCCAAAAGAGAGAGGCGTAGAAAATACCTTAAGCTTTAGAGTATCGAATTGAGAATGAGTTGAAGAGAGAGTGAGTTGAAATAGGGAGGAGCGTGAGCGAGCATGAGCGGGATTTTTCTGTGGTCTCGTTTCGAAATTTTTAGATATTAAAATATTTTATTAGTTTTCAATTTGAAAAAAAAGTAAAAAGAAAGAGACTTTGGGATTTGGACAAATGATAATAATTTGGAGTTTTTATTGGGAAGTAAGTGACAGAACAGAAGTGGTCTCTGACTCTCTGACACTTTGACGTCTGGTCTCTGTGGTTAATTCTCTCTTTGAGATCTTAATCAGTCAGCCGTTACGCGCTCTATTGCATTTGATTAAACCGCTTCATAACCTAAAAGCCCATTCAAATAAGCCCCATAACTCTTCCACCTTAAGAAAAGAAAAACCCCCATCTAGGATTACATTTACATTTTTTTTTGNCAAAAATCATCGATCCAAAAGAGAGAGGCGTAGAAAATACCTTAAGCTTTAGAGTATCGAATTGAGAATGAGTTGAAGAGAGAGTGAGTTGAAATAGGGAGGAGCGTGAGCGAGCATGAGCGGGATTTTTCTGTGGTCTCGTTTCGAAATTTTTAGATATTAAAATATTTTATTAGTTTTCAATTTGAAAAAAAAGTAAAAAGAAAGAGACTTTGGGATTTGGACAAATGATAATAATTTGGAGTTTTTATTGGGAAGTAAGTGACAGAACAGAAGTGGTCTCTGACTCTCTGACACTTTGACGTCTGGTCTCTGTGGTTAATTCTCTCTTTGAGATCTTAATCAGTCAGCCGTTACGCGCTCTATTGCATTTGATTAAACCGCTTCATAACCTAAAAGCCCATTCAAATAAGCCCCATAACTCTTCCACCTTAAGAAAAGAAAAACCCCCATCTAGGATTACATTTACATTTTTTTTTGGTGTGAAGGATTACATTTACTTATTACTCTTTTTTTTCTTAAACACTTTATTTACTTATTACTCTTGTCAATAATATTTTACCATCAATTAAACAAATTTTTTTAATTAATATGTTGACCTAATAACTTTTAAATATTTATTTTATAATTATCTATTGTTTATTTAATTACTAGATGAGAACACGCCTGATGTGCGGATTTAAAGTTTTATAAATTATATTAAAATTTATTGTACGTTATTTATAAATTTTATTTTTGTTATAATACACTGAGTTATATCCATTTACAAATCTTTTATGTATGTTACCACTAAAAATATTTTTTTTACATCTAAATATATTCTATGTTATAAATATATTCACCCACCTAGAAAATGTATGTATGAACACATTAAGTCAACTATTTCACTTTCACTTATGCATAGTTTTTTAATTACTAAAATTGTTAGCTCAAAACATATCAAATGAAAAATATATTACATAATATACTAATCAATGATGTATCTATCACAATAGTGTATGACCACCATGGAGAAAACCTCGGCTCTGCCCTCATCTCTTATGGAGAGAACCTTGCGTCCAACCTCCTTCACCATGGAGACAACCTTGGCTCCGCCTTCCTCACTTGGGGAGATAACCTTGCGTCAAACCCCCTCCACCTTCCTCCCTTGGGAAGATAACTTTGTGTCCAACCTTCTACACCATAGAGAGATCCTTGGCTCTGCCCTCCTCTTGTGTGGAGAGAACATATTCACGTCTTTTTGCTATCTCAAAATGGCTTGTTCCGACAACCAATAAAAGTGAAAACTTTTTTCTAATGTCACAATTTTTTTTTGATAGTAACTAATGTTAAATTTCCCAATGTATTCGTGGAGTGTCTTTGACACACCATGATATAGCCTCTGTCTCTGTAACACCTTAACCGTCACCTTGCTTAGTGAGCCCATATCCACTCTCAGTCCATGGGCTCACTTTCTTAAGTGGGCCCTACATATTTTCCCGGCTTGTGGATCCACCCATATTTGATGGCCGGTTTATTACGTCAAGGAGACTTTAAAAAAATAGAAAATAAAAATCACGATAATATATGAATCCCAAATTAAATAAAATAATCGAAAATACTATAATAAATTTTAAAATACAGTATTAAGAGAAGTAGACGCATATATTAGTTTTTTTTGGGGTCAACATATTAATCTCATCTATTTCCAACTGAAAAGAAAGAAAGTAGGAAAAATTTTGGTTTTAGAAAATAAGAAAAATTTCCCTTTACATTAAAAAAAATCCCAATTAAAAAAAGTTGAAAGCAATGTTTTAGAATAACTTAAAATTAAAATAATTAAATAAAATTATAATTTCAAATTTTATGAAATATATATATATATTATTCTTATAATTATTTAAAAAAATTTGTATTTTTTTATAAATTATTTTGTAACTTTTGATAATTATATTTTTGCATTATTAATATGTTTTTAAACAAAATATTTTATTTTTGTTGTAATCAAATTCTTCTTCTTAAATATTAACTTTTACACATGTCAAAATCTGAGATTAATAACTTGACACATGTCAAAATTTTATTAATGGCTAACTTTCAAAACTCAACTTTATATAATAAGATGTTAATGTGCGTACTTAATAATTTATCTATGATTGATACTATTTTTTTGAATTTTGATTCAAAATACTTAGATACTTTTAGTTAATAAATGATAATGTGATACTCTCTGTGTATCATTTTACATGATGTTTAAGATTTTTGCACATAATGTTTTAAAAACACGCATTTGTTATACCTCAATTACGTTTAGAGTGACTAGCTCTTATAAACACGTTCTAATATATTTATGAAATTAAATTTAAAGGCTTTAGTATGATATTTGTTGATTTTTTTTTTTTTTTTGCTTTAACAAAACTTCAGTAAAATGTCTTAATCATATTTTGAGTCCAAATTTCTAATCCAAAACATTGATCACAATTTAGATGACATGACGAGAAAATAACAATGCGATCATAGGTTCACGATGTTGATGTTAAACGAGTCAAATTATTAATTATAGTAGAAAATAAAATAATAAAATAAATGAAAAATTGGAGAAAAATCCAAAAAAATATGTATATTTTGAAAATACTAATATATTTTTGAAGTTATAGTTAATTGAAAATTTTCAGTTCTATTTTTTATTTTGGCAAAAAGAATATGAGAAAATAAATGTTGTGAGTAAAAAAGAAAGAAATTTACTTGTTCTTAACAAACTGAAAAAGTTTTTAATATTTACAAGTTTAAGTACATTAATCTCATTATTTTTTAATATTAAATTTTATATAATAATAGTCAGTCTTCTATATTTTAAATAAAGTTGCTAGCAGAGAAGTTAGACAAATAGATTGAGAACAGATAAGAGTCAAGTAATTTCATTGTGTAATATAGAGTTTCATATGATTAATTAATTATAATTATAATTAAATTATGAGTCTAATTATTACAATGTAAAATGTTAAACTCCACAAGAGTGTCCTCCCGGACCACCATAATTGAAAAAAAAACCAAGTCGTGTACGATGAAATGGTTGCACCTTACCAATTCTTATGTTATAGCATTGTGGACTATCAACTATAATCTCCGTAGGAAAATGATCCATTTTATGACTGCTATAGTTGGAGTCCAAAACTTCAATATTTGTAAACATTGCTGAATTTTTTCGGGTTCCAACTGGAAAATTACCATTACCCATCGGGGGACTTGAATTCTGAGAAGCACGAACTATACCTCCAACTCCAACTATATTAGCACTCTTGTTCAAAATGTTAAATAGTTCTTTGGGCCAATATCCAATATCTACGCTGGGTGCATTTTTTATGAGTTGCGTAAGCCACCAATTTCCTGTTACTTTATCCTTTTTATACATAAAAAGATGAAACAAATAATTTCGTAAAAACAAAAGTATGCTACTAAAATTAAATAAAAAACAATTATTATATAATCAAATACATGTCAATCACTAATATGATTCATAAATAATTAATTTCTAAATTCATAATTTTTCCCATGAAAATAAATATATAAACTGAAGAAATACCTCATGGATAGACCAACGCGACCAATCAGGGTCTCCTGGGTTAATGTTTATGGGTTGGACTATAGGAATTTTTCTTGATACCTGAATAAACCCATCACATGCTGTATTGTAACATCCTTTTCCATCTTTACCTTATTGAAACCATGTTCAATATTCACATGTTATTTGATTAAAGGATTAAATATAAATAATTTTACGAAAAAGCTAAAAATAACAATGTTCACATGCATACCTTAAAATATCCATATGTCCAAAGTTGATCGGTGCCAAAGAAACTTGGATTTATCTGTCAAAAACGACTTTGTACACTTCAATACTATCAAATATTTACAAACAAATTTTACAGAGAGAACCACTAAAATGTGTAACTTACAATATAACCGGCTTGGATAAAATTGACTTGGTTATTCAACCGACTACCTATATACATTTCACTATATGAAGCCTGGTTTCTTTCAATGCTTAGCTTATATCCATTATACCAAGCTTCTACTCCACGATATGGACCAGCACGCGATCTTACTCCAACAATCTACCAAAAGCCAGTTATATTGACATGTATATATATAGATTAATACTTGAGATACATATAAAAAAAATTAGATTTAATGTATAGAGAGAAAATTAAATGTTTACATGTACTCCAGGAGTATCGCCTGTTAGCGGATGTAAATACTTCTCGGCGAAAAATTGTGCCTTGGTATTGTATTCATTTGAGATTCTCAATATAGGAACGGTTCCATCTGAACACCCTATTTTCTTCGAATATGATTTGTTGTTTTCAATGTGATTCTTTAGTTCATGTCTTGAAACTGATGGTTTCATCTTTTCAAAGAATAACTTGTATGTCAAATTCAAAATTCAAAATCATGTAGGAGACAAATATTTGATATGTCAATGCACCTGGATTGTGTGGTTTTGGAGCAGATGATGACCAAGTCCTGGTTGCTTGTTGATATCTATGCAATCATATGTAGCATTTTCACCTATCTGCGAAAGACAAAAATATGCAAAAAAGAAAAGAAAATAAAAGAGAAGACATAGAGGTGATTTTGAATCAATCCTTAATACAAAAAGAAGAAGATAATACTGAATTAGTTAAATGGATTTACATAATAAGAGAGACATGTGTCTCAAGTTATAAAATTAGTAACGCTAACCTTGAAGGATCTGATCGGCAACACACTTTGATTAGAACGAACTGACGCTGTTGAGAACAAAAGATGTAAGAGATTCAAAACCAGAGTCATCTTAATTAGTGAAGACATTTTTTTTTTCCTCAAAAAAACGTTATGTCACTTATATATACATACAGTAGCACTTTGTTAGTTTTTTCTAATAAAGAAAATACATACAGATTTTTGACTGTAATTATTACTTTGACCAGAAATTAAAAAGAGATTAATTTTTTATCTATACTAGTATTTTTGCAGCAGTTTTTTCTCAAAAATACTTTTTGGAAAGTTTTTACATTTAATGCATTGACTTTAATATTAGTTACCAAAATTTCAAAATTAGTTATAGGTAAAATTTTAAAAAATAAGGAAATCTTTCTACCTCATTCAAACATAAATATATGATTCTCTTTCATTTTATTTAAATTTATATTTGAATTATCTTGAATTATTCTGTAATACATTTAGTTAATGAAATTGTAGTTTTTTCCTGCATATGATGTAATACAAAAATTTAAAAACGGACATATATTACTCAATAGATGAATAAAAAATACGGGTACAATATCCCATATCGTCTAAGAAAATTAGCAATGGTTTAGAGTCATACTATAAAAGAGACCAAAATGATTCTGAATACAAATGAGTAGAAACCTTGATTTATCAGACATTCAAACTTTAAAAAATTTTATTTGGTTTATTCCGGTTCTTTATTTTAAAGATTTTTAAAAGGTTAAGTATGAAAAATATTTAAAACTTTTAAAAAATTAAACATGATAAATATTATACCGTAGATACACAATAAATATTAAAAATTAAGATGATATAGTGTGAGTTAAAATATCTCGGGACGGGGTTATATAGCGGGACGGATTTTATCGATATTTAAATAAATTAAAAAATATCATTAATTCGGTGTTACACGGGTAAAACATCATTTCATTATTTTGTAAATATTATGTAAAAAATAAATTATATTGATTAAGTAAATATTATGTAAAAAAAATTTTAAATTGATGTTTATGAATATAGTCACGAATAGACATATCTAATTAAAGTGATTAAGTAAATATTATGTAAAAAATAAATTATATTGCGGTATTATATGGTTTCTTTAACAATTATTATATAATTATAACATATTTAATCAACAAATAAAATTTATAATTTAAATATTTTAGTTATAAATAATTTTGCTCCATGCTGTACCGCGGATCCTACTCTAGTTCATAGTGTATAATTGCAGTTAATGTGATATAGAGGGAGTATTTATTAATAGTAGGTTGGACTTTGGTCCATTTCTTCGGTTATCCTACTTCCTCATTTTCGTATCACGGCACTAACGGTCTCGAATTTGGGTATTCTCTTTGCCTTCCAGATGATGGAGCAGCAGTATGGTGAAGTAGATCACGATTGAAAATGTTTGGCAACAATGATTGCTTAGGTTGCGATCTTGAGCAGATCACATACATGCGGCAAGCTCTACGGTCGGTTAAAATTAAGTCACAATCCAATGCAACTGACTAGTTATAAGAGTTTGAGATGGATTTGGAGAGTTTAGAAAACACTTATACCTATTTTGTCCCAAAACAGGTTAAAACCGAGAAAACATTGTTTAGAAGCTGTAAACAACTTTGTTAGTGTCTTTAGGGTTAAATGAGTCACAACCCAATGCAACTGACTAATTCTAAGAGTTTGAGATGGATTTGGAGAGTTTAGACAACACTTATACCTTTTTTCTCTCAAAACAGGCTAAAACCAAGAAAACATTGCTTAGAAGCTGTAAACAGCTTTGTTAGTGTTTCTAGGGTTAAAATGAGTCACATTCCAATGCAACTGACTAATTATAAGAGTTTCATATGGATTTGGAGAGTTTAGAAAACACTTATACCCATTTGTCCCAAGAGAGGCTAAAACCAAGAAAACATTGCTTACAAGCTGTAAACAGCTTTGTTAGTGTTTCTAGGGTTAAAATAAGTCAGAATCCAATGCAACTGACTAATTATAAGAGTTTGAGATGGATTTAGAGATTTTAGAAAACACATACGCATTTTGTCCAAGAAAAGGCTAAAACCGAGAAAACAGGCTAATACCAAGAAAACACTGCTTAGAAGTTGTAAGCAGCTTAGTTAGTGTTTCTAAGGTTAAAATGAGTCACAATCCAATGCAACTGACTAATTATAAAAGTTTGAGGTGGATTTGGAGAGTTTAAAAAACACTTATACCCATTTTTCCCAAAACAGGCTAAAACCGAGAAAACATTGCTTAGAAGACATGTTTAAGCGGCTTTAAAGACTTTTTACCGTCCCTACAAATCACCACATGATCTTCCCTGTGTTTTGTCCTCACTTGCACAGTTCCGACAATCACTTCGTGAAAGGTCAACCATTGCAGTTTGGTGACATAGGTGGCCATATCAATTCGTTAAAAACCTCTCCGTAAACCTAGGTTTCACAATTCACCCCCAATAATAGACCGCAACATCCTTGTTGCACACCAAGACAGTCACCCCGATGGTGTAAGCGTACTCGAGTCCACACTCGTCTGGGTTCGGCTCTAATACAACTTTTAACCAGCCGACCGCCACCTCTCAGTGGGCCTCATGTCCACTCCTGACCCATAGGCCTACCTCGCTTAATGGGCCTCATGTCCTCTCCTGGCCCATTGGCTTACCTTGCTTAATGGGCCTCACGTCCTCTCATTAGACTTGTGAGCCTATCCATATCTTAGGTCGGTTTTCTACGTCCGGAAGGCTTTAAAGACTTGTTTACTGTTCCTACAAATCACCACATGATATTTCTCTATGTTTTGTCCTCACTTGCGTAGTTTCAACAATCACTTTCTTGAAAGTCGTCCACCCTAAAACTACTCTAGCTCAAGCACTCTTAACTCTAGAGTTCTCTCATGATCCTTGACCGAAAAAATAAGTGCACTGTGGTGACATAAGTGGTCAAATCAATTTTTTCAAACCTCTACGCAAAGCTATGTGTCACAATTTGTAACGCTTGCAAACCGGATTTCTGGTTCGTGCATCGATCGACGCCAGGGCAGTGCATCGATCGATGAAATTATAAGGGTTGTACGCGGTTTAGTTCGATTCTCTCCGATTTGGCACGGTTTAGTTGATGGAAAAATAGGGCTAGAGTATATACGGAGAACTCGACACCTAGAGTGAATTTTTAATCCACTTTGTCGTTCTTAAGAGTTAGAAAAAGAGAAAAAAGGTTTTCTAGTGAGATCTGTGAAATTCTTCCTTGGAAGAGGAGATCCGAGGTTGAGGACGTGTTGGGGCTTGTTGTGGTGTTGTTTCCTTGTTAGTGGTTTTGCTATTGCGGTATTCTTGGAAAAATGGTGATGTTGGTGGACGAGTTGTGGAACAACCCGACCCAATTTTTTGTTTTTAATATATTTTTAAATTAGTGGTCCCATACTCACTAACAATCTAACCCCAATCAACAACAGCGAATAACATAAACGATACCATCAAACCAATAATCAATAAACCAATGATCAATTTATGGTAAACAGTAATAAACCATCCAACAAAGTCATTAAACGTTAAACCAGCAACATTCTAATGACTCGACTCTACCAACCTAACAGAACCCAGACAAAGACATCAACGAGCCACTAGAACATACTCCTCTTCATCGCCTTGATTCCACGATCACACTTTTCCTTTACCTGCAGCACAACACATATGAGATGCATGAGTATTATCATAAATACTCTGTAAGCTGATTCTCCCATCTATTGGGCTATACACACAAGCAAAAAGACAATCACAATCAACATATAAAACAAGCAAACCAGACAATGCGTAACTCCGCGACCTTGCGTCAACTGATACACGCCTTGCGTCGACCGATGCAATCCTCCGAATCCCTAGATGCATCAACAGATGCAACTCCTTGCATCGTCGTCAAATCTCTAACTACATCAACCGATGCAAGGAATGCATCGGTCGATGCAGTCGCGTGACACAACGCCGAATGCGAGCTCCTCCATCTCCTTTCGGCTCCAGTACACTAAAATCGACCTCCAAAGGCCATAAAACTCACAAGGAACATTTACAAGCAATCAAACAAGCAATTAACAACCAAAAATCACGTAGAACAACCATCAATTAGCTTAGATCAGCCATAGTCCCGAACTCACCTTTGAGAATGACGAAAACTGGATTTAAACTCATGAAAAAGCCACCAAGAAAGCTCCTACCAGAATCCCAGCCACAGATCTCCACTCCACATGCAAGATCCCTCAAGAACAGGCACCAAAACTTCTATCTATCCTGTTGCGTTTAATCTTGTGTTTGAGTGATTCTTAGCATTGCTAACATCAAAGGATTACTCAAATAAACAGCAACTAACTATGCGATTTCTGGGCAAACACTCTACAGACGCAGAGGGTGTCGACCGACACCACTATTGGTGTTGCTCGACACCACCATCACAGATGAGGTAATCCAATTTTGGTTCAAGCTTTCAATACTTTCATTTTTTTTTTTTGCCAATCTTAGGCTTGATAACACTGAGGATAGTGTTGTTTAAGTCTGGGAGAGGCAGTTACTAACTATGTTTTTGGTTTTGAAGAGTCAGTCCAAAAATTGTTTTATTGAGTCAAAATTTTTTGTTTGGAAACTATGATTTTTCTTTTTAGTGTATTGACTTGGTTGATTAGTGCTGCATATTGAATCCAGAATCCGACTAATGAAAAATTCAAAGGCTGACCAGTGAACCAGATACATCCAAATTTCCAGCAGAATCCACAAAAGCCTGAGCTAATTTTTGTGCTCTTCATTTAACCTCATCAAGGAGACTAATGTTTATAGAGCTTGACTCCTCGTTCATACCTGACAAGTAAGATTTCAGAAAAAATGGTACTCCTCTCCCTTACTCAAGTTTGAAAGATTTTCCAAAGAACTTTCTTTAAAAAGAAAAAAGAAGAGAAGATTAAAAGATGAGATGATTTTGATCAGTTTAGAGGGATAGGTAAATTACCTGACCCATTATTCTACTCTTGAGTCAGATGATCACACAAAGCTTGCAAGCGAGGGGTAGGTAAATTACCGATGACCCTACTATTCGCCTACACCTTTGATAAAAAAAATAATAAGAAAAAATGAAACCAAAAACAAAGCAAGGCTCAAAGGAAGTTAATAATAGAATAAGTCTTGGGGAGAGAAAGAGTACCACATGTTGTAAAGATATTGTCTTGCTTGTTATGATATTGAACGGGAATGAGTCTAGAAGGTTCTTGGCATTGATCAAATTGATTAGACCCAGCGATGAAGGCTAAATAGTGGATGTTATGGAATTTGGTTTGAATTTGGGATGCTGTGAATGTCTATTGAGAAGTACATGGTGGTTCGATTTGGATTTGTCTGCTAAGCATATGGATTATGGTTTGGATGATCATGGCATTACTTAAAAAAAAAAAGAGTTTCCGCGTTTTCAAACCTTTTCCACAGATTAAGTTATTGATTTGCTTGAGGGCAAACAAAAACTAAGTCTGGGGGAATTGATATATCAAATTACCAAAGAATAAAATAAAATATAGAGAACTACAAAACATACATGTTATAAAAGATGGAGAAATTGCTTGATCTTGATTTCCAAACAACCACTACAAAAAGAGGGAATGAAAAATTAGAATCCGATGAATCATATAAAAGACCAAAATTATAATACAAAAAGTGAAAAACTGATGGCATAAAGATATGAATAAATTAAGGGGAATATTAAATCATTAACTAGAATTTATTTGGATTCTTTTACAGATTTTTTAAAATCTGTAATAAATATTTCTTGTTATAAACCACTTAAGGATGGACTCCATAACCAAGCCCATACATGGTCCATAGGCTGTCGAAGACAAGGAAGCCCATCGGCCATTAGTCTTAGCTTATGTCGTTCTAAGTGTTTTGTGTTTCCTATTGTGATTAGGCCTAGACTTTACTATATACTAGATGAAGACCCGCCCGATGTGCGGGTTTAAAGTTTTATAAATTAAATTAATTTAACAAAAATATATTAAAATTTGTTGTATGTTATTTATAAATTTTATTTTTGTTATAATACACTGATTTATACCCATTTACAAATCTTTTATGTATGTTACTATTAAAAATATTTTTTTTACACCTATACTCTATGTTACAAATATATTCTTTATCACCATCTAGAAAATGTATATATGAACACATTAAGCCAACTATGTTGCTTTCACTTTTGCGTACTTTTTTAATTACTAAGATTGTTGGCTCAAAAAATATTTTGAATAAAAAATATACTAATCAATGATATATCATCACAATAATATATGATCACCATGGAGGAAACTTCGGCTCCACCCTCATCCCTTATGAAGAGAACCTTGCATTCAACCTCCTCCACCATGGAAAGAACCTTGGCTCCGCCATCCTCTCTTGGGGAGATAAACTTGCGTCTAACCTCCTCCACCTTCCTCTCTCGGAGCTATAACCTTGTGTCCAACCTTCTCCACTATATAGAGAACCTCGGCTCTGCCCTCCTCCTGTGTCGAGAGAAAATGTTCACGTCTTTTTACTATCTCAAATTGACTTGCTCCGACAACCAATGAAAGTAAAAACTTTTTTCTAACGTCACAATATCTTTTGATAGTAACAAATGTTAAATTTCTCAATGTATTCGTGGAAGTATCTTTTGCTGTAGCCTCTGTCTCTGTATCACCTCAACCGCCACCTTGCTTAATGAGCCCATGTCCACTCTCAGTCCATGGACCCACCTTTCTAAGTGGGCTCTACATCTATTCCCGGCCCGGGGACCTACCCATATTCGATGACTAGTTTGTTACGTCTGAAAGGCTTTAAAAACTTGTTTATCGACTCTACAAATCAACAAATGATCTTTTCCTGTGTGTTTGTCCTCACTCCCACAGTTCCGACAGTCACTTCTAGGAAGGTCACACATCATGAAGTTCTCTCAGGACCCCTGACCAAAAAATAAGTGCATTTTGGTGACATATGTAGCCAAATCAATTCTTTTAAACCTTTCCGCAAACCAAAGTGTCACAGTCTTTGAGCTCATATGGATCTATCAACAATGATTTGTGTTTTCCAATCTATCTATCTATGTTTGTTGTAAGCTTGTGTTTGATTAGCCTATTTTATCCATCCATTAGGTTTATGAACTTTTACTCGTTATCTCCCTTTGGGATTTAATAATGGTGACAATTATGTTTGCAAAAAAAAAGAAAGGTTTATGGCCAACCAATCAAGGCTGAGAAATTAGAAAAAAATTAATTTGACATAATTAAAGAAACAATATAAAATTATAAGCACGATAATATATGAATCTCAATTAATTCAAAGATGAAAATATAAATTAAATAAATCAATCTAAAAATACTACAATAAATTTTAAAATACAGTATTAGGAAAAGAAGATGCATATATTAATCTTTTCTTTGGGTCAACAAATTAATCTTACCTATTTCCAACTGAAAAAGGAGAAAGTAGAAGAAAATTTTGGTTAAAATTATAAGAAAAATTTACTTACCATTTAAAATTTTTTTCCCAACTAAACAAAGTTGAAAGCAATGTTTTTGAATAAACTATTTAAATATGAGTATCTACAAAATTTAGAATTAATAATTAACCGTATATTTTATTTAATCTCTTTTTATATATTTTGTAGAATTAATAAATTAAAATTAAAAATAAGTAAATAATATTATAATTTTGAATGTTATGAAATATATATATAATCTCCTTATAATTATTTAAAAAGACTTTGTGTTTTTATATAAATTCTGTAATATTTGATAATTATCTTTTTACATTATTAATATTTTTTAAAACAAAATATTTTATTTTTGTTGTAATCAAATTCCTCCTATTAAATATTGTAACAACCCGTCCCGTGGACCCCACTAGACTCACTGCTAGCCCGCTAGCCTCACTGCTAGCCGCCCAAACGGACCCCAATCTGGCCCTGCAGGGCATCGATCCTAACCCATCACTGTGGAAATCCACATCTACCAGTAGGTTATTGGTGCGCCATGCGTTCCTCGAACCCTGGTCCCCACCCTTTAACAACCTTCCCACAGGACAAGTTGCCACCAATTGACCTGCAGATCAATTGGTGACAGCTTGTCCTGTGGGAAGGTTGTTAAAGGGTGGGGACCAGGGTTCGAGGAATGCCTGGCGCACCAATAACCTACTGTGGATTCGGATGAATAGTTCCATTTGCCCGGTGAGGGGTTAGGATCGATGCCCTGCAGAGCCAGCTTGGGGTCTGTTGGGCCGGCTAGCGGTGGGCTAGTGGGGTCCACGGACGGTCCGTTGGGGCAGCTAGCGGTGGGCTAGTGGGGTGCGCGGGACGGGTTGTCACATAAAAATCAATTGGTGACAACTTGTCTGTGGGAAGGTTGTTAAAGAGTGAGGGACCAGGGTTCGAGGAACGCCTGATGCACCAATAACCTACTGGTGGATTATGTGAGTTAGTCCACAGTGATGGGTTATGATCGATGCCCTGCAGGGCCAGCCTATGGGGGTAACTAGCAGTGAGGCTAGTGGGGTCCACGGACGGGTTGTCACATAGACCATGAATTAAACCACACTTAGCGACCAAATAAAAACGAGGAGAGACTTCTGGACAATCATAAAACCAGTGACAATAGTGATAACCAAAAAGACAAGAAAAAAGCAAGCAAGGTTTTATTAAATTTCTGGTAAAAGTGGTACAACCACAACTAATCGAACCAATACAAAAGCACCCAAGTAAATGACTTTTATTGAACAAAGTAGGCTCATATCTATATGACTTGGTTTAGTTTGGAATTGTTTGTTTTTAGGCTTTCATTTGGCGAATAACTCGTATTTACAGTAAATGATAAAAACTAAAAAATTTGGATTTTGTAATATATCTATTTTTTCTGGTTCTTTATAGAAAATAATATTAATAATAAATAAAACGACACATAATTTTAAATTTGTAAGTGTAAAGAAAAAAACTATAAAAATTAGACATCTAGATGAAAAAAGGTTTTACAATTATGTGGCTAAGGAGATATTTAAATTCAAATGTTTTGGTGTGCTTTGAAAAATAAATAATCATAGGATAAAATGAGAAATGTTGTAAAACAAGAGGATTCAAAGTCTAGAAACTCTTATTTTTATTAATCATTATCGAATAGAGGTTACATATATATAGTAAAGTCTAGGCCTTATCACAATAGGAAACACAAAACACTTAGACCGACATAAGCTAAGACTAATGGCCGATGGGCTTCCTTGTCTTCGACAGCCTATGGACCATGTATGGGCTTGGTTATGGATTCCATCCTTAAGTGGTTTATAACACTCCCCCTTGGATGACATAACCATGCCGATGCCAAGGGATCGATGCAATGTGCTTGGGGATGCTGCCTCATTAAAACCTTACCAGGAAAACCCAATGGGACAAAACCATGGTGAAGGAAAAAGAGTACATCACACATTGTTCCCCCTGTTCTAAGCATCCCTGAAGTCCTTAAGTCTCTGCATCCCAATCTGGTGCATGAGCTTCTTGAACGTTGTTGCCGGCAATGATTTGGTGAAGAGATCGGCTGAGTTGTCGCAGGATTGAACTTGAACCACTTGAACTTCTCCGGCCTTTAGTAGTTCATGTGTGAAGAAGAACTTTGGTAAGATGTGCTTCGTCCGATCTCCCTTGATGTAACCTTCCTTGAGCTGTGCGATGTAGGCCGTATTATCTTCATGTATGAGACCATGAATACATAGCCTGTTTGAGACCATGAATTGTGCAGATCCGACAAGTAACCTGCATCAGCAAAACCAACTAAACCTTCCTTGTTATAGTTAGTATAAAATAAACCAAAGTCTGTCGTTCCTTGTAGGTAACGCAGAACATGTTTAATATCGTTCCATTGCCTTTTGGTCGGACAATAACTAAATCTTGCTAGGAGGTTCACGGCAAAACATATGTCTGGTCTAGTGTGGCTAGCTAAAAATATTAAAGCTCCTATAGCACTGAGGTATGACACTTCAGGACCAAGAACTTCTTCATTGTCCTTCTTTGGACCAAATGGATCTTTATCCAAGTCAAGGCTTCTTACAACCATTGGGCTGGTCAATGGGTGAGCTTGGTCTATATTAAACCTCTTGAGTACCTTTTCTGTATATGCCATTTGATGCACAAGGATTCCATTATTTATGTACTCAAGATGCAGCCCCAAACAGAACTTAGTTTTACCTAGGTCTTTCATTTCAAATTCTCTCTTTAAATACTCTACTGTTTGAGCAATTTCACCAGGGTTTCCAAATATGTTTAAATCATCAACATACACTGCTATAATAACAAACCCTTTGTTTGCAAACTTCTTAATAAAAATACATGGACTGATTGGGTCATTCTTATAGCCTTCTTTAGCTAAATATTCACTTAATCGGTTATACCACATTCGACCACTCTGTTTCAGTCCATAAAGGGATTTGTTCAGCCTAATGCAGTACTGTTCTCGAGAACCACTCTTATCTTTGAGCTCAGTACCCTCTGGTAATCTCATATAAATTTCATTATCCAGTGGACCATACAAGTATGCCGTTACAACATCCATTAACCGCAAATCCAGTTTTTCTCTTATAGCCAGACTTATTAAGTACCTAAATGTTGTTGCATCCATCAAAGGGGAGTATGTCTCCTCATAGTCTATTCCTGGTCTTTGAAAGAATCTTGTGCTACAAGCCGTGCCTTTGAAACAAGTATTTAATATAGTGGGTGAATGATGGTGGATGTATGCAAAGATGATATATGAATGGAATGATGGATGGGTGTTTCAATTCCCCTTATGCTATTGCAGTACAAGAGGTATCAATCCTAAATGAGTGTTTGTGAACAGATAAGATGTGCATATGAATCTAAGTTAAGACAAATGTAATGATTGTTTGTCACTAACAATCCTAAGATGGAAATGTAAAGATGCA
>NC_025704.1:16870912-16880115 GCF_000633955.1 Camelina sativa
GATAAAAATTTGAAATAAGAACACAAAACACAACATCAAATGCTATCTCAAACCCTCCCCCAAACTTAAATCACACAGTCCCTTGTGTGAAAAAGTTGTGAGAGGATTCAAGATTTAAACACAACACAAAACACATCATGAAATGCAATGATATAAACAATGGTAAGGTGATAGTGGTACCTTAGGGATTGTGGAAGAAGTTGTCCACATCCATCTGCATGCTATCATAGGAGTAGTTGGGGTCAGGCTGGTGGCTTGGAGAAGGACTTTGGGGCAGCTCGACAATTCCAATCGACCTTGACTCGGTCGGGTGCATGTCCGAGTGGGTGGGGTCGAGCTGGACTGCGAGTCTCCATATCTTGAGTCTTCTTCTTCTATTCAGACTCCCTAGCTTTCCTAACCATGAAAACACCAAAGCAAAAATCAAAATACCAAAATTCCAAAGCAATATATACAGGGATACTTTAGGGACTTCCTCCCTAGTGAGCTTGTTTAAAGTCACTAAGCTTGACTTTGATGCCTCTTCAGGCTTGAGTTGGAGACCAAGGAGGTGATGAAATCCCCCCTGGTTCTACTTGAAAACATTTGTGTTCCTTATTGATCACTACCTCCTTAGCACTTGAACCATGTTTCTTCTTATCCTTGAGCTTTGGCCTTGCTCTCTTCAAAGTCCTTTTGTTCAGCTTGACTTGGAGATCCTTGACTAAAGCAGTCATTCCTTGAACAAAATTCTTAAGCTTCTCCACTAAATCTTCTTGAAAGGTTAGCTTACCCCTTGAAGCAGTTTCCTCACTTGAGACCTCATGATCCTCCTTTCTTTTGATAGTGTAAGGTGGATCATATTTTGAAGGCAGATTAGTGGGATTGTTGATGTCAAACTTCATAGTGAAGTCTTCAGTCAGGTGGAGCTTGATAGTCCCCATCTTCACATCAATAACAGCCCCAGCTGTAGCTAAGAATGGCCTTCCCAAGATAAGAGGGTCTTCAGGCTCTTGTTCCATGCTCATGATTGCAAAATCAGTTGGGATCCTTGCTTCTCCTATTTTGATAGGGAGATTTTTAATCACTCCAACCACATCCCTCTTGGATCCATCTGCTAGACTGACATAGTAGTTGCTGTCCTTGAAGTCCTCATACCCCAACTTCTCAGCCACTGAGTATGGCATCAAGCTCACTGAAGCTCCTAAATCACAAAGGCACTTACTGAAGTGCATGTAGCTGATGGAACAGGGTAAATTGAATGAGCTTGGATCTTCAAGCTTTGTTGGGACAATAGCTGTCCCAATCTCTTTCAAATCCTTCATATCTTGGTCATTAGCCCTCTTCTTTGACATCTCAAGTAAAAAATCCTGATAGAGAGGGTATGGAGCATACTGTTCCAAAGCAGGTCCTCTCTCTTCTTCTTGGTAAGCAATGATAGTCTCTTGTTAGCAATTACTTCCTTCAAGACTTTAACTTCCTCTTGTTGCAAAGCCATCACCTCCTCCTTCTTCTCAATGACAACCTCCTGTTGTATGGCCATTCCATCCTTCTTTTCAATGACTACTTCTTCCTTCAAAGCCATCACTTCCTTAATGACAACCTCTTCTTTCAAGGCTTTCTCCTTATCTTGTTGCAAAGCTATCTTCTCTTTTTTCTCAATGATCTCCCTGAGTTCTCTTATCTTTTGTGCCTTGAAACGTCCTGGGAATGGTAGAGGCGGTTTGTAAGCAGGAGGAATGTATCTAGCAGGCTTAAAAGCTTCTGTGTCTGCAACTCGATCAGTCACTCGATCATGTACTCGATCGTGTGTGTGGTCGAGCACCTGGTCGAGTGGTTTCTCTGCCTCAGTCTGCTGAGTAAAACCTTCACTCTGGGCTTCAATTAGTGACCAACCCTCCCCACCTTGAACCTCACTGTCCTCAGTGACATATTCCTCATGGAGATGGATAGCTTTAACAGTGATCTCCCTTGGGTATGGAATAGCGTGTTCAGGAAGTTGGTGTGGATTAGGAGCTGAAGTAGAAGAAATGGAGCTCTCCATGCACTGAAATGAAGAGGTCAGACTCTCAAGCTGGTTACTCAGGTCATGAGAATAAGAATCCAATGTTTGGTTCAGCTCTCCAAACTGCCTTGCTGCCTCAATCTGCTGATTGGCTTGCCCAAGCAATAATTGTTGCATCATAGCTCTTAAGTCAGGTTCTTGGGCTTGGTATGTCTGAAATGCTGGAGGGTGACACCATTGAGGCTGGAAACTTTGTTGTTGGTGCATAGGTGCATAATGGAACTGACTGCCTTGAAACATGGTTACTGACTCAAACAGAAAACACAAACGATTTTTTTGCCAGGCAAACGACTGAGCACAGGCTCAAGTAGGAGGTCAAGTCGACTGGAAACTGATGGTTAAAGAGATCCGGGGTCTGGCTCGAGCAAGTGCTCGACCACGAGTCGGTCGAGCTGGGGTCGAGCTACTGGTCGAGTGGTACCTGAAATGGAACTTCAACCCAGCAACAGAAGATTCAAGTACAGCAACCTCACAAGTGTAAAAACGAACTTAATCTTAGACTAATATGGATCCTAAATGTCACAAAAACACACTCAAATGGGCAACGGCGCCAAATAGTGGGTGAATGATGGTGGATGTATGCAAAGATGATATATGAATGGAATGATGGATGGGTGTTTCAATTCCCCTTATGCTATTGCAGTACAAGAGGTATCAATCCTAAATGAGTGTTTGTGAACAGATAAGATGTGCATATGAATCTAAGTTAAGACAAATGTAATGATTGTTTGTCACTAACAATCCTAAGATGGAAATGTAAAGATGCAGAAAGTAAACTACAAGAACCAAGAACTAAATGCAAATGAAACTGAATGATTGAAACTGTAATGAAGCAAGAACAGAAATAGAAACTACTACTAATGAACTAATGCAAGACAATTAATGAACTGAAAGCTAAATGTATGCAACTGGAATGAAACAGGAATGAAACAAGACAATCACAAATCATAAACCAGAGTTCTGGGGATGAACTCGAGCAAGCACTCGACCGAGTGTAGGTCGAGTGGGAGGTCGAGCTGGTTCAATCCGGAAAACAGAGCAACACAACAAAAACAGAGCAATACTAAAACCAATCAAACAACAAGCAAGCTACAAGATTAAGACTTTAAAATCAATAAACAAAGAAGGTTCCTGAGGATGGATTCATGGGAAGAACTAATCATTGTGGTTATCTAACTTGGTCAACAAATCTCAAGCAAACTTTGAGCTAACCTCTAGACATATAAATCTAAGACAAGTTTCTCCCACTCTCATGGTCAAGAAACAATCAAACCTATGCAATTCTAGACTTGTTCTCACACAGTAAAGAATCTACACAAGCAGGCATTAAGCAATACATCTCAAACCAAACAAGACCTCTAATCTCTTAGCAAGCCTAATGGTAAGCTCTAGATCTAGCCTTATCTATGCTTCTTAAACATTGGTGTGATGCTAAGAAGCTTGAAATCAGATCCTAACCTCTCAGTTCAAGATCAGCCTTAAGAACATCTAGCCTAGAAGAGATCTACAACAATCAAGCTTGACCAAATCACATAAACCACAAGATCAATCCTTCCTAACCCATCCTCAAGATCCTAAGAAGACTACTCACAACAAGACATGATGAAACAAATCAAAAACCCAGAAAATATTGAAACTTGCATTATTAGAAAGATAAAACTAAGATCTTCAATATTAATCAAAGGATGAAACTCAAATTCTCAATATTAAGAAAGTTATTGAACCAACAATATTGAAGAATCTAAGAGTTTTCTTAAACAAGTACAAAATCTAATAAAATGCAAAAGGAATAATGCTAAAAAAGGTAAAAACTAGGTTTTTGGGAATATCTAAAAAGCTGGACACTTTGGTGGCTGCAGGTACAAGGTCTTATATAGTGGGGAAGTGGAAGCCCTAAAAATAGAAAAAGTCAAAGCAGTCAACGGCTCGGTCAACTCGACCTGTGCTCGGTCGAGCTAGGGGTCGAGTTGGCTTCTCACGTGCAATCTCCACTCGGTCGAGTCCGCGTATCTGGCCTTAAATAAATCTCTTGTGGTTGGCTCAAGATACTATATAATAGTGGGAGACTCATATCCAACATATATTCCCATCCTCCTTTGAGGTCCCATCTTAGTTCTCTGTGGTGGAGCAATAGGTACATAAACGGCACATCCGAATGTTTTGAGATGGGATATGTCTGGCTCATGACCCGTTAATAGTTGAGATGGTGAATATTTGTGTTCACTAGATGGCCTGATGCGTATAAGCTCTGCTGCATGTAAGACTGTGTGTCCCCAAGCCGACACAGGGAGATTCGACCTCATTAGCAATGGCCGAGCTATCAATTGTATTCGTTTAATGAAGGATTCAGCTAATCCGTTTTGTGTATGGACATGTGCCACAGGATGTTCCACACTCACCCCCATGGACATACAGTAATCATTAAACGCTTGGGATGTGAATTCACCAGCATTGTCTAGACGTATAGTCTTAAGTGGAAAATCTGGAAAGTGTGCTCTTAGCCTTATAATTTGAGCCAACATCCTAGCAAATGCTAGGTTTCTCGTGGATAACAAGCAAACGTGTGAACATCTAGTTGATGCATCGATCATAACCATAAAATATCTAAACGTCCCACAAGGTGGGTATATTGGTCCACATATATCACCTTGTATCCTTTCTAGAAAGTTTAAAGTCTCTTTAGTGACTTTTACTGGTGATGGCCTTATGATAAGTTTCCCTTGTGCACATGCTACACAAGTGAGATGTTTAGGGATAACTTTTCTCTCTTTAAGAGTGTGCCCATTCGAATTCTTAATCAATTTACGCATCATGTTCGAACCCGGGTGGTCAAGCCGGTCATGCCATAGAGTGAATTGTTCATTGAACATTTTGTGCTTTGCCATGTTAGCTTCTATCATATTGATCTTAGCATGGTATAAACCAGTGGCTAGTGCAGGTATAGTCTCTAGGACCTTCTTATGTCCTTTCACAATTTTTATAATGTATAGGAATTCTTTATTTCCTTCACCCTTAGTTTCAATATGATAACCATTCAATCTAATGTCTTTAAAGCTCAATAAACTTATCTTAGAGCTGGGTGAGTACAAGGCATCACTTAGTTCAATATGTGTGCCATTACGTAATAATATGTGAGCTTGGCCGTAGCCTTCTATTAAGCTTGCTATACCCGCAATTGTACTAACATATGCACTTTTCATTATGAGGTTTATGAAATATCTTTTGTCCTTCAATATTGTGTGGCTGGATCCACTGTCCACCACTAGTACACTCATGTACTCGGCCATTTCTATATATAGGACAATCTTTTAATAACACAATTATATAAAATAAAATCTTTGAATTTAAACCAAAATAATTATCCAATACATAAACCGAAATTAAATCATAAAAGCATAGAAATTAAACCGAAATTTAATCATCATTCTTAAGGCAATGGAAGTCTCATATGCTAGTGAGTCATCATTCTCATAGTCGAAGTCTCCTTCACCATCGAGATGCACATATTTGGCTTCTGGGTTCTTCTTCAAGACCTCTTGATATGCATCAATAAGATGTTTGGGTGTTCTGCAATTCTTGGCCCAATGGTTAGACATACCACATCGGTGACAAACCGATTTAGCCTTGGATTGTGGTTTAAATGACCCACGGCCTCTACCACCACGGCCACGGCCTCCACGGCCATAACCATCAAAACGGCTAGCTTGGCCTCCTCGACCACCACGTCCTCTGCCACCACGGCCACGGCTATAGTGTCTTTCTCTGTGGACATAGTTGGTATCCTTAGGCTCTTTAGGCTCTATAGAGTTTTTCTTTGCCAAATCAACCTTGTGTGCTTCTGGTAATGGGGTTGTACCAGGAGGTCTCATAGCACTATTCATCAGCAACAGTTCATTGTTCTGCTCAGCTAGTAGTAAACACGAGATAAGGTCCCCATAGTTGTCAAAACCCTTTTCCCGATACTGTTGCTGAAGGACTATGTTGTGAGTGAAAAAGGTAGACAATGTCTTCTCTAGCAGCTCTTTCTCGGTCACTTCAGTACCACACAACCTAAGGAGTGAGACAATCCTAAAAAGCTCAGAGTTATACTCATCCATGGATTTGTAGTCCTTGATCCTTTGGTTTTTCCAATCAAACTCAGCCTTTGGTAGGAGCACGGTCTTTTGGTGTCCGTATCTGCGTTTAAGTGCTGTCCAAAGGCCAAGAGGATCTTCTATGGTGAGGTACTGATTTTTGAGACTCTCAGCAAGGTGATGGTGTATGTGCTGAATGGCCTTGTACTTTTGCTTGTCAATACACTCATAATCTTCTTCAATACATTCAAACAAGTCCTTTGACTTCAGATGGATCTTAGTGTCCAATGCCCATTGCAAGTAGTTGTCTCCAGATGCATTCAAGACACCATAATCTAAGTTGTTGAGCCTTGCCATCTGTATAACACAGAAATAGACAACCGATCATTAGCATTCGGTAATAAGAGACCGATTCATGCAATAAATATTAATTCAGGTCATGCGGTATTTGAGACCGAAACATGCCTTAGGCCATGCGGTATTTGAGACCAAAACATTCCTTGCCTCTTACAAAATTTTGTGGTTTAATTCATGCATGCAAGACAATAAATCTACTAGCATACAACAATTTCCTTTTTACTTGATAGAATTTCCTTTTCTTAAGTTTTCCTTTTCAAACTAGGATTAAGGCAAGTTTTAGTAAATATTTTTCTTAAATTTAGGATAATTACTTGAATTGAATTTAGAAGTTATCCTAATAATTCTAACAGCCTAGAACAATTTTATGTGTTCGAGTTTTATAGTTTATGCAACCGAAAATTTCACATGAACAGTTTATGTTATAATTGGATCAATATTGTTTCTATGTAAGTTCTGATTTTAACAATCCTAAAATAAGTCTATCCAATTTGATTTTAGGGTTCATGAAGCTTGATTATATGCAGAAACAGTTTATGCAATAAACAGTTCTATAATATCCTATACATGATCCAATTTTCTTATGATGCATAAACAACCAAGCAATAACAATCAACCAAGTTTTAATCATAGTATAATTTGGTTTAATTCTCAAACAATCTATGCAACCCTTAAGTTTTCAAAGTTATAGGGTTTTAGCATAAAACTTGTTTGTTGATTGTATACTTTGTAGTTTTAGGGTTCAATAGTTTTAGATCCAAGTTCGATTATATGGTTCTATAAGTTTCGATTTTACCTTAACACCAAAGGGGTCTGACCGGTTTTGATCTGGGAGCTAAAGACCTCAGATATCTCTCACGCACCTCGAACTTGGATGGACCACGAACCTCGAACAGAAACCGCAACAGCTTCCCACGAACGGATCTCGGACCGCTCCTTGTATCGCTCTCGTACCGGAACCAAGAACCTCGAACAAGTTTCGGATGGAACTTAATCACGAGCACAGGCTGCTCAAACTGATTTCGAACAAGAACTAGTCACGAACAAGGGTTGATCGTGAGCTAGTAAGGGAAGAAGGGTTCGGGAAGAACAAAAGAACAGAGGCGGTGGTTTAGGGTTTATAGGGTTTTACTCAGCTGGATCTTTAGGGCAATCGTGCTGATAACGTGTTGTAAAACAAGAGGATTCAAAGTCTAGAAACTCTTATTCTTATTAATCATTATCGAATAGAGGTTACATATCTTATTACATAAAGTTGGATTTTGAAAGTTAGCCATTAACAAGATTTTGACATGTGTCAAGTTATCAATCTCAGATTTTGACATGTGTAAAAGTTAATATTTGTGACAACCCGTCCCGCGGACCCCACTAGCCCACCGCTAGCTGCCCTAACGGACCGTCCGTGGACTCTGCTAGCCCACCGCTAGCCGTCCAACAGACTCCAAGCTGGCTCTGCAGGGCATCGATCCTAACCCATCACTGTGGATATCCCAATCCACCAGTAGGTTATTGGTGCGCCAGACGTTCCTCAAACCCTAGTCCCCACCCTTTAACAACCTTCCCACAGGACAAGCTGTCACCAATTGACCTGCAGATCAATTCGTGACAGCTTGTCCTGTGGGAAGGTTGTTAAAGGGTGGGGACCAGGGTTCGAGGAACGCCTGGCGCACCAATAACCTACTGTGGATTTGGATGAATAGTTCCATTTGCCCGGTGAGGGGTTAGGATCGATGCCCTGCAGGGCCAGCTTGGGTTCTGTTGGACCGGCTAGCGGTGGGCTAGTGGGGTCCACGGACGGTTCGTTGGGGCAGCTAGCGGTGGGCTAGTGGGGTCCGTTGGACGGGTTATCACAGTCTACCACGAGACTATGGGTCCGGTTGGGGTTTTTCAATTTTTTACACCTGCTCGAAATTTTTGGTTCAGGCTTCATGGCCACTTTTATTTGGGCCCAGTTGGACTTTGCAGGTATTGGACTGTTTCAATATATTGGGCTCTTGTTGGTTTCAGGATTGTTTTTGTGGTTGTCTACGAGTTTCTTACTCTGTTTATCTTCCTGAGGGCTGGGCGGATAGACGTGTGACACAACAATTGGACTTTATTTATGAATATTATTAGTTGGAATTGCCAAGGCCTGGGTAATAAGGCAACCACTGGTAATCTTAGGGATTTATGGCATAAACATCGGCATGATTTTTTATTCTTGATGGAGACAAAACAACCTCGCACTGTTTTGGAAAAATATGTAGGGCATTTTGGGTATAAAAATTTAACCACGGTTGACCCTATTGGTTGTAGTGGCGGTTTGGCGCTTTTTTATAATCAGGAGGATTTTAACGTCTCTATTTTATTCGAGTCTAAGCGGTAAATTGATATTGAAGCAGCATATAAAGGACGGGTCATCTATTTAACATTTGTTTATGGTGATCCTGTACCCAAGAACCGTGATATGGTGTGGGAGCGGTTACTGCGGACTGGTGGGTCTCGGTCATCACCTTGGTATTGGCCAGCCATGCAGATTTAATTGGCCAGCCATTGGTTGTTGAGTCTGGTTTTCGGGGGCCACCCTTTTCTCTTCCCATGTTTTTTATAGGCTTTCGTTGTTTCGTTGATGGCTCTTGGAAGTCAGGCGACCGTTTTGCAGGAGCTGGCTGGTTTTGTATCAAGTCGCAGGATCCGACGCCAAGCATGGGAGCTACTAACTTTCGAAGAAGTCTTCCCCCCCCCCCCCC
>NC_025704.1:16880130-16935360 GCF_000633955.1 Camelina sativa
CATTCATTTGGGCAATGCGCTGCATGATCGGGCATGATTACCGTGAAGTGGCGTTTTACTCAGACTGCGCTGATTTGGTGAAGATGGTGTTTTTGCCACACGACTGGCCGGCGTTCTCCACATATCTCGAGGACATCACGATGGACGGGGAGGAGTTTTCTTCTTTTTCCTTATCCCTTATTCCTAGGACTGCAATTGTAAAAGTGGATCTCCTGGCACGCTGTGCGCGCACATCTCCGCATAATGTTTTGTATGTAAACAATTTCCCTCCGCATTGGCTCATCTGAACTAATCTTTTGTTGACAAAAAAAAAAAGACATGAACCAGGACAATACATCCTTCCTACCAGATTTCCGGAAAGAAAAGGATATGTTTGGAAATGAACATGTTACAAAAATACTCCACAGTCTAAGATGTGCCACAGTCTAAGATCTGAGACAACATTAGTACATGAAGATGGAAGTTTGTTTTAGTTTCACTGATTATGAATCTGGAGGAGTCCATTCAACTAATAGTTAACAGACTCTTTTATTTTCTTGTAAATAGTTGTTTGTTTCTCATATAATAGTTTTGACTGTCAAAGTAATTTAATTAATACGTTAGACGTACTGTATTCGTGAAAAAGGGACATTAATCTGTTAATTGAAAAAAATTCAAGCTCCATTCTAGTTAGCGTGTAACAACTTTAAAAAGAAAACAAAAAAAAATCTTTTGGAACATTATTTAGTAATAATCGAACAAAATATTAAAGCTTAGAAAATATCAAAGTACTCAAAAATTCTAGGTAATATGAAGAAAGAAGAAGGAAAACATCCAAATGAAAATATTTGTGAAAGTTTTCAATGAGAAGGGAAGAATTTGTTGAGGCTGCAAGGTAGACAAAAAACTCATCGTTTCGCACATCTAGGTTGTATAGTCGAAACTTTTCCCACCATTTCAGCCTGCAGTCTTTCTTGACTTCATCGGTCTCACGAGACAGTGTGCAATCAAGCACTATCGCTATAATTGCCGCAACTGTTGTGTGCGACATGAATATCACTCTTATCACATCTTTGGACTGTTTTGTATTCATGAAATAATTCACAATTTAACAAGTCACAGAAAAAAGAGTATTTGTGATTCTAAAAGTGTGTCTCAAAGAAGATGATGAGCTTACCCAATTCGAACGATGATCAGACCGTCAACCTCCATTGTAATATTCTCTGAAATATTGAGGGACTGAAACAGCCATGAAAAATGAAAATCCCAAAATGAATTTGGTGCTGAAGCTATTGAGGTTGCAGAATTGTAGAAAGCTAAGTCCCACAGAAGCTGCAATTTATTGAATTGAATTTATTTTTTTGTAAGTGATGTTCATATATTTTACCTTGTTTTCCCTTAGTTTATTCACATCTTTTGCATCTTTTGCTATCCATTTTAACCATTATTGCATAGCTTTAGGACCAATCATGCATTAGAGTTTAGTTGCTTTGCATTTGCATCTTTTCATGCATAAACAAGTAATTTTGGAGCTTAAGGAGCATGGAAGCAATAGAGAAGAGATGTGAAGCAATCATGAGGAGGAAACAAGGGAGTTAAGGCTGAAGAACCAAGGTCCAGAGTCCAACTCGACCGCACACTCGACCAGATACTCGACCGTGTGCTGAGGAGGACTCGACCGAGTTAAGGATGCACGAGAGAAGCCAGCTCAACCAGCCACTCTACCGAGCACTGGTCGAGTTGACCGAGCCGTTGACTACTTTGACTTTTTGTATTTTTAGGGCTTCCACCTCCTCTCCTATATAAAGCCTTGTACCTGCAGCCACCAAAAGAGTCCAGCTTTTTAGATATTCTCTAAACCTAGTTTTTACCCTTTTGGGAATTATTCCTTTTGCACTTTTATTTTTCTTAGATCTTGTACTTGAAAAAGACTAAATTCCTCAATATTGTTGGTTTCATAACTTTCTTAATATTGAGAATTTGAGTTTGATCCTTTCATCAATATTGAAGATCTTTGTTTCATCTTTCTAATAATGCAAGTTTCAATATTTTCTGGGTTTTTGACTTTGTTCATCATGTATTGTTGTGAGTAGTTTGCTTAGGATCTTGAGGATGGGTTAGGATGGATTGATCTTGTGGTTTGTGTGATTTGGTCAAGCTTGATTGTTGTAGATCTCTTCTAGGCTAGATGTTCTTAATGCTGATCCTGAACTGAGAGGTTAGGATCTGATTTCAAGCTTCTTAGCATCACACCAATGTTTAAGAAGCATAGATAAGGCTAGATCTAGAGCTTACCATTAGGCTTGCTAAGAGATTAGAGGTCTTGTTTGGTTTGAGATGTATTGCTTAATGCCTGCTTGTGTAGATTCTTTACTGTGTGAGAACAAGTCTAGAAATGCATAGGTTTGATTGTTTCTTGCCATGAGAGTGGAAGAAACTTGTCTTAGATTTATATGTCTAGAGGTTAGCTCAAAGTTTGCTTGAGATTTGTTGACCAAGTTAGATAACCACAATGATTAGTTCATCCCATGAATCCATCCTCAGGACCTTCTTTGTTTATTGATATCTTAGTCTTAATCATGTTGCTTGCTTGTTGTTTGATTCGTATTTGCATTGCTCTGTTTTTATTGTGTTGCTCTGTTTTCCGGATTTAACCAACTCGACCTCCCACTCGACCTACGCTCGGTCGAGTGCTTGCTCGAGTTCATCCCCAGAACTCTTGTTTATGATTGGTGATTGTCCTGTTTCATTCCTGTTTCATTCCAGTTGCATTCATTTAGTTTTCAGTTCATTACCTGTCTTGCATTAGTTCATTAGTAGTAGTTTCTATTTCTGTTCTAGTATCATTACTGTTGCAATCATTCAGCTTCATTTGCATTTAGTTCTTAGTTCTTGTAGTTTACTTTCTGCATCTTTACATTTTTATCTTAGGATTGTTAGTGACAAACAATCTTTACATTTGGCTTGACTTAGATTCATATGCATATCTTAATTGTTCACAAACACTCATTTAGGATTGATACCTCTTATACTGCAACAGCATAAGGGGAATTGAAACACCCATCCATCATTTCATTCATATCTCACCATTGCATACATTCATCATCATCATTCATTCACCCACCATACAAACCATGTTTCAGTAAGACATGATATATATTACTAGAGTATTGTGATGAAAAGACTTACACACAAAACACAAGACAATACAGTAAAGAGATGCTATGATTGGTAATGCTATGGACGCGAAAAAAGCTCCAAACTTTCCTGCATTTTGATCAAAATAAGACTAGATTGGTAATAAGTATTCAACAAAATCAATTATACATTTTAATAGGAATATAAAGGTTTTATAGTAAAAAATATTACCAAAAATGGAGAGAAAAAGCATGAAGGCAGCTGATATTTGTATCACTCTTCGACTCCCAATCTTAGTCATTGCCAAAAGTCCAACATTTTCTCTAAATATTAAGTTACGTACACCCATATCAAAACCATATCATTAGCTTTTAAAAACAGCATAAGGGGAAATTAAAAAAAAAAATGTAATGTTGAGATGAGTTTTGTTACGTTGATGTTGTGATCCCTGTGATACCTCCAAGCATGCCATTGAGTAATAGCTGTAATACTCCAATTCCCTACAAATAATTTTAAAAATTCATGAGATGATGAAATAAATAGTTAATAAACGGTAAAATATTGGTTTTCTCAAAAGTGACTTGACTGAACTAATGTTAGACTAACCAGACAGCCAATACCACGACTAACAACTGATGGTGGGATGGGCGTCGCGCTTCCATATCTTGCGGATGCGTAGAACAAACCAGTAGACTAACATAGTACATAAAACTTATCATTCTTCATGCTTAACAATAGTAAGCTAATTAAAATATTATATTCTTTGATTTTTAATAGAAATTTCATATATAAAAATAAAAGGTTAATCTCAAAGAGAGTAACGAAAGACACAGCCATCATCGCGAACGAATCAGTTATGTTGAAAGTTGGGCTTTCCCATTGAAATGGATATGGTATGTATATCCTATTGTTCACATAAAAATAATATATGAATATCAAAATATGTAGTAAAATCGGCGGAAAAAAAAAAAAAAAGAGGAACAAACATTTGAAATAGAAGAACTGACCAAGGAGTGTGGGCTATGAGACCAGTGAGACTTGTGGTCATAAACATCACTCGATGTGAGTAGTTGAGCGAACAACCATACCAGTGGAATGCATAATATTATCCCATAGCGGTCGCATCTGTTTCCATCCCAAAGCATCACCCCTTTCTTCATCTTGAGACAATGCGGTAAGTACTAAACACCACATAAAGTATATAAAAAAAAATTGTTAATTATGCCAAATCCAGGAAAAAAAGAAAAGATGCGAACTCTTAACAAGGATATTTTCTATAAAGCATGACAACCACATAAGTTAGCGTTTTCCAATTATTATACTTTAGATGATCAGTTTAAGTAAATGATCCTTTATTTTATAAAACATGTGTATGGATTTAAAAGAAAACAATTAAAAGATTAGGAAGCAATGATTAGAGATTTACCTGAGTGATAAATACAAGTATTAGCAATCCAGGAAGTCCCAGTTCAATCTTGCTAACTGAAAACGAAAGATTTTTAAATCATATAAATGAATATTATGTAAGGCTATAATTACAAGTCTTTTTACCAACAAAAAAACAACAAGTTTTACTATAAATGACCAATATTAGTATATATACACATATACCAAAGGGAAGCCGATATGGTATAGTCACAGTCCGGTAAATGTTGCCAAAGGAGCAATAGAGAGTGGTGGGCTTAGAAATCTGATGGTCACCAACCAATTATATCGTCATGCCTGTTTAATGGTAGAGTCCCAAACCATTATAGCAAAACAATATTAATTATTTACCTGACAATATTTCTCCATATGCCTAGAAAAATAGACGACAACTTGGAAACATCCAGTGATAATAAGAGCGCCTTGTATGCTTCTCATTGTTCTCACAAATCTCTGATTTATTTTAATCATCAAAATTTTTTTATTAGTACAAGATATATATATACGTTAATAATATTAATGCTAAGACTTACTTCAAAAGGATCAGTGTAGTAACTAGTAAGTGAATCGAGTTGAAGAAATGATGGTAGTGATAGGTATGATATAGGCATAAGAAGCCGCAGTGATTACAGGCAATCGATTTCCAAAGAAAGACTGAAACATTGATGTTAATCCAGACACAAATAGTAATGTTTGTATTATTTTAGCCTTTTCTGCCTGAAAATGTCAAAACATATGTATATAAAATTAAAATATTTATTTAAATTCTTGAATTTTTTTTTTTTTTATAGTTTTTATTACAATTAGAAATTTTCATTTTTAAAATCATGTGTAATTATGCGATGTTAAATAAAATTAAAACGTTTTATATAACTTATGTAGCAATTTTTTTTTTTTTTTTTTTTTTTTTTTTNTTTTTTTTTTTTGGTAAAAAACATAATTTGTTTGTCTAACCGAAAGAGTATGACAAACCAAATTTAGAAATTATGGTTATCAACTAAAGAAATAAAAATAGTCAAAATCAAAACTTTAAAATCAAAATCTAGTAGAGAGCATATTTATTTTTTGTGTTAAGATTTGTTAAGAACATATAGTAAATAGTCATATACTTACATCGCCACCTCCCATGAGTGGGACTAAGACTTGGAATGAGAACTGTGATGCCAAGACTCAGCAAATAATGCTGGAAACCCAACACTAAGTTTATTTTATTTTACCAGTTTTTCATTTGCCATAGAAAAAGCCTACCAAATTTTCATTTACTAACTAAATGCAGGAAGTATATATATATCATATAATATAAGAAAACCACAACAATGTCCATATAAATAATTAATGATGAGGGTTAATGCCTAATGCGCATCAAATATATCGACCTAATGATGATCTTGTCTAAAGGAAGAACGTCCTATCAAAACGAAAAAAAGGGAAAAAAATTTATCGTTATAATTTATTCTACTCATACATGCATGTGTTTATTCCAAGATATAGTCGTTCCAAAAATGTATCTCTTCAAATGTATTGTTTTTGTCGTCTACCTAATTCAATACACACAACTCCAGAAAATCTATATAGTAGCCCTCTAAAAACTAGTAGCAGTGATGGCCGGCTAATGGTTGGTGATCCCTATAGGCTAGAAGCCTTGGTAGAGTAATAATTGTACAGCAAATGATTAATTTTGTGATTAACACGAAGGAAGGAAGAACACAGAAGAGAGCCAGAGAGAGAGAAAGACGAACAGAAGAGAAAGAGAGAGAGACGTAGAAGAAGAAGAAGGTAAATGATTTGATTTGATTGTTTGATATGTATTGAGTATAGTTTATATTGGAATATATATGAATATAAATGATAGATGTAATAGTTTATATATGACCGTAAATTAGTAATTTTTTTGGTTTTTTGAAATGTTGAATATGTATAGTTATTAGTCACAATAATATATTGTTCATCTTGTTACGAGAAACTTTTTTTTTCAAAAGAGTGATGAAAACAACAAATTTTATGTTGCTAAAAATTCTCAAAATATATCCGGTTTTACATATTTAGTATCTAATATCATCTTTTTCTATAGAAAAATTTCCTCAAACGGTTTCCTAACATCATCAAACTGAAAACCTATTATATATAATTAAGTATTTTCCGACTAATTTCACCAACAAGATTTTGCATAACATCTTACATATAACTTTTTCTAAAGTAAACTAACAAAAAATAAGCAAAACATATGTGAAATCATATATATAAAAGTAGAGTTTCAGTCTCTCCTTATTGGTCCACTTGGCAAATTTTAACAAAAAAAAAAATTTATATTAAAACACAAATTTAAAACAATTAATTTTCACATTTAACTCACATAATATAAAACTGAAATCTTTATACCTTCTCCCTATAAATTATGCATTAACTTTATTTCTCCACTAAAATTTATATCAAAACACAAATCTAAAACAATTAATTTTCACATATAACTCACATAATATAAAACTGAAATCTTTATATCTTCTCCCTATAAATTATGCATTAACTTTATTTCTCCACTAAGTTGTATTAATCAATTGTATTAAAACAAAACAATAAATTAGAATTGTAACTCTCATTTTTCTAAATGTAATTTTTCATCATTTCTCTTCCTATAAATACTCATTATCTTATTCTCTTAGTCTATCACTCTTTCATTCTCTCATCTTCTTCCACTACTCTCAAATCTCTTTTTTGTTTTGTTTTGTTTTGTTTTGTATTTTTTTTGTTATTGTTGTTGTATGGGTTATAAAAAATCAAATCAAATATCATTGTAAAAGCTTAGTTTTAGAGTTTGTATGATATGTATATCTTATATATTTATTTTAATCTTTTAAAATGTTTATCTCCATTTTCTATTTTATATTAACATCTTATAAGTCATTATTTTCATACTTCCTTACAATATTCACCACACAATAAGATCATAAAGTTGAAATGATCCATATGTAATTATCTATTATGTCTCTGGTTATCTCACATATTCATGTATCATTTTTAATAATTTATAAAGATCAATATAATATTTAAAGATCAATATAATTATCCATTTATCCATTTATAAAGACTATTTTGTTTTGTGATCCAATTGTAAATCTGCAGAGATCAATATATTTTTTTTTTTTATGATTTGAGGTTTTTGAAAACAAAAAGAACATAATTAAACAATTGGTTTTTAGTGTCTTTAATCTAAATAAAAAATGATCCAAAAAAAAAAAACATATTCAACTGGAACTTAAATATAAAAATAAAATATAATTTTAAAAATATCATTTCACTAAATTCTCTAAAGATGAAACCATTAGTATGAAATCTAGCACTATAAATTAAATTGATGAGTGAAAACCAAAAAAATATAAGTTATCCTTGGGATTTTAAAAATTATTGAGATTGAAGAATTCATATAATTTTATAAGAAAACTAATTTAGTTTGTCACTTAAAAAGTAATATTTTTTATTTTGAAATATTATGTGTAAGTGTTGAGTTTATATCAACAAACAACCAAATCATGTGAATTTTGATTCAGCCACTTGGTATTCCTTTTATTTTAGGTTATAAAAAATTAAAATATTTATTTATAATTAAAGACATGTAACTCCATTTAACTCAAATGTAACTCCTATCCAATAATTGTACATTAATTCATTCCTCCTACTAACTTATTATCTTTCAAGAGAAATTATTTTTGGTTAAATTTTAATATTTTTTATTTATTTTGGTTGGCTAAACTTATATTCATATTTTGGTTGGCTAAATTAATATATTTCTCATGTAAAATTATTGTTTATAATATATTTCTCATTTCAAAGTTTAAAGCAATATATCATATATATAAAAGTAAGGTTTTGGTCTCTCCTTATTGGTTGATTTTCATTTAATGTTTTCTAATTTTTTTTTATTTTTTTATTTGCTTTCTAATTGCTTTAAACAATATTTAAGATCCAATAAACACAATACATTTAACTCACACATTAAAATAAAATTATAACTGAAAATAAAATAAATTATGCATTAATCATATTCTACCACTCAATTTTATTCAAACACAATAAATTACTATTGTAACTCCATAGTTCTAAATGTAACTTCCATCATTTCTTATCATATAAATAAGCATTCTCTCAATCTATCATTCTCTCATATTGACATTCTTTTACTATCTCATTTTCACATTCTCTCATTCTCTTCTACAATACCTCAAATCATTTTTCATTTTTTTTTGTTATTTTTGATTTCTTATTTTTGTTGTATGGGTTTTAAAAAAAAAATGAAATATCATTGTAAATTGTTAATGCTAAATTTTAATTTTAGAGACTACATGATATATATTTTACATTGTTCTTATTTTAAAAGATTTATCTCCTTTATCTAATTTGGATTATTATCTTATAAGTAATCATTCTCTCTTCCTCTCCCACCAATATCAAATGTTGTTATATCTCATATGTGTTGTAAGAGTTTGATTCTATATTTTAATTTAGAAAGTATTATATATATAGATATTACATTGTTCTATTTTTTAAAGATTCATCTCCATTATCTAATTTGGATTACCATCTTATAGTAAACATTCTCTCCTCCTCTCCTACCAATATCAAATGTTGTTATATCTCATATGTGTTGTAACTTGTAAGAGTTTGATTCTATATTTTAATGTAGAAAGTTATATATATATTTAACATTGTTTTCAATTTTTATTTTATTTATATAAAAAATATTTCTTTTATATTTCTTGCCTTTCTAATCTATTCATATTTATTTTTTAAATTTGCATAGTTAAATTTAAATTCACATATGTTGGTTTTAACAAAACAATCAACTTTATTTGAGAATTAGATGTTCCTATTCATTTTTAAACGATCAATGTGTAACATATAAGCATTTTGTCTTGCAATCACAAGTTCCATTTCCATTGCTTAACTCCATGGTTAAACTATAATATATGTTGTCCTATTTGTAGGAATAACAACATACTTATTTAATTTATTTAAAAGAGCAGATGATTAAACGAAATAAACATTTCTCCAAATTTTATAATTCAATCAGTGAGTGTACTTATTACTTTGAAAAACTTTTACATTGAAGTTCATAAAATCATATAAGAAAACTAAAATACTATATCACTTCAAATTTGGAAGGAAACACTTGGTATTCCTTTTAAAAAAAGTCAAGACACATATAAAAATTTATTAATATTTAACTCACTTTAAAGACATTAAAGGTCATTTAACTCAAAAATAACTTCTATCCAATAATTTCATACATTCCTCCCACAAATAAAAATATATATATATATGTTCAAGATTGTATTTAAATATTACATAATTTTTTAGTTAGCTAAATTTATAGTCACATATATACAATATATATACATAAGAATTTATATTACTTATTAACACCATAATTCGACCCATTATTTGCTTAACTCAATATTGGTTTCAAAGCCAACTAAAGAAAAATAGAAACGATCTTATTGATATTAGACCAAAACATGGGCATACAAACATAATCACTTACACGGAAGATATTTAAAAAAAAATAACTTATTATTGCAACATCAACGTATGAAGAGTTTACATAAGCAGTTAATTAGAAAATCTATAATACAATAAATGTATTGGAAACAATATCAGTCAATGATAAGATTGGACTCTCAAAAGCAAGAAACAACCTCTTCATAATTCATAAAAAATAGACGGCACAATTATACACATCTGAACGAAATGGTATAAACATATAGTATATAAATAAAAGTGACGGCAAAGCCCGTATATGCCTAATTAAAACGAAATAATACAAAAGAGAAAACGAAAAAGACCAAAAAAACAAAAAAGTGCCAACTACACCACAACCCACGCGTTGCGTGGGGAAGCACCTAGTATAAACAAAACATAAGTAAAATACTTTTATATATGTGTTTTTCTAACAAATAAAATAGACACTCAAATGTCATCATACTATCTCTTTTTTATTGTCACGTTAGAATTTTGTTAATTTATTAAAAATATATTATTTTGTATAAAATTTTAATACAATTCTCAAGTTTCATGTGATATATCTTATTTGAATCATTTGAACCGCTTATAAACATAAAATATGAAAAATCTACAAACTAATTAAAACCAACATTTTCTTGCAAATCTTTAAAAGTGACATAAAAGAAAATATTTGAAACACCATATATTAATTATATTGAGAAATAATGTAATTTTTTTTTTTATGGCGGATTTGATATATGTTGGTGATTAGTGAGATGTTTTCTTGTTGATAAAAATGTGTAGGTCATGCCCAATTAAATGTAAATTACAAAACTAATTTGATTTAATTGTGTTTTTAATTTGTGTTGTTTTGTTTTAATGTAAAAGAAATTTTAGAAGTTAGTGGGTTAAATAAGTTAAATTTACAATTAAGATGATTAAAATTAGAAAGATTGTTATATATATATATATATATATATATATATATAAAGATAAAAATTAAAAACAATTTCTAATGCATCAATAGGGTGAGAGATGTAACTCAACATGGAAGAATTATTAAGTTACTAAAATGACATTACAAATAGTTTTATAATATAATATTGTGTAAAATATTTAGAGGTATTTATTTGTTGATAAAAAATTACATATATATTATTAATATAGGTAATTCACGTTTAAATGTAATCGGTAAACCATAAAATGTATCATGATGTTATTTTATTTTCTTTTTGTATTATTTATTTATTGTTAATTTTGGACAGATGTCAAGCTCTTTTTTTGTTTTTGACAACAAATAAAAAGATAGAATGGTCTACAAAGGTAATAACATGCGGTTGGGTACGAACTTGTCGTGCCAAACGATCCGCAAGCACATTGTCCTTCCTGGAAATCAAGGTCAAAGAGAAATTCGAGAATTCGTCATATCCACCTTGATGTCTTCGAGATATGCTGAGTAGGCTGGCCAGTAGGAGGGAGAAGACACCATCTTCACCAAATATGAGCAGTTTGTATAGAACGCCACATCTAAGAAGTCATGAGCTATCATGCAGCGCATAGCCCAAACAAAAGCTTCGACCTCAGCATGGAGGGGGGATAGACTACGACGGAAATTAGCGGCGCCCATAAGCGGAGAGGACCCCTGAGACAACCGACAAACCCATCCCGCACCAACAAACCTATATGATCAGAACAACGGAAACCTGTGAAGTCAGGAGAGAGCCGAGTCCCCCTCACCCCCGGCCAAGAAACCGGTTGTGTGCGGTGAGGGAAAATCTCCTCCTCCTCACTCTGAGCTTCTGACCAAAGCTTTGCCTCACTTTCTGCTAGCCGTGCCACTTCGTCCGGTCTCTCGACCTCATTTTCAGAAACTCTGGCATTTCGGGCTTTCCAAATATACCATATAATCCAAGGGAAAGCTTGGACCTGAGCTCCCAGATTTTGTGCTCCTAAGAAAAGATCCCTATTAGCATAAACCAAACCGGTGGGGAAACCCTGGCTACCAGTAGGAACATTGGAGAGAGCCCAAGCCTGTCGCGCTGGTGGACACTCGAACAGCGCATGATTTATAGTTTCACCCTCTACCCCACACCGAGAACAAGTCACATCACAAGAAATACCCCGAGATCGTACATTGGCTGTCACCGACAGACACCCAGAAAGAACCTGCCACAAAAAATGCTGTAATTTTGGTGGGCACCGTACTTTCTAAACAGAGGCCTTAAGAGGCGTAATATCAGGACCATAAGCAACCACTGGGGTCTCCTGTGAGACTGCCATCTGTGCCGTATGATAACCCGAATTAACCGTATATTTCCCAGATTTTGTAAAGTGCCAACCTAGCGAGTCCAGTTGGTGATGAATGCTGAGAGGAATAGCGCCAATCAGATCAACGTCAGTCGGAGAAAAATGGTCGGCAAGCCTATCCATCTGCCAGGTGTTAGTCGAACGATCAATAAGATCATTAATTTGAAGTAAGGGATCCTTAAAAGAATCCTTGCTTTGTGTTGGTCTCGGGAATTGGGCTGGAGTCCAAGAATCATTCTAGATAGAAATGATGTCCCTGGAGCCAACCCGTATAATCAGCCCTTTGTTTACCAGAGATCTAGCAGAAATGATACTCCTCCAACTATAGGATGGAGAGTATGACTTAAGAGGTACCAATGGAGTGGCATTCCGATAATACCTACTCTTAAAAACCCGTGCAAACAGCGACTCCGGTGCTTCAATGAGCAGCCATAATTGTTTTGCCAACAAAGCAGAATTAAAATCATCTACATTCTGAAAACCCAGACCGCCCAATTGCTTACTCGAACAGAGCTTCTCCCAAGCCAACCAATGCATGCCCCCGAATTGACCATTGCTACTCCACCAAAAATTTGACAATGCACTTGTAAGCTTTGACGTGATTATCTTCGGAATACGAAAACAAGACATCACAAAAGTTGGGACAGCGGTAGCGTCAGACTTTATCATCACCTCTTCCCCACACCGAGAACAAGTCACATCACAAGAAATACCCCGAGATCGTACATTGGCTGTCACCGACAGACACCCAGAAAGAACCTGCCACAAAAAATGCTGTAATTTTGGTGGGCACCGTACTTTCTAAACAGAGGCCTTAAGAGGCGTAATATCAGGACCATAAGCAACCACTGGGGTCTCCTGTGAGACTGCCATCTGTGCCGTATGATAACCCGAATTAACCGTATATTTCCCAGATTTTGTAAAGTGCCAACCTAGCGAGTCCAGTTGGTGATGAATGCTGAGAGGAATAGCGCCAATCAGATCAACGTCAGTCGGAGAAAAATGGTCGGCAAGCCTATCCATCTGCCAGGTGTTAGTCGAACGATCAATAAGATCATTAATTTGAAGTAAGGGATCCTTAAAAGAATCCTTGCTTTGTGTTGGTCTCGGGAATTGGGCTGGAGTCCAAGAATCATTCTAGATAGAAATGATGTCCCTGGAGCCAACCCGTATAATCAGCCCTTTGTTTACCAGAGATCTAGCAGAAATGATACTCCTCCAACTATAGGATGGAGAGTATGACTTAAGAGGTACCAATGGAGTGGCATTCCGATAATACCTACTCTTAAAAACCCGTGCAAACAGCGACTCCGGTGCTTCAATGAGCAGCCATAATTGTTTTGCCAACAAAGCAGAATTAAAATCATCTACATTCTGAAAACCCAGACCGCCCAATTGCTTACTCGAACAGAGCTTCTCCCAAGCCAACCAATGCATGCCCCCGAATTGACCATTGCTACTCCACCAAAAATTTGACAATGCACTTGTAAGCTTTGACGTGATTATCTTCGGAATACGAAAACAAGACATCACAAAAGTTGGGACAGCGGTAGCGTCAGACTTTATCATCACCTCTTCCCCACACCGAGAACAAGTCACATCACAAGAAATACCCCGAGATCGTACATTGGCTGTCACCGACAGACACCCAGAAAGAACCTGCCACAAAAAATGCTGTAATTTTGGTGGGCACCGTACTTTCTAAACAGAGGCCTTAAGAGGCGTAATATCAGGACCATAAGCAACCACTGGGGTCTCCTGTGAGACTGCCATCTGTGCCGTATGATAACCCGAATTAACCGTATATTTCCCAGATTTTGTAAAGTGCCAACCTAGCGAGTCCAGTTGGTGATGAATGCTGAGAGGAATAGCGCCAATCAGATCAACGTCAGTCGGAGAAAAATGGTCGGCAAGCCTATCCATCTGCCAGGTGTTAGTCGAACGATCAATAAGATCATTAATTTGAAGTAAGGGATCCTTAAAAGAATCCTTGCTTTGTGTTGGTCTCGGGAATTGGGCTGGAGTCCAAGAATCATTCTAGATAGAAATGATGTCCCTGGAGCCAACCCGTATAATCAGCCCTTTGTTTACCAGAGATCTAGCAGAAATGATACTCCTCCAACTATAGGATGGAGAGTATGACTTAAGAGGTACCAATGGAGTGGCATTCCGATAATACCTACTCTTAAAAACCCGTGCAAACAGCGACTCCGGTGCCTCAATGAGCAGCCATAATTGTTTTGCCAACAAAGCAGAATTAAAATCATCTACATTCTGAAAACCCAGACCGCCCAATTGCTTACTCGAACAGAGCTTCTCCCAAGCCAACCAATGCATGCCCCCGAATTGACCATTGCTACTCCACCAAAAATTTGACAATGCACTTGTAAGCTTTGACGTGATTATCTTCGGAATACGAAAACAAGACATCACAAAAGTTGGGACAGCGGTAGCGTCAGACTTTATCATCACCTCTTCCCCACACCGAGAACAAGTCACATCACAAGAAATACCCCGAGATCGTACATTGGCTGTCACCGACAGACACCCAGAAAGAACCTGCCACAAAAAATGCTGTAATTTTGGTGGGCACCGTACTTTCTAAACAGAGGCCTTAAGAGGCGTAATATNGCAACTTTGTAAGCGATCCCTAACAAACGAAAACACCTTAGTTTTAGAACCCCCCAGACTCTCCGGCAACCCTAGATACGACCCCATACCACCAAGGTTTGTAATGCCCAGAACCGAGTGCACCTCCAAACGTATTGGCTCTGGCACCCGATGACCAAACTGAAGCAAAGATTTTGAAAAATTTATCTGTTGCCCCGAGACCGCCTCATAATTCTTCAAAACATCCAGAATAGCCCCACATTCCTCCTTAGAGGCCTTACAATACAAGCTATCATCCGCAAACAAAAGATGAGTTATTGGCGGACACTTGTTTGCCACCTTGATGCCTGTAATCCGCTTATTTGTCTCTGCTTTTCGGATATTTGCAATAAGCACTTCCGTACATAGAATGAACAAATACGGTGATAACGGATCCCCCTGCCTTAATCCTCGCTCTGGTTTAATAAACCCATTCGGTTGTCCATTAAGCAAAACCTTATATTCAACCGAAAAAACATAATAAATGATCCAGGTAATCCATTTCTCCGAAAAACCCATTTTACGGAGTACCCGTTCAATAAATAACCACTCCACCCTATCATATGCCTTGCTAATATCTGTCTTAATGGCCATATACTTTGTCTTACACGAATTATTCGTGCGGAGCCCATGAAACATCTCTTGAGCAATCAAAATATTATCCGATATCAAATGGCCCGGGACAAAGGCGGATTGAGTTTCCGAAATAAGACTAGGGAGAACCTTTTTTAACCGTTGACATAGAATTTTGGAGATAATTTTATACCCCACATTACACAGACTGATAGGGCGTAACTCCGCCATCAGAGTTGGCTTTGCTACTTTTGGTATTAAACAGATATGTGTTGAATTTAGTTCCTTATCAAAAAACCCTTGTTGGAAAAAAGAATTCACCATAGAAAGTAAATCCGGTTTAACCACACTCCATGCTTTCTGGAAAAACAGAGCTGTCATCCCATCTGGACCCAGAGCCTTATCTGGATGCATCATAAACAAAGTCATCCTTACCTCCCGCTCTGTTGCGGGGCATGTTAATCGGGCATTTATATAATTCGTAATCACACTATGAACCTCCCCTAAAACATCCTCAAAATTATCCGGATTAATAGTAGTAAACAATTCTTCAAAATACGACACTGCGGTATTACAAATCGTCGAATCCTCTGTGGACCAGATATTGTTCTTATCAAAAAGACCAACTATCCTATTCCGAGCCCTCCGTTGTTTTGTCAGGGCATAAAAATATTTAGAATTCCTATCACCCACCCGCATCCAGCGGTTTCGGCTCTTTTGATACCAATAAATCTCCTCATCCTGATAAGCCACCCGTAGCTTTGCACTTAACTCCGAGATGACTTCCGAAGGAGTTGCATCGTCTGCCTGAGCCACAGACAGTTGACGCTTTAACTCCTCAATAACATCTTGACCAACTGGAACATTTGCCTTCCGCCACCGAAGATCGACCGCCTACAATTTGCTATCTTACCAACAAGGAACCCTGGCCGATGGCCCTGATCCCCATTCCATCCCGTGGATATCGCCTCCATCAACCCCTCCTTCCCGAGCCACCGCCTATCAAACTTAAAACTCCGCTTCCCCCGAGTATGTTTGGCCCCAATTACAGCCAACAAAGGCTTATGATCGGAACCAACCATGGGAAGATATTCTATCACCGTATCCAGAAAAATCTCATGCCAATCCTCATTTCCTAAAGCTCTATCCAAACGACACCGGATCGGTTTTTTATCTCTCCAACCGCGCCAAGAAAAGAAATCTCCAATATATGGAAAATCCAGAAAACAAGAATCCTGAGTCATACAATTAAATGAACGGAAAGAGGACAAAGGCCGAAGCTTTCCTCCTCTCTTCTCATGATTACCTGTTAACTCATTAAAATCTCCAATAACAAACCATGGTGAGGACCGCTGCATACCAATCAGGGTTAACCGCTCCCAAACCAAATCACGTTTTTTAGGAACAGGACCCCCATACACAAATGTTAAATTAAGTTTTGCCTTTGTAAACAGCCTCAATATCAATCATTCGATCAGACTCAAAAACAATAGAAACATTAAAATCATCTTTATTATAAAAGAGAGCCAATCCACCACAACCAATTGGATCAACCGTTACTAAATTAAAAAAGCCAAAATAGCCTACAAACTGTTGCAGAAAATTAAAAGACTGTTTTGTTTCAGATAAAAACAAGAAGTCTGCACGATGCTGAAACCAAAGATCCCTTAAATATCCTATTGTTTCCTTGTTACCAAGACGTCGACAATTCCAGCTTAGGATCTTCATGGATCAAGCAGTTGGCTTTGGTGGTTTCTCACCCATCGCTCCTTTCTCTGTTTCCTGGTTCTTCGGGTTTGGACCATCTCCTTGCTGGTCAGACCAAGGCGCAGGCCTCTTCTTTGGAGGAGAATGGAAATAGACATTCAGCTACCGCGAACCGCTACCCTTCAGTAGACCTGTCCCTTTTGGTTTAAGCACCTTTTCCACCTTCAAGGTTTCCCCTTCTCAAGCATTGGAGCCGTACCGTCCCCAACCAAACCGCTATCCACCTCCATTGAAGGCACATCAGACAGCGAGATATTGGAGACAGCCGCCAAATTCCCAGCCTCCTAAACAATCTCCCCACCCGGGAGTTGCGTATGGACTACAGACGCAGGAAAAGGAACCCTCTCAGCGGCCACAACAACAGCCTCCTGAGTGGTCCCGAACAGAGCAGGAACCGTATAACTCACCACTGCCTCGCTACTAGTGTCGGCAATAATCTGATCCTCACTAGTCACAACACCGATACTCACTCCCTCACCGAGAGCCACCTGAGATCCCACCAACACCTCCTTCGAGCCAGCGGTACCTCCCTGCGTAAACAGAGACTCCTTATCCGCAACATGCTCTCCCTCCATATCCTGAACCCAGGAACCCTCATGAGGAGGAGACACAACCTCTCCTGAAGCCTCCGGTATAACCCCAGCAGTCTCCTAGAATAGAGCCTTACAAACCTGCTTCTTCCTCTGGACCACATCCTGAAACACCAGTGAACTGCCTCCTACTTCATGTACCCTCTGTTCCGCAGCCCGTGGAAGGACTTGTTGGGGACCAGAGATCACATTTGCAGTAGCAAGACCCCTAAAGCAAGAAGGATTGTCTCTCGGGGCACGACGGGAGCGAGACCTAGCACCACCCTGGTAGTGACCACCTTCATTCCGATGAGAATCCCTCCGCAAATCTTCACCAGGGCCCCTGTGACGAGCTGCCACAGCATCGGAACCCTCCGGACCACTCTGCCTTCTCTGATCGTACCCCAGAGCACCCTTGTAGCTTTGACCGCCATGTCTCCTGTCCCCATTCTCTTCCTCCACCCGAGCAGTGGACCTAATCACCGGAGCAACTGCACCCACACCAAAAGAATCCTCTTCGTGACACAAGCTAAAACACTTTGCACAGAAACCATACAATCTCTCGTATCTCAAAGCAACCATGATCTGCTCTCCATTACCAAACTCGGTCTCGGTCTCGAAACACAAAGGCTTAAAGCCATCAATAACCACCTGAACACGTCCCCCGCCAATGTCCACTGCTTTAACAACCCCCATGTCCGCACCAATACTCCGGAAGGTAGGATCCGCCCGGAATTGAAGTGGAACGCCCAAAACCCGGATCAAGAAAGTGAGAGACGACGGATAAGATGGATCAACCGTCGGTGTCCACCGCACCAGAGCCACCATCCAGTGGTCAAAATGGAAAGGCTCCATTGTTAGCACCTCCACAATATCCTCCTCCCGTTCAAAATCGAACTAGAACTTACCTAACCCCAAATCTGCATCCACAACCTTTCCCTCAAGCTGCCAGGTACGGGGAAGCATAAGGAGTAACGACTTCATGTCCTGCACTTTTGGATTAAAACAGCGGCCTATAACTGTCTTCGAGTAGCCCTCAATTAAAGCAGAGTTATCAAAATGAGGAATTTTGATCTTGCGCTTAGGAACCGCCTCCACAATCTGTTTTCCACTCGACCCTATGGCAACCAGAGCACTCTGAGACATCTTTGAGCCTGTAGGAGAAAACAACACCACCAAGAAAAAAGAAAACAATCTGAGAGAGAGAGAAGCAAACAGCGAGAACAAGAGCTCATGAAATATTGGAGAACTCGCTGATGACTAAGAACACCAAACCTAAACACATATAAATACTCCTTCCATGACCACCAAAAAACATAGCATTGAAGAGGCACCAGCAACCCAATATCTACCCAGATTTCTCGCTCAATCAAAACACCCGAAATCCTCACTCTATCCCCATAGGATCTCGCATCAGTAGAAAATCGCCCACTCAACACTCGCCTACTAACGAATCCCTCCAAATCAGACGCAATCTCCAGGATCCGGATTTCCAACATTAGCAAAAACGACCCCCATTGAGGCAATAATATAATCTCACAACAAAATCCTTGCACAGCAAAATAAGCAGATCTGGAAACAGACAGATCCGAGAGTATCCATCCCCGAAACCATACACCTTGTAAATCTCCTTCCAGCCACGACCAGATCAAACCCTTGATTACCTTCAACCGCCTTGAGACCGTAAGATCCGCGACCAAATCCCATTTTGGATCCCAACGTATCACCAAAATAACACCACAAACGAGCCCACGCTTCCATCTCATTGAGACCAAAAGATCTGCAATCAAAATCCATTTCGGATCCCAAAATATCACCAAAGTAAAACCCCATTCGAATCCGAGCTTCCATCTCATTGTCAGGAAAACCCTAGAGTTGCCTCGCCGTTGCCATATTAGAGAGAGTTTTTTCATTTTTTTTACAGATATCAAGCTCTAGTTGACAGTTTTTGTAAGATTCTCTACTTTATTATATAAGATGATTAAATTTTGTTTATGATAGAAGAAGATTGGGATGAGTTTATGGATGACAACCATTTAGTCCAAATGATAACTTGTTCTTACATGATGATACAATGAATCTTGAAGTGCAAATCCTTAAGAATAGTGGAAAAGAGATCATCAATGTACGGAGCCGTGCCAACAATAATGAAGGCGAGAGGCAAAAGAAATTTATAATAAATACAATTGATAAGTTTTAAAAAATAACTTTAAAATATAATATATGCTATATGCATGTTTTCCTAGTGGATAAAAGAAATGCTATAGGCCAAAGTTTCAAATCTTATAACTATGGCACGGCCGTACTGAACCGCTTGATCCTAAGCCCCAAAATTCTCAGAAAGAGTCAGCCGCTGCCTCTGCTATACTTCTGATTCTGGTAAGGCTATTTAGATGGATACTCTCTTCCAACTCAAAACTACTATCTACGCCAAAGTTTCATTCTGTTTTTGCGAAATTCTCAGAAAGTGGATGAACAAATGACAGAGTGATGTTACTATATTTTCCTATATTTATGGCATTGTTTAGTTCTTGTTTTGCATAATATAGAAGTGATTCCTTAGGTTTTATAGTCATTTATGTCCAAATATGCACTTAGGATGTTTAGAAGCATGCATTGCATACATTTGTGCATTTGGAGTATTATTAGGTGTTATGGAGCTCTAAAAGGGTAAAGAAGGACTTGGTGTTATTTCTGGAGCTAAACAAGAGGATTGAAAGTATCAGGAAGGGGAAAGAAGACACTCGATCATAGCACTCGGGCAGGCACACGGTCGAGTACATGGTCGGATTCATAACGAGCTTCTCAAAGATCCATTCGAATGAAGATCTTCCGTTGAGATTCAGCTTCAGACTTCTTCATGAGAGTTTTCGGAAATCGAGATATATTTCCAATTCCGGTGGTCGCAGGTCAATCGGATCTTTAGTTCAAGAGTTATACCTATTTTACTGAACCGATATCATTTCAGATCGAAGACTGGAGTTACTTGACGGAACAACCATTCGACCATGCACTCGACCGAGCATGGTCGAGCACTTCCAGCCGCCTTTGTATTTTTTCCTCTAGCTATTTTAGGGCTACTCTTTCCCCCTATATAAAGCCTTGTACCCTGCAGCCACCCAAAACATGTCATAACTTAGTTTTTGCAATTTTTTGCTACTTTTACTTTATTGCATCATCTCTTATCTTTTCTAGGATTTTTGATAGATTTGTAACCTTCATAACTTTGGATCTATTGAGTATTTGTTTTCACTTCTTCATATTAAATTGTTCATGTCTCTCTTATCTATCTGATCATGTCTGTTTTAGCAATTTCTGGGTTTGTGTTCTTCATCATGATTTTTAGATCTGAGTAGTGAATTAGGATCTTAGGGATGGATTAGGCTGGATAAGAGTTATGATTGCTTAGATTGATCGAGCTTGATTGTTTATATATCTCTTCTAGATTAGATATGCTCTATGCTGTTTTTATATCTGAGAGGGTAAGAATAGATATTAAGCTTCCTTGCATCATACCAATGTTTAGGTTGTTATATAAAGCTAATGCTAGAGATTATCATGCTTAGCCTAAGATATTGGTTGTCTAAGGTGATTTTTGACATATGATGATCTGGAATTTAATGCCTGTTTTTACATGTCTTAGCTAGTGAGAACTAGGTCTAGGAGTGTTTAAAATTGATTGTTATTATCATGAGAATGGATTAGCAAGTATTAGAAGATCATTGTCTAGAGATAGCTCATTGTTGATTGAGGTTTGTTGATCAGTTTAGGTAGTCATAGCTTGAGTCCAGTCCATGAATCCATCTCTAGGACCTACTTTGTTTATTGATTTCTCTGTTTGATTACTGATATCCGCTTCCTGTTTGATTTACTTGCGATTTGCTATGTTTTGATTATTGTTTTTGGTTCTGTTCTTCGTATCAAGTCACTCGAGCTGTCACTCGATCGAGCATAAGATCGAGTGCTTGCTCGAGCTCCTTCCAGAGTTCTTGTTTATGTTCTGCATCTTTCTTGTTTTATTCTTGTTTCATTCATGTTCCATTGCATTAATTCCTGTTAATCATGTTGCATTCATTTCATAAGCATTTGTTAGTTCTTGCTCTTGTTTAGAATCATTACTGCTTTGTTCATATTGTTCACTTGCATTTTGTCTCTTATCTTAGTAGTTTTACATTCTGCATTTCATTATTTTCATTAGGTTGTTAGTAACAAAACCAACTTGATATTTGGCTTAACTTGAATGCATTGATCACATCTTGACTGCTTGCATAATCATCTTTATGGATTGACATCCTTTATGCTACAACATCATAAGGGTACTGAAACACCTTACATTCCACTTGATCATCTCTGCTTATGTCTCTGTTTGCATTTTGCATACATCCATTGCATAAGTAGAACCTAGAAAAAGTTTATGTTTCAATTGGCGCCGTTGCCATTAGGGTGTTTATATGTTCCAGTCGAGATATCAACGTTTCAAGATTAAGTTATGTTATATTTCTTTCTATTACTCTCCTCTTTGTTTTTCTGGTGTTCTGTTTTGATCTTCAGGTTCCACTCGACCAGGCACTCTGCCGAGCACCCAAAGGCAAACGGTCGAGTGCGTGTTCGAGCACCTGGTCGAGCACTTGTTCAGGGTCTCAAAAACACAGAAGAAAAGGTGGAAATGGAACTCCCACATGATCAGACTGAACCTCAAAGGAGAAGGAAGATTGGTGATTGTGATACTCCTACTACTCAAACTCAGAGGTATGGGATAGTGCCTCCTCCTATCCACAACACAACCTTGACAATCAAGACTAGTCTGATCTCAATGGTTAAGAGCAGCAGATTTCATGGCCTGCCTACTGAAGACCCACTTGCACACCTTGATGAGTTCGATAGGCTCTGTAGCCTTACCAATATAAATGGAGTTAGTGAGGATGCCTTGAAGCTAAGATTGTTTCCTTTTTCTCTAGGAGATAAACCTCCAGGAAAAATCACCTCTTGGATTGAATGTAAGAGGGTCTTCCTTGCAAAGTTCTTCACTAGCTCAAGGACTGCACATTTGAGGAATGAAATTTCAGGATTTCTCCAACAGAATGGTGAATCTTTCAGTGAAGCATGGGAGCGCTTTAAAGACTACCAGAGAAAATGCCCACATCATGGATTTAGCAATGAATATTTGTTGTGTACTTTGTACAGAGGTGTTCTTCCCAAGATCAAGATGCTCCTAGAGACAACCTCTAATGGGAGCTTCATGAATAGATATATAGATGAAGGTTTGGAATTAGTGGAGAACCTTGTTTAGTCTAATGGAAATCATAGTGAGGAATATGATAGAAGCTTAAGGGGAGGTGTTGAATCTGAGCAAGGGCATTGAAAGGAACTACAAGCCTTAAATGAGAAGCTTGAGAAGCTAGATAAGCTACTTTTAACCCAGTAGAAGCAAGTACATATTGTTGTGAAGATGAGCAGTTTATGGTTCCAGTCTATCCTCCACAACAACCCCAACAAGCTCCTGCTCTAGATCAAGAGATGAAGAGTATGCTTTAGCAAGCCCTACAAGTCCAAGCTAATGGAGATATGAAAACAATTAAGAAGCTCACAAAGATGAAAAACAAGATAGACTCTACATATGGTGCCCGTAATATCAAGATTGAAGCTTTAACTTGCAGAATGCTTCACCTAGAGAGCAAGAGTGGATCTTCTTCTTCTAGACAACTCCATGGGACAGCAATTAACAATCTAAAGGAGTTTGCCACTTCCCAAGCTATCTCTCTCAAAGAACTACCTTCAAAGCTCCCTGAGGACAGTGACAACCAAGATGGAGAGGATTTTCTCCACCCAGAGGTGCAGAATGAGAAGAGAACTGAGCTTGAGACACCACTCGACCACACACTCGACCATGCACACGGTCGAGCACATGGTCAAGTGCTTGATCGAGTCATTGCTCAAAATTTTAACAAGCCGGTTCGGTTCATTCCTCCTTCCTATCAGCCACCTTTGCCATTTAAAGGACCGTTTAAAGAGCAAATGCTGAAAAAGTACAAGGCTTCTATTGATCAGCAAGCAATGATGGTCTTGAGTCATGAACCTTTGTTAGAAGATGTTGAAATGAAGGTTAAGTCACAAGTTAAAGAGCTTGAACAGAAGAAGTCAACTATTGATGGGCAGACCTTCAGGATTGAAGAGAAAGGTCACGAAACTAAGTCTGAAATCTTTGAGGGTGTGAATTGGGTAGAAACAGAGATTTTAGGTCATTCGACCTACTGCTCGACCTACCACTCGACCGAGCACCTTAAGTCACTCGACCGAGTGGTACCAAGTCACCCAGAATGTCCAGACTTCATCCCCAAGCTTCACCAAGAACAAGAGCCAATAAATCCCTCATATGATGGTTTCTTTGAGCTTCAAATTATCAACATTATACATGATTCAGTGAGGGAGTTAAAAACTAAGGATGAGGAGAGAAGTGGGTAAATCAACAAGTTCCATGATGAAATTGGAAGTTCTTCTCCAAAGAAAGCAAGACAAGGTTTGAGTATTATTAGAAGAAACAACTCTTTTAGCATTGACCGGGGAATAAGAGGAGCAATGCAATCTTTGAGAACAAAGGGGACTTCATCACCTCTCTATGACCCTTCCAAAGCATAAGAAGTATGCAAAGTCAAGCTTAGAGACTTTAAACAAGCTCACTTGGGAGGAAGTCCCAAAGGTATCCTTGTACATATAGGTTTAAGTTTCTTGTTATTTTGATCTTGTTTTCTTTAGTGTTATGGTTGGTCAGGTAGTATGAAGGTCCTTTAGGCACTTGGTGATATTCCAACAAATGAATCCCACCCTCAGTCCATCCCAAGTAATACTCCAACTCTATCTTTGTATATACCATTGCATTTCTTGATTTTGTGTTGCTTCTTGATTCTTGAATCCTCTTTCAAATTTCGCTTACACAGTGGACTGTGTAATTTAAGTTTGGGGGAGGGTTTGAGATAGCATTTGACATTGTTTTCTGTTTTCTTATTTCAAATTTTTAGCATAATTATGTTAATACTTGCATTGCATCTAAGGCATAGAAAAACCATAAAAATTTGATTTTTTTTTTACAAAATTCTTTACAAAAAAAAAGAGTGTTCATGTAGTTTGTATTGCATATTAGGATCTTGTTAGCATGTTTCATTTAGGACTGTTTCATAATTTGCATTAGGGATCTATGATGAGTTTTGCCTTGTTAGGTTGTTTAAATTCACTAAACTAGGATCAATGCCCAAGTTAATAGTACTTTGATGCTAGTTGAGTAGCTAGAAACATAAGATTGAACCAAGCCTTGAATTCCTATATTGCATTCTAGTCTAAATTGAAGCATGTTGTGATTTGATGTCATTTCCTACTTATAAGAACCTAGTATTGATTTTTAATTATTAATTTGTGCATTGCTTTAAACTCATGGATACCATATACATATTTGGATCATCTTTCTCCTTTCTACCACTCTTGTTGATCCAAGTAGCTGATTTCATCATTAAAATCAGTTTCCCCTACCCATAACCAACCCTTCTTTCAAGCCATGTTTATTTTTGTGTGTGTAAGGCCTATTTGGGATTGAGCTTGGTAACAAGTGTTAGGTTTGAGTTGACAAGAGTAAAGCCTTGTGTAGTTCTAGTTTGCAATTTTCAAGCTAGATAGGACTAGGTGGTTTAATTTTTGGGTTTGAGACTTGGTTGTTTGAAAAAGAAAAGAAAAAAAAAAAGGGAAAAAGAGAAAGAAAAGGTTAGAGTCTTTAGGAGGGGAATGTGTTTAAGTAAATTTAAGCTCTAGTGACAGAATGGGAAGTATGAGATTGTTGAAGATGGTTCTAATCAAAGAAAAGAAAGAAAGAAAAGAAGAGTCTAGCAAAAAGCTTTTATGTCTTAAGAAACAAGAAAGAAAGGGAACCATAGCAATTAAGAAAGAAACCTCCATTCCACTAAAGAATTCATATAAGAAACCTCTCCTAAGGCTTAAAAACAAAAGAGAAAAGGGTATTTGAGAAAAGATGAAGATAAATGGTAGAACTATGATCATTTGGGATTAGAATGTTAGGATCAAACACTTTGGCTACCTTTGGGTAGACAAGGTTTTGTTCTTGTATGTGTCTAAGTGTTCTTACCTTTAGCCTTCTTCTAAAGCTCAATCCATTTTTATGAGAGAACCTTGATATTGATAAGCCCCACTCTAAAGAGAGATCATCATTGTCTCTAAACCTTTTACTACCAAACCAAATGAGTTTAAGCATTGCATAAATTTATTCATGTTCTTGCTTAATGAATGTTAAAGGAAATGGTTGAATTGAATGCATGTGGATGTCTAAGGCTTGAATCAGTTAAGGTTGTGATATGTTTGTCTAAAATCTTTAAGTACAGCTCATTCACCTTTCATCATAGTACTAGTAACTTGGACATTGATTCTAGCTAGTTTATTAATAAGCTTTAGGTTCTGAGATATCATTTTCAAACCTCACTTTCCTCTCTTTGTCTTGTTTGTTTGCTTGACGGCAAGCAAAGACTAAGTTTGGGGTGTTGATGTTACTATATTTTACCATATTTATGGCCTTGTTTAGTTCATGTTTTGCATCATATAGAAGTGATTCCTTAGGTTTTATAGCCATTTATGTCCAAATATGCACTTAGGATGTTTAGAAGCATGCATTGCATACATTTGTGCATTTGGAGTATTATTAGGTGTTATGGAGCTCTAAAAGGGTAAGGAAGGACTTGGTGTTATTTCTGGAGCTAAACAAGAAGATTGGAAGTATCAGGAAGGGAAAAAAAGGCACTCGACCATACCACTCGAGAAGGCACACGGTCGAGTACATGGTCGGATTCATAACGAGCTTCTCAAAGATCCATTCGAATGAAGATCTTCCGTTGAGATTCAGCTTCAGACTTCTTCACAAGAGTTGTCGGAAATCGAGTTACATTTCCAATGCCAGTGGTATTAGGTCAATCGGAGCTGTTGTTCAAGAGTTATGACTGTTTTACTGAACCGATATCATTCCAGATCGAAGATTGGAGTTACTTGACGGATCAACCACTCGACTATGCACTCGACCGAGCATGGTCGAGCATTTCCAGCCGCCTTTGTATTTATTGCTCTAGCTATTTTAGGGCTACCTCTTCCCCCTATATAAAGCCTTGTACCCTGCAGCCGCCCAAGACATGTCATAACCTAGTTTTTGCCATTTTGAGCTGCTTTTACTTTATTGCATCATCTCTTATCTTTTCTAGAATTTTGATAGATTTGTAACCTTCATAACTTTGGATCTATTGAGTATTTGCTTTCACTTCTTTGTATTAAATTGTTCATCTGTCTCTTATCTATCTGATCATGTTTGTTTTAGCAATTTCTGGGTTTGTGTTCTTCACCATGATTTTTAGATTTGAGTAGTGAATTAGGATCTTAGGGATGGATTAGGCTGGATAAGAGTTTTGGTTTCTTAGATTGATCAAGCTTGATTGTTTATATATATCTTATAGATTAGATATGCTCTATGCTGTTCTTATATCTGAGAGGGTAAGAATATATCTTAAGTTTCCTTGCATCATACCAATGTTTAGCTTGTTAGATAAAGCTAATGCTAGAGATTATCATGCTTAGACTAAGAGATTGGTTGTCTAAGGTGATTTTTGACATATGATGATCTGGAATTTAATGACTATATTTACATGTCTTAGCTAGTGAGAACTAGGTCTAGGAGTGTTTAAACTTGATTGTTATTATCATGAGAATGGATTAGCAAGTATTAGAAGATCATTGTCTAGAGATAGCTCATTGTTGATTGAGGTTTGTTGATCAGTTTAGGTAGTCATAGCTTGAGTCCAGTCCATGAATCCATCTCTAGGACCTACTTTGTTTATTAATTTCTCTGTTTGATTACTGTTATCCGTTTCCTGTTTGAATTACTTGCGGTTTTCTCTGTTTTGATTGTTGTTTTTGGTTATGTTCTTCGTATCAAGTCACTCAATCGAGTGATTGCTCGAGCTCCTTCCAGAGTTCTTGTTTATGTTCTGCATCTTTCTTGTTTCATTCCTGTTTCATTCCTGTTCCATTGCATTCATTCCTGTTAATCATGTTGCATTCATTTCATAAGCATTTGTTAGTTATTGTTCCTGTTTAGAATCATTACTGCTTTGTTCATATTGTTCACTTGCATTTTGTCTCTTATCTTAGTAGTTTTACATTCTGCATTTCATTATTGTCATTAGGTTATTAGTAACAAAACCAACTTGATATTTGGCTTAACTTGAATGCATTGATCACATCTTGACTGCTTGCATAATCACTATTTATGGATAGACATCCTTTATGCTACAACATCATAAGGGTATTGAAACACCTTGCATTCCACTTGATCAGGTAGGTGGTTTGGTTTTTGCTGTTAGAGTGCGTTACTGTGACAGTGACACTAATGTTTGTTTGTATGTTTTGAGATGTCGTACTTCAATTTGGAGAACACTTACTGTGCTAACAAGTTTTTTGTCAGTGTATTTGAGAAGTCATCTTACTCGTCACCTTAACTAAGAGTATGTGAGTGACAGAGTAACACACCAACGTATTAGAAAAAAAGAAAAAAAAAAGAGAGAGATTACTCTGTTAACTGAAAAAAAAAAACATCCATTCATTAATCGAACATCTAATTAGGTCTTTAACAACTTTTAGAACAAAACAAACAAAACAAAAATTCTTGGAATGTTGTTTAGTAATAATCGAATTAACCATTAAAGCTTAGAAAAAAAAAAAAAAAAAAGAAGTACTCGAAACTTTTCGGTTATATAAAGAAAGAAGAAAGACAACATTCCAAAAAACCAAAATATGTGTGAAAGTTTCAATGAGAAGGGAAGAATTTGTTGAAGCTGCAAGGTAGACCATAAAACTCATCGTTTCGCACATCTAGGTTGTATAGTCGAAACTTTTCCCACCATTTCAGCCTGCAATCTTTCTTGGCTTCATTGGTCTCACGAGACAATGTGCAGTCAAGCACTATCGCTATAATTGCAACTGTTGTGTGTGACATGAATATCACTCTGATCAAATCTTCAAACTGTTTTGTATTCACGAAATAATTCACAATTTAACTAGTCACAAAAAAAAAAAAAAAAATTGTGATTCTTAAAGTGTGTCTCAAAGAAGATGATGATCTTACCCAATTCGAACGATGATATGACCGCCAACCTCCATTGTAATATTCTCTGAAATATTGAGGGATTGAAACAGCCATGAAAAATGAAAATCCCAAAATGAATTTGGTGTTGAAGCTATTGAGATTGCAGAATTGTAGAAAACAAAGTCCCGCAGAAGCTATTGAGGTTGCAGAATTGTAGAAAGCTGCAATTTATTGAATTGAATTTATTTTTAGTAAGACATGATATATATTACTTGTGTATCCCTATATAAGTAAAAGAGAAGTACATAAACGAATTTGGGTCGGGTCGATTAAGAGGAATTAAACCGAAATTAAAGAAACGGATACGGGTGAAAACAAAACCGAATTATAAATATCGGTCACCCGTTTACAACTGAAGATAATATCTCACCAAACCTTCGGCGAAAATCGCTGAAACCATATAAGAAAACAAATATTCATCGGTTATTAGAATGCTTTCATATACTTTAGGCAACTATTCAGCTTTATCAAATGAATTTCTGAAAAATCAGACCGAGTAACTGTATCATATCTTTCTCTCCAATTTCATCTTAATCATAGGACTACTAAATATATTACGAATTCCGAATCAAGATACCGCAATAAACACTATCCTAAACTAACAAAACCGTATAAGGATATGAGAATAATTACCAGAATATTCTCTAAACTTTAACCTCTCTCAATCAATTATAAACTTCTACCTATAAATATACCTTTCTCTACTGCTTACGATTCATCAAACGTAAACCAATCAAAATGGCAGCAAATCTTGCAACAACTAATCTAGCATCCATCAAGCCATTCAAGACTTGCTGGAGAATCCAGGTCAAAATCGTCCATAGCTGGCAGCAGTATACCACTTACTCCGGTGAGACCATGAAAATAGTCCTAGCTGATGTGGCGGTAAGCTTAATAATAATGCTGTTATATCCGTGAAAAATTATGATTCCAAATTACTTGAGAAGTTCATACATGCATCCTTTTCTTTCTCTGTAGGGTACTTTGATCCATGCTACAGTGAAAAAGCAATAGCTACCTAAGTTTCAGAGAATGATCGTGCCTGGTCAGTGGAGAATCATTGAGAAATATAATTCCTAAAGCGTTTAGGAGAACACTAACCAGTATGTTGTCTCCTCAAGCACTTTTGCATCTTATAAGGTTTATTAATGGTTCCTTCGGGTTACATGATAAGTGCTCTCATACATTCAACACAAAACAAAAGTGTAAGTTAGTAATTGTAATTATCTGAGTTGAGAAAAAAAAATTACGAAGAAGAATTGTAAACTTACATATAGGTATTACGTCTTCTTTGTATATGTCTTCTTCTTGATTATATGAACCTCTTTTAACACTGGGAAGCTTAAAATCGATTACTAATCCCTGCAATGTTGTAAAGAAAAATACATATCAAATATTTATGTAGAATTCTGCATATTTACTGATTTTTGTAGAATTCTGCATATGTTTGAAGATTTTATAAAAATCTTCTATAGCTTTGTTACTTATCTATGTTTTCAATTTGAAGTATTTTTATCTACCATGAATTCTATATTAATAAAATTTCAAGGATTTATCAATTAATTATATTTTCAAAATTAAAAGCTAATCAACAATTTCAAGTACAGAATATAAATCGTAAATAGATGAAGAAAACACTAACCAAATTGTTCTCTCTTCAAGTACTATTAATACTTTCAATGTTTCAATATTGTTACTATTAATATTTTCAGTGTTTCTAAAATTTTAAGTAAGGTATAAATTTGATACAATGCACATTTATTTGATATGAAATTATAAATGCTACTCATTGGGATTAACATAATTCTCAAAAAGAAACTGAAAACTAATTTTATCTCATATTTTAAAAAGTAACAATATCTTAAATATATTTGTTTCATATTTTGTAATCTCATAAAGTAATAGTTTTACTATTTGTCCAACATTATCATAAATTAATCAAAACTTCAAAGATGAGAAAATTATTTGTTTATGTAAAGGATAACTGACAGTATAATTTTTTTAATTATGGTAGTATAGTAAGTAATTGCCTAATTTTCTTAAAGAAATAGTAATTTAAGATTAGAATTAGTATTATTTTTTATATACATATATGAACTATCTTTTTCTATTATTAAATTGTTTAAATTTTTAATTTCTTATAATTTACAAATATGTTAAAACATAATTTATGTATAACATATGACAAAATCTTTAATTGTTAAATTGACACGTGTCGCGATCACATGAGTTACTAATTTAAAACCCAAGGTTTATATAATAACACAATAATATTGAATACTCTATCAAATCATTCACCGATTGAAAACTTAAGAAAATTACATTAATTTTTTATTTTGATTATTTTATTTTTCTTACATTATGTTAATTACTAATTTTAACACATTAAACCTTTTCATACTTTAATCACTTTTCTGTATAAATTTCTCTTTACTATATGACTATAATAAATAATAATTGCAATTAAATTGCAAATATTTTCCTTATTAATTGCATATATTTTCCTTTTGAAATTAGTAACTTTCCTATTAGAATTAGTGATATAATAGATTACTTTTGGTTTTATATACTTTTAAAAATATTAATTATAATCTTTTATTTTTAAGATTTTTTAATTTTCTTATAATTATTAAATAAATTTTCTTTTCACATATGTTCAAATATTTTCGATATACTTGACACATGTTGCAATTATATGAATTACTAACTTTGAAAACTAAGGTTTATATAATAAGATATTTAAAAAAGGTTTTAGTTATGTTTTAACCCGGTAAAAATAATTCCTAGATTCGCCATGCATGTAGTACTTTGTTGTACCTTCAGGTTTGGTTACAAGTCATCATCCTCGTCATAGTTGGCATCATCATCATCGTCGGTGGCCTCTGGTGTTTATGGAATAGGATCTCGTCTTTATACAGAAGGATTTACAAAGACGATAGGCAACCGGCCGAAGTCGAGATGAATTGAGGAAAAAATCATCTTCTTAGGGTGAGTATAAGTGTATTAATTCAAATTGGATTTGTTGATTTGTGTTTGTGAATCTTTTGGATTTGTGGATCTGTGGATTTGTGTCCCTTTGTGTTTGGATTTGTGGGTTTGTGTCCTTTTGCTGTTGTTAATTTGTAGATCAATGTCATTCACTTTTTTGTATGGCGTTTTGCTGACATCTCTGCTTTCTTCTTCACCATTTTTGTTTAAATGTCATATCTTCCTTATGCTTGATTGAGGTGTTCTCTGGTTGATCTACGATCTGTGTTTCTTTGCTTTCCCGTTTTTGCTTTTAGTCAGTCGTTTGAAGCATGACGCAAATGTTTTTTTGTTTTGTGAGAAATCTTGAGTTTTGTTTGACCCTATTTCTCTTTAAGAGATGTTAAAGAACTCTTTCAGATATTGTTAAGCATTTTTCTCCAAAGTATGAAATATTTGTTTTTGTTTCAGCTGCTATTGGTCTACAACCAGATTCTGGTGTGACTCGATTGGTAAGTGGTTGTTAAGTGGGTACATTCCCATATTTTTGTAGGCTTTGTATTATTTTAGTGATAAAATTTGTACATACAAGCAGAAACTTGACTATCATACTTGTAAGATTATCAGATAAATGAAGACTCTCTTTTTTGGAATGACACAAAGACTTGGAGGCTACCAAAACAGAGGAAATTAGTTTTATTTTTATTTTGAGACTGACACTTTGTTATGTAAGACTTATGTTATTTAAGACTTCTTTTAGTTAATATAATATTTAATGTTATGTATGTGGATGATTTTATAAAGTATAATTTTTTAAATTAAATCTAATTGAATAAATTATGCAAAACAAGATTCAAATATACAAAATTTATATATCGAGAGAATAGCACTAGTTTTGTGTAATGATAAAATGTAATATAGCATTCAAGCGTTATGATATAAAAATGCTATCTTATGTGGGGATCTATCAAAGCATGTCAAAAACGCTATAATACATGGGGTACAGGTATCTATCATGACTGCCGATGTCACAGCATTATGTAGTATTTCTTTCGTCCTAACAATATACATATTTCATGTAGTGTTTAATGGCGCAGCCGTCCAAAAGTTCTAGACCTGTTCTTCGATAATCCACTCATTTGCTAAAGAGCTCATATATAACGACATCTCCTAAGACATAAGAAAGGAAATAATATAATCCTAGAACATAAAATAGAAATACATATAACTTTAGAATCACGTTCTCTATCATGTACTCTTGGAGACTTCTTGTTTTTGGTTTAGAATAATAGACATATCCAATTAAATTGATTAAATTAATATTATGTAAAAAAAGTAAGTTGTTTCTCGGTATACCGTGAGTTAAATCATAGAACCAAAAACCTAAATACGATTATACAATCTTAAATACTAAAGAAAGCAAACAAAATTAACAAACAAACACAACCTTTTTTTTTTTAGTTTGAAATAACTTGTCTCAAATGTACCTCATTTTAATTCATAACAAGTTTTATTATGTACCAAGTCTAAAGATTACAATGTAAAATATTAAACTTAACAAGAGTTTCCTCCCGGACCACCATAATTAAAAAAGAAACCGAGTCGTGTACGATGAAATGGTTTCACTCTACCAATTCTTATGCCATAACATTTTGGACTATCTACCAAAATCTCCATAGGAAAAGAATTCATTTTACGACTGTTATAGTTGGAATCCAAAGCTTCAATATTTGTAAACAATGCTGAATCTGTGCGGCCTCCTCCAACTGGAAAATTACCATTACCCATCGGGGGACTTGAACCTGAATGGGAAGCACGAACTATACCTCCAACTCCAACTGTATTAGCACCACTGTTTAAAATGTCAAATAGCTCTTTTGGCCAATATCCAATATCTACGCTGGATGCATTTTTTATCAGTTGCGTAAGCCACCAGTTTCCTGTTGCTTTATCCTTTTTCATTTATCAAAAGATGAAACAAATTTGTAAAAACGAAAAAGAATATGTGCTACTAACATTAGTTAAAGCAAATACATGTCGATCATTTATATGATTCATAAATAATTAATTTCTAAATTCATAATTTATTTTCATGAAAATATATAAAGAAACTGAAGAAATACCTGATGAATGGACCAACGTGTCCAATCAGGGACTCCAGGGTTAAGGTTTATAGGTTGGACTATGGGAATTCTCCTTGATACCTGAATAAACCCATCACATGCTGTATTGTAACATCCTTTTCCATCTTTACCCTGTTGAAATTATTCATATTTTATTTTATTTAAGGATTAAGTATAAATACTTTAAGGAAAACTAAAAAATAAAAAGTTCACATGTACACCTTAAAATATCCATATGTCCAAAGTTGTCTGGTGCCAAAGAAACTTGGATTTATCTGTTAAAATGACTTTTAATACTTGAATCCTATCAAGTGTTTATAAATGAATTTTACAAAAAAAAAACAATAAAATGTAGAACTTACAATATAACACGCTTGGATAAAATTGACTTGGTTATTCAACCAACTACCTATATATATTTCACTATATGAAGCCTGGTCTTTTCCGATATTCAGTGTATATCCATTATACCAAGCTTCAACACCACGATATGGACCAGCACGTGACCTTACTCCAACAACCTAACAAGAACCAGTTTTATTGACATATATATAGAATAATACTTGAAATACATATAAAACATAACTAGATCTAATGTATAAGGAGAAAGTTAAATGTTTACATGTGTTTTAGGATCATTGACTGTTAGAGGATGGAAATACTTCTCGGTAAAAAGTTGTGTTTTGGTATTCTATTCATTTGAGATTCTCAAAATAGGAACGATTCCACTTGGACATCCTTTTTTCTTTGAATATGATTTGTTGTTGTCAATCTGATTCCTTTATTCATGTCTGAAAATACTTGTATGTCAAATTCAAAATCACATTTTATAAAAGTAAATTCAAAATCACATAAGAAATGAACTTTTTATCTGTCAGTGCACCTGGATTGTGTGATTTTGTAGCAAAGGATGATCAATTCCTGGTTGCTTATTAATATCTACGCAATTATATGTAGCATTTTCACCTATCTGCCAACAGACAAAAAAAAATAGAGGTGATTTTGAACTCAATCCATGATTATACATAATATATATATATATATATATATTGAATTAGTAAAATAGATTAAAATAATAAGGGGGACATGTGTATGAATTTCTAAAAGATATTAACACTAACCTTGAAGGAACAGCTAGGCAACACACTTCGATTAGAACGAACTAAGGCTGTTGAAAACAATAGATGTAAGAGATTTAAAACCAGTGCTATTTTAGTTAGTGAAGACATTTTGTTTTGTTTTGTTTCATCAAGAATGAAATCACTATGTTACTTATATATACATATAATTAGCATTACATCAGTTTTTCCTAATAAAGTAAATAAAAATATGAATCTTTGACTGCAATATTATGTGACTCATATTATTATTAACTTTGACTAATAACGTAATAAGTATTAAATGGAGAGTGTGATAATACTTTGATCAGAAAGAAAGAAAAAAGGATTTGCTTATTGTAATCAGTATGTAGACCCGGTAACTTAAAAAAATAGTCACGATAAAATTGATTTTATAATTATTTTTTGTTTATTAATTATGTTAAGGTGTGTACTTAATATTTATGTATGATAACACTATATTTTTATTTTTGGATTTCAAACTTCATATTAATCTTATTATATAAATTTAGGTTTTGAAAGGTAGCCACTAACAAGATTTTGACATGTGTCTAGTTATCAATCTCAGATTTTGACATGTGTAAAAGTTAATATTTAATAGAAAGAATTTAATTACAACAAAAATAAAATATTTTGTTTAAAAATATTAATAATGTAAAAAGATAATTATCAAAAATTACAGAATTTATAAAAATATATATATATATATATATATCTATATATATATTCATAAAATTCGAAATTATAATATTATTTACTTATTTTTAATTTAAATTTACTAATATTACAAAAAATATAGAAAAAGGAATTAAACAAAATATACAGTTAATTATTAATTTTAATTTTTATAAATACTCCTCTTTGACCACAAAATAAAGTGATTATTTTGGGCTTTCTTGGACTTGAATTAGACTCAAAGTGGGCTGGACTTGATAGGTATCATCCCCAATAGTTTTTCCCATGCTCTCTTTGGCCATAAGCTCTCGAATAAGCCCATTTAGTGCATTTCTTAGCTTCCTAGCCATTGCTCTAGTCATTGGTCCTTCAAGTACAAGCAATGGTTCCTCCGCTACAAGCTCCTCGAGTTCAAACTCAGCTACAAGCTCCTCCTCCTTAGCTCCATCCATGATCACATCATCCCCCTCCTTTTGAAAATGATTTGTCCTCAAATCTGGATCATCTGCCACAAGAGGAACTAAATTAGAAACATTTAAGCTTGAACTCACATTGTACTTACCTTGAAGATTAAGTTGGTAGGCATTGTCATTTATCTTTCTTTTGATCTTAAAGGGTCCATCGATTATAGGCATCAGTTTTGACTTCCTTTCAGCTGGAAACCGTTCTTTCCTCAAGTGAACCCACATCTGGTCTCCGGGTTCAAATACTATCTTGCGCCTTCCTTTGTTAGCTTGTTTTGCATACTGCTTTGTCTTCTCCTCAATGTTTTTTCTAGCTTTCTCATTGATCTGTTTGACAAGGTCAGCTTTCTTTTTCCCATCAAGGCTAGCTCTTTCACTTAAAGGTAGAAGGGTTAGATCCAATGGAGATAAAAGATTAAAGCCATAAATGATTTGGAACAGAGAAAACTTAGTTCCTAGTTTAGACCAAAGCGTTTTCCAGAAGTAACTCAAAAACTTTGTATCCCTATCAGAAACAATTGACTTAGGCACTCCATGCAAACGAACAATTTCCTTGAAGAACAACTAAGCAACATGCAAGGTATTATCAGTTTTGTGACAAGGTATGAAATGCGCCATTTTTGATAATCGATCAATAATTACAAAAACGGAATCATTACCAGTCCTAATTCTAGGCAAACCAAGCACAAAATCCACATAAATATCATGCCAAGGCAGAGTAGGAATACGATGTTGATACTTTACCATGAGATTGTTGATAGCTCTACAATCAAGACACATGCACCAACTTCAATCCTTTTTGGGCACAAGTGGGACTAGGACCACACATGGGCTCACGCTCTCTCTGATATGTCCCTTCTCCATGAGTTCATTAACTTGTCTTTGAATCTCCAATGTCTCCACAGGATTAGTCATGTAAGCTGGTCGGTTTGGAAGTGACGCACCTGGGATGAGTCAATTTGGGGTTCTATATCTCTTATTGGCAGCAAACCGTTAGGGTTCTCTTTTGGAAAGATATCTGAGAATTCCTCAGGTTTTGTTGTTTTAATTTCTTTGTCTCGGCTTTTCTTCAATTGGACCTGATCTTGATGGACCTCCAACGGAGTTAAAGGAACCAAGGTGATCTTCTTTCCTTTATGCTCAAAGGAATGCCGGTTGGTGTATCCATCATGTATCGCCCTCATGTCAAACTGCCAAGGTCGCCCTAGAAGAATATGGCTTGCATCCATGGGAAGAACATTGCATAGGATCTCGTCTTCATATCGGCCGATGGTAAGAGGAACCGTGACTTGCTCCCTGACGTACTGTTTGCCCGTTTCATTCAACCATTCCAGTTTACAAGCTCGTGGATGAGGTCTTGTCTAAAGTCCAAGCTTCCTAACAAGAGTATCACTAGCAACATTAGTACAACTTCCACCGTCAATGATCAAAGAACAAACCTTATCTTTAACTAAACATCTAGAGTGAAAGAGATTCTCCCTTTGTTCTCGGTCATTGGACTTAGACTGAACACTCAATGATCTCCTAGTGACCAGAAGTGTCCCTTGAGTTGGATATTCAAACTGCCATTTCTGTTCGTCAAAGACTGGACCAAGATCTTCCTCTTTTTCTTTATCGTCCTCAGACTCTACTTCACCGTTGTCTAGGAGGATCATTACCTTTTGATTCGGTCATTTGCTGGCATAATGTCCAAGTCCTTGACATTTGAAACATTGAATATCCCCTGCCCGATTGTTGGTCTCGACTGCCTTTCCTTTATCAAGACGAGTAGGAGCATTAGTCTTAAAAACTGAACTTGATGGCGTTGGAGACTTACCTTTATCTTGATAACTTGGTTTTGAAGTAAAGGAAGGTTTAGAGAAATCCTTCCTCTTGGTTTGTTGTTTGATTAGAATCTCCTTGTGCAACATTCCCTCCAAGCACAAATTTGAAGATCACTCAGCCGAATTAGAAAGGATATAAACTCGCCAAGGTGCAAGGTGCAACAAGGGAGATTTGATGGATTGAGGGGTCGCACAGCAGTTGCGGAAGGCTGATGATATTCCCAACTCCAATCACTGCTAGATATGACATACTAGTCCAACAAAAGGAGGCTGTTGCTTGGATATTACACACCAAGAAACAAAGAAATGTTCTAGACAAAGAACAAAGAGATAGACTCTTAAAACAAAAAGGAAAATTGATTGATTTCTCAAATGAGATTACATGTGTTTATAAGGAGATAGAAAACTTGGTCACAAAGCCAAGTATTTTTCTTGAAACTAAAACACAATAAAGATAGATAGGTTAATGAAGACCCAACTCTTGAAGTTTGCCTTCCCAAGGTGTTCTTCCCAAGGTGAGTTTAACTCCATTTTCGTCACTCCTCTTTGACCACAAAATAAAGTGATTATTTTGGGCTCTCTTGGACTTGAATTAGGCTCAAAGTGGGCTGGACTTGATAGGTATCATCCCCAATAGTTTTTCCCATTCTCTCTTTGGCCATAAGCTCTTGAATAAGCCCATTTAGTGCATTTCTTAGCTTCTTAGCCTTTGCTCTATTCATTTGTACTTCAGGTACAAGCAATGGTTCCTCCGCTACAAGCTCCTCGGGTTCAAGCTCAGCTACTAGTTCCTCAGGTTCAAGCTCAGCTACAAGCTCTTCCTCCTTACCTCCATCCATGATCACATCAGTTGGGATGGGAATCTAATCCTCTGCAGGGACTCCTTAGACTCACTAAGTAATATTAGATTACTTATGATAGTATTTTGCCCTCCAGATAACCAGTACAGGGGAGCAAGAGGGCGTGTTGGACGATAGGAGCCTGGAGTAGTTTTGTGCCTGTGTAAAGAAAAGTAAAGTATGTTTCATATGTCCAAAAATGTATAATATTTTTGTCTCTAGGCCTGGCCACAAACTCTAAAAGTCCTTTTGTCAACTTTGCAGAATATTTTTACTTTGAAAGAAATCGATTTTATATATTCTTGAGTACGAGTAATGTCTGATAATGACTTAGTCCGAGTCGGGTCAACACTTGGGCATCATGATGGTTAGCAAGCCTAAGTGATGTTTAAAGTGGTAGGAATAGCACCGGTTGAATGGCTAGGGGTATAGTTCCATTTTATAACCTCGGCCGGATCGATGGTGACTGTTTCCATGTAGCATCCCAGGGTCGTTTTGGGGGTTCCCGGCCATAGGATGGTTTGGGGGCAGTACAACCCTGGTAAGGCTAACTTGGTTGCAGATGCTCTAAATCGGAAGCGGGCGGCTTCGGCTAACGAGCAGGACATGGAGTCTCTGTTAGGAGAGATCAGTGCATTAAAGTTGTGTGCTGTCTCTCAGGAGCCGCTAGGTTTGGAGGCGGCTGATCGAGCAGATCTTCTGAATAGGGTGCGTTTAGCTCAGGAGAAAGATGTGTGGTTGGTGAATACCTTTAGAGATGTTGATTTGGAGTACGAAGTCTCTTCCAATGGTACCATACTTGTGCACAATAGGATATTTGTGCCCAAGGATGAGGAGTTGAGATAGGAGATGCTGAGGGAGGCTCATGCGAGCATGTTCTCTAGTCCTGGGAAAACGGTTTGTACGGGTTAAATGGGTCGGGTTAATCGGTTTCAGGAAATTCAGGTCATGACAAAAAAAAATAGCTTCCAAGTAAGTTATATCCAGTCCTTTGTTAAGGCTGCCAATCCACATCCAAAAGTAGGCAAAAGAGCAGCTTCCTATCTATTTGTGCACCATGAAAACCATAACAAAATATTTAACAAATCTATAAAGAAAATCACACATAAACTTAACAATGTAAATCAAATACATAATCAGAAACTAGAAAATAGACTTAGACCTTAACAATGCAAGACACAAGTAAGCATACACAAAACTAAACACCTACGTACCATACTTTGCAGAATTATGGAAGAGCTGCCACTGAATTCTGAGAATCTTCACAATAAACGAAAAGAAATTACAAAAGAGATTTGAAAAATTAAAAACATAGTAAAGAAACTTAGTGATACTTACCAAGAGATTCCAGAAACTCAACCTCTTCCAACATTTGCACCAAGTTTGATACTTGTGCTTCTGACTTATGTGAACTCTTTAGCCATTTTTGTGCACATATCAAAACCTCAACCATGTACGGAGTTAAGGAACTCCTATAAGAGTCCAACACTCGGACACTTGTACTAAAAGCCGACTCAGAAGACACTGATGAGACTTGGATTGCTAGAACATCTCTAGCAAGTTCTGACAAGATTGGGAACTTAGAACTATTGCACCTCCACCAACTGAGAACATCATAAGGTAACCCCAAACTGTTTTCAACTCTTACCTCAGTTTTTTCTGTCAAATAGATCTGTAACTCATTGCTGCCATCTTCACTTCTCTTACAACCAACCAACTGACTGTAAAGTGACCCCATCAACTCACAATCATCATCATCCGAAATGTCACACAAGACCGTAGGCTTAAAATCTGGAGGATCTTCATCCTCTGTTGGTTGACTCAGCCTAAGACTATAATCTTCATACAACCTCTTCATTGCACTTGAAACTAAAGACTGAAGTTGCTTACTCTCTATTGTGTCCTTGCCATAGATTTTTTCAAAGCAGAGGGAAGCAAACTCCATTTTGTTGTGAGGATCAAAGGCACTGGTCATAATCACTAGAGGATTCATGTTATGCAATCTGGCCCAGGACTTCTCGAACTTGTGCCTCATTACATAAGCTTGCTTTCGGATCTCCTCAATAGGACTAGAAGCCTTAGCATTTAGATTCCTCTCAATGTCAGCAATTTCATTTTAATACAATATAGAAGTTACCGACTTTGAAGCTGAGAATGTCAAAGTAGCCTTATAGAATACTTTCAGAAATTTTACCAACCTTTCAGCTTCCTCCCAATCAACTGAAGTTGGTGGTCCAATCCTTTTTACTTTTGACCTCTCTTCTACTTCCTCGAAGTAAGTCACAGTACAACTTATCTTCACTCACCATTTTCTCAAATGTAACCCTCAGCTTCATAGCAGCAGTCAGCATCATATAAGTTGAATTTTAGCTTGTGACAACATCTAATGGCAAGCTGCCTCTACATACCTTTCCTGTTTCGCACCTCATTGCAAAAGATCTAAGCCTACTGAAGGATGACCTAACATACTTGACTGCATTCCTTATGGCAACTATACTTGGATTTGCCTGCTTCAAACCATCCCCAACAATCAGATTTAGTATGTGTACACAACAACACATGTGTAGAAATTCACCATCTCTTACTAGTGCTCCTCCTCCTTTCAGCCTTAATGCATCTGTGAAAATCTCCAGTGCCTTGTCATTGTTCTTTGCGTTATCAACAGTAACTGTGAAAACCTTTTCAATCCCATATTCTTCAATGCAATCCATCAACTGTCCTACAACAGTATCTCCTTTATGATCCGTCACAGCCTTAAAACTGAGGATTCTTTTCTGTGTTTCCTATTGAGCATTAATCCAGTGCGTTGTGGTCACCATATAGTTGCAGGAGGTTGTTGGCACTAAATTTGCTTATTAATAGCATCATTTGATAGCACTAATTCTGTAACTACTGTTAAAGAATAGTTTCGGATTTTAGCAATTATATTACAGCATTTTATTAGTGCTAAGCCCATTTATAGCATAAGCGGGAAGCTAAAATAACTTTGGCGGCCCAAAATTTTATTCTATCGTCTCAAAAATCACTTAGGAAAAATTAAACCTAAACGAAGTCTCAAAAAAATAAAAAGTCTATCAAAGTCTATCACCGTCGAGCTTCAATTCCGACTCCGACTCCGACTCAGACGGCTTCGATTTCCGACTCCAACGGCTTCGATTTCCTTCCATCTCTGTATCTTCTTCTTCGATTTCCTTCTATCTCTGTGTCGCGCTATATCTTCTTCTTCGATTTCTCCGTCGAGCTATATCTTCTCCTCTTCGATTTCTCAGACGAGCTATATCTTCTCCTCTTCGATTTCTCAGACGAAGGTAACCTAAATTATACAGCTAATTGTTTTTTTTTTTTTTTCAGTTTCATTCTAACCTAATTCTTCAATCTCAATTTTAATTTCATTCTAACCTAAATTTCACTTTTAATCTCGTTTTGTGAGGTGTGAAGCTCGTCCGACAACAAAGATAAATTTGAAAGAAGAGAAATCTAAAACCTAAACAACAAATCTGTAAGTTTGTTCACATTTTAGTTAAAAAATTTTGTTCAAATTCGAAAATTACATGTGCGAACTGATTGTTGCTTGATTTTGGTCGAATCTTAAAATTGTATGTGTCCTCTTAAAATTGTTGGTCAAACTTTGTTGCTTGATTTTGGTCGAATTTGAAATTGCATGTTTGCTTGATTTCTCTAATCTGTTGAAACTAAATTTCACTTTTAAGCTCTTTTTGGTCATTTAGATTTTTGTATTGATTTTTGTTAACTGTTTAAAAACTTATGCTTAGTTTTAGATTCAACTGTTTAAAAACTAAAATGCTGGACAAGGAATGGGTTCATCTTAGCAGGTATGTAATTGATTACAGACTGTTAGGATTTCAATAAAGGAATATAGACATTAAGGTATCTTCGTTTGTATCGTTCTTCCTTCCAAATACAATGAAGACTCTATCCAGCATACGAAATAGGTGCCTGGAAATTTGTCCGGACGGTGGCTGCTGAGTTAGGAGACAGTGGCATGGTAATATGCCCATGCGTTGACTGTAGAAATGTAGATCGTCATTCGTGTAGTGTTGTGGTTGCTCATCTAGTAACTAGAGGCATGGATGAGACTTACAAGTTGGGGAAAGATTGGTATCATCACGGTGAAGTGAACTCAGGGGGTGAATTCGTTGAGAAATTAAATCGGTGGAATGAAGAGATTTGTGGTTTATATCAAGCTGTTGAGTTTATGGATGAAGAGACATTAAGAGATTGTGAGAATGCTGAGGGGGAATAGAAGATAGATGATGAGTTCTACGCAAAGCTAGCTGATGCAGAAACCCCTTTATATCCAAGCTGTTCTTCCCATAGTAAGCTATCAGCCATTGTGAGATTATTTAGAATGAAGACACAGAATGGCTGGTGCGACAAAAGCTTCAGTGATCTCCTTGAGATATTGTCAGAAATGTTACCGGATGGTAATGTACTTCACACATCACTAAATGATGTGAAGAAATTTCTGAAGTCTTTTGATACGGGTTATCAAAAGATTCATGCCTACATAAATGATTGTTGCCTATTCAGAAAGAAGTACAAGAAGCTGGACAACTGTCCCAAATGTAAGGCTTCAAGATGGAAGAGCAATATGCACACTAGTGAAGTTAAGAAGGGTGTCCCACAAAAAATATTACGGTACTTTCCGATAATTCCTCGTCTGAAGAGGATGTTTAGGTCTGAAGAAATGGCTAAGGACTTAAGATGGCATTTCAGTAACAAGAGAAACGATGGGAAGATACGTCATCCAGTAGATTCTGTGACGTGGGATCAAATGAATGATAAATACCCATCATTTTCTGCTGAACCAAGGAACATCCGTCTTGGACTGCCCACAGATGGATTTAATCCACAGATGGATATAACAGCTGTGCAATAATGTTATTGAATAATTTTTAAGTGCATTTACATACGCTATATTTAAAACATTTATAACGCTGAAATTACGCTATTATATATAAAGATATAATAGCGGGAGTATAAAACGCTATTGTATGGGGGGGGGGGTCTACGATAATTTGGGCAGAGACAGCGTTTACAAAAACGCTGTGTATCACATATAATAGCATTTATCATACGCTAAGAATGTGCAAATTTGTTGTAGTGAGGAGAAGTCCATATCTCTGTAGTCAGAGACACCCTTCAAAGTTGTTTTCTCTTCTAGATAGAGTGCGACAATATCTCTCTTTACAAGTCCTTCTCGAGATTGTCTTGTAGAGAGGTAGGACATTGAAACAAAAACATATCCAACCCTCTGATTCGACAAATGAAAATGGCAATTCATTAACAACAACCATTTCATTAACTGCTCTCCTAAACATAAACGAATCAAACTTGATAACCTTCAGATTCCCATTACTATCACCACTTAGCACCTTCTGTTTTTTCTTCTCATCAAAATCCTTGTACTGTTTACATCTAGCTAAGTGGCCTATCATCGGGACTAATTCCGGCTGTTTTTGAATCACAACCAATCTCCGCAGCGCAATACTTACAAAAAATCTTATCAGAAACATCATCCTTTTCCAGAAAATGTTGCCATATCACCGCTCTTTTAACATATTTCTTCTTTTGTGGTCTTGGTGGTTTAGTAGAAGCAGTGGTAGGTTCTTTACGAGTGTTCCCTGTTAGAACCTCTTCAGTATTTTCATGTTGAAGCGGCGGCTCCATCTCATTGTGCTCTTCATTCATCAACAAAACATACACAAAATTCAGATTAACAAAAGTACACACATATATAAAAAACACATATACAAACTTATTTGAAAGTTTAAAAACCAAGCTCTAACCCTAATATGTTACAACCAATATACATACACAACACAATAGAACATAAGGACCATAAACAAAATACTAAACTCACATCGATATACATACACAACACAATAGAACACAAGTACCATAAACAAAAGACAAAACTCACATATACAAACTTATTTGAAAGTTTAAAAACCAAGCTCTAACCTTAATATGTTACAACCAATATACATACACAACACAATAGAACACAAGGACCATAAACAAAGACAAAACTCACATCGATATACATACACAACACAAGGACCATAAACAAAAGACAAAACTCATATATACGAACTTATTTGAAAGTTTAAAAACCAAGCTCTAACCCTAATATGTTACAACCGATATACATACACAACACAATGGAACAAGAGGACCATAAACAAAGACAAAACTCACATCGATATACATACACAACACAAGAACCATACACAAAAGAAAAAACTCACAAATACAAAACTGATTTGGAAGTTTAAAAACTGAACCTTAACCCTAATAAGTAATATGTTACAATCGATAAACAGACACAATAACCCCATAACAACAATAGACAACCTCCACTTTTTGAAGTCTAAACCCTAACCCTAAAATTCCCCAAATCAAAATCGATTTGGGAATTTTAGGGTTAAGGTTCACAATTCAAAATCAAAGATTATCCAGACTACATAGGATTGAGTGGTAGAGACAACCTGTGCTTTCGAAGTCTAAACCCTAAACCTAAAATTCCCCAAATCGAAATAGGGTTTACAATTCAAAATCAAAGATTATCCAGAGGAATGAATGGTAGAGCAAAGAAAAAAGAAGTATTGATTAAAGAGAAAGAACAAAGAAGAAGAGCTTACTTTCAAGAATTCGTAAGCTTCTTCAGTTTTGCAAGAGGAGCAAAATCTTATTTTGTTTCGCAGGAGGTGAATCTAAAGAAGAAATGAGCACACAATTAGGGTTAAGTTAATAACTTAGTACCCTTATATATGGCTGCATAATCTCGGGCTAGGTAAACCAATCGGGTCCAATTACCGAACCAACCCAAACCGACATCTAAATTCTCTAATTAATTTGATCGATCGGTTTGTCCCTTTCTAATTGTTTGGTGCCGATAATCGAATCATTCGGTTCTCTCGGGTCGGTTTATTTGGGTTTCACCGTTTGCCTAGGACTAATGTTCTCTATTCATCCATAAGCGACCAAGATGTACCGTGACCTTAAGTGGTATTATTATTGGGTCGGTGTAGTAACACGTCTAGGGGATAAAGGCCAAAATAAAAACTTTGAAGAGGAAGCCTAGAAGAACTCATAATGATGGAGAAGGGAAATTAAAGGGGGAACAACCAAGAGACTTATTAGGAAATGTCAATAGATTGAGAGACGATCAATGGCCAATGACTAGATGTGTACCATCGGACCAACGGGGAGGATCTTCGATGGTCAAGGGGAATTCATTGATGGAAAGTCTTAAAAACTACTAAGAAGAGAAACAGTCGAGGTAAAAATAAGAGAAGTCGTAGATTGAATGGTAGAAATGGAATGGCAATGTACCAGTTGACCGTTCACTGTGGACGAGATGACCATTCACTATGGACAAGAGGACCGTTCACTGCGGACAAGAGGGCCATTCACCACGGACCATTGTACCGAGGGGCTATCAAAGGGAAATATGTAGAACGTACCAAATGCGTTTTGGCGTAAGGAACTAACAAAGAAGGGAACTATTCTGATAAAAAGAACCAAACTATAGCACCATGATCAAAGCAACTTTCCTAAGATCGCACAAAGTGGTCGAGGAAGTACACTAAAACACGAAGAAGAAGTAAGAGTATGATATAAGCTAAATGATCAAGACTTAGTGTCTGATAGAAGAGAAGCATTGCGTGAGGATCAATGGACGCGGAAGGGACGTGAATTCAAAGAAGAATTGAAGATCATGTGCACAGTTTGAAATGTCATGGGTTATTTAAAGGAAGAGATGAAATAAGACACTTATTGGGGAAAATTTGCCATTTGATGGAGGAGAAGTCTCACTTGTCGAGATTAATAGCCACTTGTTGCCGCGTTTGAGCTACATGCGCCGCTTGCAGCTCATGCAGAGCCACATGTAGTCACATGCAAATTACACAACACTTGTCCAGATCGATTTGCAACTTGTCCTTGCATGATAACGGACTGAGGGGCCTATAAATACAACCCCTCTGCCTTATTTGTGAGTTCTTAGCCTGAAGAAAACACAAAAAAAATCTCTCTAAAAAGACTTGAACGCTTCAGGAGGAAAAAGAGGAATGTTTGTTGGAGCTAACGTCTAAAGAAGAAGGACGAGTGTTGTCAGATCTGTGGTGTAATGAAGCTGAATCATTCAATCTTCTGCTTAAATGACTGTGAGTTGTGGTTGCTTGTGGATGGTGCATGAGCTTAAAGCTCTTGTATCAATCCTTGTTTTTTTTGCTTGTTTTGCATGTTATTCTTGATAGGATGCATGTAAACTAGCCCAATTTAAAATAGACTTGCATGCATAGTCTGGTTAGATGGTATGGAGTCTTGAGGAGAACTAAAATGGTTTGGCATGCATAAAGAATCGGTGGTGCATAAATTGAGAAGTTAAATCCATGGTTACTTGATGAAAAATCAGTTACCTGATGGATTTTAGGATATTTGTTTGGCCTTTAAGGCGGTCCGGTTTAGGACATTTGTTGGCTTTTGTGGCGGCCCTTGTGGCATTTTGATGATCCTTGTGTAGTCATGATGTATTCCAGTGAGGGGATATGTGGTTGGTAGGACATTGTGTTGTTTTACATGAACAACGGGAAGGAAACCTGGGTAGGGATAGGACTCGAACGTGTTCAGAATTGTTTTCTCTAAGGACAGTTGGTCATGAACCACTTTTGGGGGACTTTGGTTCTCCTAGTACTGCCATATTCTGATACTTTGTGGCTTGTGAGTATGGTGGGTATATCGACTTCGGTTGACGATCCGGGAGCGCGATGTAGGGTGGCAACCCGAAAGACGAATATTGGACTTCTGATAAGTTACTAAAGTTGGTCATAGAACATTATTAGGATGTTGAATATTTGCTTCTTGACATTGTTGCATTATGAATTGTTAGACGCTGGTATTTGGTGGAGTTATATGTTGGACTATTGTTATTGCTTATGTTATATGTTGTTGTTGAATTATATTAGGTTGTTAGTGAGTATTGTATCACTGGTAAAATGTCATATTTAATAAAAAAAAATGGGATGAATTGTTTCAAATCCAAACATACAAATAAAGAGGTATGGTACGTTAAGTAGTCAAGTTTCAAAGACTGTTGAAAATAAGAGGTATGGTACATTCTTGAGCAATATTACAACTTCCATCCATGGCTCAGCCTCTATTTAAGCTTCATATTTTCTCTTGTCTTCTTCTCTGTAAAACACTACACTAGTAAAAACTTGTCATATAGTTACTAATAATTTTGTAGTTATCTCATGATTTTTGTAGCAAAAAAAGATTAGTTACAAATTTGCGACCAAAAATGTTAGTAACTATTTGGCCGTAGCAAAGTTTTTCATCGTCACTAAGTGTCGCAAAGTGCTACAAATTAGAGACAACACAATTTGTAGGAAAATGCTAAAAAAAATTAAAAAAAAATTAAAAAAAAAATAATTAGAAAAAGAAATTAATAATAGTTTTTATTTGTTTCTTAAATTCATTATATTATATGTAGAATAAATATATATCTATACAACTATTGGAACGGAGAACAAAACGACGGTGGAAATGTACTATTGCGGCAGCGGAGCAACGGAGAACAAAACGACGGCGGCGGCCGAGATGTATTGGTGGTGAACTGGCGGAAGCTTCAAAACGTAGTGGCGGTGGTAAAAGGTGCGAGCATCTTCGGTGGTCCTTCACTTCCACCACCATCTCCGACGCCATCATTGACACAAGGGTCTTCAGATCCACCACCTCCGACATTGCCGTTGATATTGATTCTTCAGATCTGTCGATGAAACCTAAAATACAAATCAAAGAAATAATTAAAACACATTGAGAAGGAGAGAGAGAGAAGGTGACAAACCAAAACAACAGCTCCGTAGACATACTCTGTGTTTATAAGCCTGAAATCACTTAGAAGAATCTGTTGAATCGACAATGGAAAGAGAGAAGATGAGAAAAAGAAAAATTGATTTTCTCAAAAGTGAAGGAAAGACACGATGACCATAAGAAGAGAAAGAAAACAAGAGGTGATTTCTGTCCCTTAGATTAAACTGAATCAATGGTGGATGATAAACCAAAGGACAATCCTTGCCATTTTTTATTAGCCAAAAAGAAAATTCTTTTTTTTTTGTTATAAAATTTTGGTAATTTGCTCTCATTTAATGTTATAATTTTTATATTGAGGGTTTAGGATCTAAAAAGTATTAGATTTGATTTTAAGTAAGACTTATAAGGCAAATATTTTACCCTTATATTTTCATTATTTTAATTAATAGCAGATTGTTACACTTATATTTTCATTATTTTACATTTTTTTTTTCATTACCTACAACATGTTGTGTCACAAACTATGTCACAAATTTCCTACAGATTTAAATTGACACTTTCAGTAACTAAATACCCATATTTAGTGACATTTTAGCTACAATTTTTTTTCCCAACTTATTAGTCACTAAGTAGTAACAATCTGTAGTAATAGTTTCCTACAACTATTCCCGTAACAAAATTTCGTAACTATATGAACGTTTTTTACTAGTGCTAATTGTCTTGAAATTTATTTCTAGTTTCTTATTCTTCTTTTTCTTTCCACTCAGCCCCAACCCACAAGGGTGGCCAAGGACGGCAATGGCCGCCTATGCCTTTTTTTGAAATTTTCATAAATACAAGTTTAAATATTTTTTAAAATTGGTAATCTCTATATAATTGTTTAAAAAATGTTGTTAGCAAAATAACTGTAATGTCATGTGATATATTACAGAAAGTACCATTATATTTAAATGTTAATTATTTGGTTAGAAGCATTTGTTGATTACGTCATTTAATAAAGTTCATGATACCAAGATTTCTGGCATTTTTCATGTTTTGGTAAACAAATGAAAACAAATTTTTTTTTTTATTGCAAATTTTTAGGAAATGATAATTTACCAAATTCTTACAAAAACTTAATTTTGTATGCATTCACATAATATATATATATATATATACACACTAATAAACGAACATACAGTTATACACTCCCAATTATATTATATCTCATATACAAATCTTTAAAAAAATATTACTGAAATAACTGAAAATTTTAAGATAAATTTAAATGAATATGAGAGATTATGGAGCAAGATTCACGGTTTCAAAAAGTAGGACGTTTCAACTAATCTTTTTATTATAATCTACAACATATTTTTGTTCTAAACCTACAAAATCTTTTTGTCATGCATATACAAATATATAAGAGGTATTGGATCATGTTTTGCATTCTTTCACAATAAATTTTTGAGTAAAACATTTTATGTTTTTAGTGTAGATTGGCAGCGGGTTAATGACGTGGAAGTTTGCTTGATGAAAATTTTGCAGATTTTGTATATTTGTTTGTAGCAAAATTCATTTATGGATTTCCATAGAGTGAATTTGTTTTTAAGCTTTTAAAACTGGATTTTGTTTGGAGGCTACAATAGGGCAAGGTGTAACTGGGTTTTGTTTGGAGGCTAAGGCTACAATGGGGCAAGGTGTTAGTAAATATGTGGGACAAAGAATTATATTGCTGACCCATAAGTCTATACTTCTCACTATGAATTATTATGTTTTCATATTTTATGTGTTTGTAATGTTATTAGTTTAGAAGTTTGAAGAATATATATTATTTGTATTTTTCCGTTTGATTATCTTATATGATCAGTGGGCATTTAATCGCATTCGCCTGAATGAAAATTTCAAATAAAAAAATTGCAAAACTATCTAAATGAATTATAAAGATAAAAGAAAACTGATTTGTCTATATATACTCTTTTTAAAAAATGCATAAATGTACAATATATAGTTTCAAACCACACGAAAAATTGGTGGCATGAAATATAAATAAATTAAGGGGCATATTAAATCATTAACTACAATTTATTTGGATTCTTTTACAGCTTTTTTAAAATCTGTAATAAATATTTCTTATTATATCCTATGATTATTTATTTTTCAAAGCACACCAAAACATTTGAATTTAAATATCTCCTTAACCACATAATTGTAAAACCTTTTTCATCTAGAAGTCTAATTTTGATATTTTTTTTCTTTGCACTTACAAATTTAAAATTACGTGTCTTTTTATTTATTTTTGATATTATTTTCTTTAAAGAACCAGAAAAAAAATATTACAAAATCCAAATTCTTTTAGTTTTTATCATTTACTGTAATTATGAGTTATTCGTATTTAAGCCAAAAGAAAACCTAAAAACAAGCAATTCCAAACTAAACCAATTCTTGTAGTCTACTTTGTTAAATAAATCTCATTTACTCCCTGAAATTCGAATTTGAAATGAATCCAGTCCAAAACTTAGATGAGAAATTAACTTCACTTATTAATATCATTTATGGTGTTACAAAATAATTACTTTAAAAATATAGAAAATACCATATAAATTTAACAAAACATTTCCCCGCACTTCAGAATGCAGGTTACTATTTAGTAGTCCAATATTTATAGCTCAAAATGTTCATCTAAAATACAAAAAGCCCAAATTTGTTAATAATACCACTTTTATAATAAAAATCATAAATCTTATAAAAATTTAGTTAAAGATTTTTTTTTTTTTTTGTCTTGAGTTCACATTTCTTGATACTTAGGCAACCACGCTTGGATCGATCTTCGAGTCAGAAAGGGTCTTCATACGTAGGCGGATCTACATGGTGATGAGGTGGGGCACGTGCCCCACTATAAAGTTTCTTTATGTGAAACCGTGTTATTATTGTTCCTTAGCCCATTTGGTTTACAAAGTGCCACATGCTGGGTCTCTTGTGCTTGGTTCGATGCTCCACAGCCACAGTATAATTTTTTATTTTTTCTTTATCTTTTTGTTTCATTTTCTTTTTAGTGTTTTTTTTCTTTCATACATGTTTTTATTCTTTGTTATGATTGGTGCTTTTTCTTATTCCATTTTATTGTCTCACAAATTATATTCAGTATTCACTCATATTGTTTTCTCTTTCTAATTCTATTTTAACTTTGAAAAAATCATTATTTTAGAATGTAAAGATTACATTTGAATTAAAAAATGTTAATAATATAAGTAACTTAGTAAACATTATATTATCTTCTTTGTTATTAATTTCATATAGAGTTTAAACTGTGTGATATTTAGAAATGTAAATTTAAATTATACTTTTACAGAAAAATATATGTTTATTGAGATTTGTAACTGAGAACTAAAATAATTTTATATGATATATATATGTAGTAGAGTATAATTATAAACCAAAATATATTGGAGTCATGTCAAAAAGAAGAAAAAATTGATGTCTTTTTGGATTTCATATTTTAAAAATATATTCAAGTATTTAACATTACTTTTATTTAATATTTATTTTTATTTTAATTTAAAATTATTAATTATGTGCCCCAGACAGATTAATTTTCTGGATCCGCCATTGGGTAGAAGCTCCTGAAGTGTATGTGATGTGAATCATGTGATCCTATCAGACCCATAGGCATAACAGCAAACAAAGCTGTGGATTCAATCTAGGCAACAAATTCCTTTTTTAAAAAGCCATAATGACATGAACCAGGATAGTACATCCTTCCTACCAGGTTTTCGGAAAGAAAAGGATATGTTTGCAAATGATCATGTTACAACAATACTCCAGTCTAAGATGTGCCACAGTCTAAGATCTGAGACAACATTAGTACGTGAAGGTGGAAGTTTTTTTTAGTTTTGCTGATTATGAATCTGGAAGATTCCATTTTCAACTAATAGATAACAGACTCTTTTTTTTCTTCTAAATAGTTGTTTGTTTCTCATATAATAGTTTTGACTGTCAAAGTAATTAAATTAATACGTTAGACGTACTGTATTAGTAAAAAAAAAAAAAAGGGACATTAATCTGTTAGCATGTAACGACTTTAAAAACAAAACAAAAAAAACTTTTGGAACATTATTTAGTAATTATGGAACAAAATATTAAAGCTTAGAAAATATAAACTAATAAAAGTACTCAAAAATTCTAAGTAATATAAAGAAAGAAGAAGGACAACATCCAAATGAAAATATGTGTGAAAGTTTTAATGAGAAGGGAAGAATTTGTTGAGGCTGTAAGGTAGACCATAAAACTCATCGTTTCGCACATCTAGGTTGTATAGTCGAAACTTGTCCCACCATTTCAGCCCGCAATCTTTCTTGGCTTCATCGGTCTCACGAGACAATGTGCAATCAAGCACTATTGCTATAATTGCTGCAACTGTTGTGTGCGACATGAATATCACTCTTATCACATCTTCAAACTGTTTTGTATTCACGAAATAATTCCCAATTTAACAAGTCACAAAAAAAAAAAAAAAATTGTGATTCTAAAAGTGTGTCTCAAAAAAAATGATGAGCTTACCCAATTCGAACGATGATCAGACCGCCAACCTCCATTGTAATATTCTCTGAAATATTGAGGGATTGAAACAGCCATGAAAAATGAAAATCCCAAAATGAATTTGGTGTTGAAGCTATTGAGGTTGCAGAATTGTAGAAAGCTAAGTCCCGCAGAAGCTGCAATATTTTGAATTGAATAATTGAATTTATCTTTAGTAAGACATGATATATATTACTAGTGTATTGGTACATGCAAAAAGACTTACACACAAAACACAAGACAATACAATAAAGAGATGCCATGATTGGTAATGGTATGGACGCGAAGAAAGCTCCAAACTTTCCTGCATTATGATCAACAAAATCATTTACACATTTTTATAGGAATATAAAGGTTTTATAGTAAAAAAAAAAACCATTACCAAAAATGGAGAGAAAAAGCATGAAGGCAGCTGATATTTGTATCACTCTTCGACTCCCAATCTTTGTCATTGCCAAAAGTCCAACATTTTCTCTAAATATTAAGTTACGTATACTCATATCAAAACCATATCATAAGCCTTTAAAAATAGAAGTTCTATTTTTAACGTTAAAGATAAATCGTGGGGAAATTTTTTTAAAAAAACTTGTAATATTGAGATGAGTTTTGTTACGTTGATGTTGTGATCCCTGTGATACCTCCAAGCATGCCATTGAGTAATACTCCAACTCCCTACAAAATAATTATAAATTAAATTCATGAGATGATGAAATAAATAGTCAATAAACGGTAAAATCTTTGTTTTCTCAAAAGTGACTTGACTGAACTAATGTTAAACTAACCAGCCAGCCAGTACCACGACTAACAACTTATGGTGGGATGGGCGTCGCGCTTCCAAATCTTGCGGATGCGTAAAACAAACCAGTCGACTAACATAGTATACAAAACTTATCATTCTTCATGCTTAACAATAGTAAGCTAATTAAAATATTCTTTGATTTTTAATAGAAATTTCATATATAAAAATAAAAGTTTAACCTCAAAGAGAGTAACGAAAGATGCAGCCATCATCGCGAAGGAATCAGTTATGTTGAAAGTTGGGCTTCCCCATTGAAACGGATATGGTATGTATATCCTATGTTCACATAAAAATAAAATATGAATATCAAAATAGTAAAATCGCTGAAAAAAAAAAACGAGGAGCAAACATTTCAAATAGAAGAACTAACCAAGGAGTGTTGGTTATGAGACCAGTGCGATCTGTACGACAACTTGTTTGAGTAGTCTGAGGCTTGTGGTCATAAACACCACTCGATGTGAGTAGTTGCGCAAACAACCATACTAGTGGAATACATAACATTATCCCATAGCGGTCACATCTGTTTCCATCGCAAAGCATCACCCCTTTCTTCATCTTGAGGCAACGAGGTAAGTACTACACACGACAAAAAGTAACATACTTTTTTTTTTGTTAATTACGCCAATTCCAGAAGAAAATAAACGAACATATGTGTATGGGTTCAAACAATTAAAAGATTAGGAAGCAATGATTAGAGATTTACCTGAGTGATAAATACAAGTATTAGCAATCCAGGAAGTCCCACTTCAACGCATCTTGCTAACTGAAAACGAAATAGTTATAAATTATAAAGAATCATATAAATGAATATTATTTAAGGCTATAAGTATTCAATAACATAAAAGTATTATCGTAAATGACTAATACTAGTATATATATATATATAGATATACTAATATATATATACTAATATATATATATATATATATATATATATATA
>NC_025704.1:16935489-16946666 GCF_000633955.1 Camelina sativa
ATACATACCAAAGGGAAGCCGATATGGTATAGTCCCAGCCCGGTAAATGTTGCCAAAGGAGCAATAGAGAGTGGGCTTAGAAATCTGATCATCACCAACCACGTTGCCAAAAGAGCAACCTCTCTTATCAAACATGCATGTTTAACGGTAAAACCCCAAACCAATATAAAAAACAATAGAAATTATTTACCTAACAATATTTCTCCATATGCCTAGAAAACAGACGACAACTTGGAAACATCCAGTGATAATAAGAGCGCCTTGTATGCTTCTTATTGTTCTTACAAATCTCTGATTTGTTTTAATCATCAAACAAATTTTTTATTAGTACAAAATATACGTTGTAAAATTAATGATAATATTAATGCTAAGACTTACTTCAAATGGATCAGAGTAGTAAGTGAATCGAGTTGAAGAAATGATGGTAGTGATAGGTATGATATAGGTATAAGAAGCCGCAGCTATTACAGGCAATCGAGTTCCAAAGAAAGACTGAAACATTGTTGTTAATCCAGACACAAATAGTAATGTTTGTATTAATTTAGCCTTTTCTGCCTGAAAATGTCAAAACATATTTTTACAATCAAAGCATATTTTCTTGTGTTAAGGTTTGTTAAGAACATATATCAAATAATCATATACTTACATCACCACCTCCCATGAGTGGGACTAATAGACTTGGAATGAGAACTGTGATGCCAAGACTCAGCAAATAATGCTGGAAACCGAACACTACCGCTTCAACTGCAGACACCAAAGTAATACATTTGCACATTAGAATCTAAAATAAATAAAAGAAACTAATAAACAATATTCAAATAAAACAAAGCATACACCAAGGAGGAGGACTGTTGACACAGTACTGAATTCCGGGGAGTTGTTCTTTCACCGGGTGGGGTTGTAACTCCTCCGTCCGGTTTCCTGTTCCGTTGTTTCCGCCACCACCGTTGTTTCCACCACCACCAGCGCCACCATTTGCCATGGACGTAAGTACTTTTTTCCTTTATCTGAAATAAACCACTCAATCAATAACGTATCAATAAACTTTTTTATTTCTTTAGTGAGAATTATACGTTAATATACCATATTTATCAATCATTACATCTCCAACGAGTATATAATGTTTATTACCGTTAAATTAATAAATGGCACAAGTTTTGAATTTTCTACGTAACAGTTTTTCATTTTATCAAATAAAACTGTTTCCAAATATCTACGCTGTTTACAAATGACAATATTTTTAAGGAAGAAGAAGTAAAATCTCGTCTCAAAATCATCCTAATTTTATTTTTAAGGAAGAAGAAGAAAAATATAGAGGAAACTTTGTTTTTTGATAACCTATCATATAGAAAAGGAAAAACAAAATCAATTGTCAATATAGAGAAAAATAAATCAACGAAAGTAAAAATTAACAAAGGGCAGAAGTATTAGAGTTTTTGATTAATCTCGTCAATACTAATTTATATTTTCAAATCAGTAACACAAACACATATTTAGAGAGAGCTCAAGACAATATAGCATCGAGAAATAAAAGAAGATGGAGAGAAAGCTTACTTGTAAGCAAAAGACCAGAGAATCTTTGTGAGAGATGGTGGGCGAGAGTAAAGAATAAGTAGCCAAAAAGACTTGTGGGTGAGAGTGTAACATTTTCCTAATTATGTGATGAATTAAACGACATCGATCTTTACAATTAATGCGGCAATAAAAGTCATAATGGTTTCAGTTTTTGATATATGAAATTTGAAATATAAATCATTTGTTTTTCCTGTCAACATCAATTTAAAATAGAAATCTTGAGATTTAGTTGTCATTGTGATTTTTTGAAATCAAAGGTTTTTTAAAATTATCATTGTGATCTGCCTCTTCTGTCCATTACATATATATTGGTATTATAATGAATTTCTCCACTTTTTTTTTTTTTTACGTACTAGTAGGACCATGTCAAATTCTTTATACAATCATACTGCACCATATTATACGTACCATGAAATAAAATACGTGAGAAAAGTTTTTTGAAACCCTAGTATCATTAAACGACTTTTCCCCTTCTTCTTTTTATTAATCATTTCGGAAAATATATAATTAATATAATTACATATTGGGGACACCAATTGTGCTAGCTGGAAACGTTTCCGAAACGTCCCCGTATCCAAATCTTTGTCGTACCACAAACGGCAAGCCGTCCCTGCCATGTTTGAAACGTTTTGGAGACCTTTCCGAGCCGTTCGTGTTGGAGACGTAAGACTGACTACAAATAGGCGGGCTACATAAAGGTAAACTACATATATATTTAGTTTGTGCCTATAGAGAAAATATAATATCATAACAAAAACTGAAGAAATAAATGTCAAACAATTTCAAATTAGAGCTAAAATATCACAACATATACATATAAAAATCTGCATTGTATATCCTCTCCAAGACATTAAGAGGATAACATGAAAACCTCCATGAGCATCATCGTCTTCTTTGTGACCTTCATTGCAGTTTTTGTTGCCTCCATGGCCGAGACAATAAACCGCGAGGAAGACTGCATAAGAAGAAACATTGCCCGGTCACAACAACCAAGCCTTTCAGCTGAGCCCACCAAGAGATCAACGTTCTATTTCCTCGCGGACCAATTCTGTAGAAAAGCGAGTCGTGTCATCATGTTTTATGTGAGGTTGAACGGAAAGTTCCCGTCTTACTACGTCAAGACGTTGTGCAATGTATTCGGAAACGATGACAAGAAGGTGAAGGAGTACGTTGTGGAGAGATGGGTGGAATATTCAAAGCTTGCATCTGCTCTAACTTGTGTTTCTCATTGACGTACAAACTCCATACTATTTCCTTTTTAATTGGCTTTTTCCATTAGATATCAATGATTTAATTAAGTTTTTGCAATTTTATTGATAATTACAGTAAGAAAAAGGTTTTATTCACCTAAGTCTAAGACAATATTGATAAGACCTAAAGCACTGGATTTCGCGGATGAAACCCACATAGGACACTACAAGAACATCTCCAATGTATATTTTTATTTTTTATTCTAAAATAAAGTAATTTTAAAATTAAACACAGTTTTCACCAATGTATCATTTTATTTTTTACTCTAATATAGAATTAGTATAAAATACTATTGAATAGCAGTTTGATCCTATTATTTATTCTATTTTAGAGTAAAATATAGAATAAAATTATAGTAAATGTTAGTCTATAATAATATTTCGACTCTAAAACAGAGTAAGGTTGAAGATGCCCTACGTTCTTCTCTCTCTTTTCTTTTCGTTCAACTATTAAATCTAGATTTCCTTGCCTCTCCGGTTTTCCCTTAAAGCGCGTGGGAGGACTCTCCTTGTTCTTAATGAAGGTCTGGGCAACCACAGTGAAGCATGAGTGAGCAAATATTTTTCTCCGACAACAATGAGGCGTGGATAAACCGTCGATGCAGCTGTGGCTCCTTCAAGGTAGTCAAGGGACTCCGCTCTCGTGTTTTAATAGTAGAGGACGCGAGAGGATGTAGGCGGAGGTTCTTGAGGCTCAACCCTATTGGGGTTCGCTGTGGTCAGTGGCGGACCCAGGATTAAAAATTAGGGGGTTCAATGTGTTATAGGGGAGAATCGAACACGGGTTAGGGAGGTCAACTTAGGGGGGAACAAACCAACTTAGCTACTGAGACTTCAATGATTTACATGCAAAACAACTATTTATCTATTTTAGGCAGGTCAGTTGACCTCCCTTCCTTCTACATAGGTCCGCCACTGGCTATGGTTGCGGCGGAAGTTACCGGCGGGGCAAGGAAGGTTTCGTTGCTAGTCGCGGGTGGCTTTAGCATTCACCAGACCGGATTGAAAGGGAGTCTTGTCTCCGAGAGGGCAAAAGGGAGCATGCAACGGTGGTCAATCGAGTGTTAGATCTGAGTATGGCGTCTTGCTAGGTATGGGATTCGTCAACGGAGAACCGTTGTCGGATGTTAGATTTTCCGGGAGAGTTGTTGAAGGTTTGGCTGTTCGTCAGAGTTGGCTCGGAGATGGGAACAGGATAAAGTGGTCAAGGAGCTCAGCGCCTTCGTTCATGCCCCAAATTAGTGAGTCTTGAAACCGTCGGACTCTTTGTTGGGCCTCGCCAGTAATAATGGAATGGTTTATTCTTGATTGGAATCACCATAACTAGGTGGTGCTAAACCACTGCAACCTGTATAAAATTGAAAAATAAAAACTAGAAATACTTTTTTTTTTAAATGAAAACGGATCATATTTAATACTCTATAATAGGTCTTTGATGAGTCTTTTAATTGATAGCTTGATGAAATTAATTTACTTTATCTATTAAAAGTCAAAACTGAAGAATGACACATTTATCGAGTGGAGTTCGCCCTAGTTCCTTCTCTCCCAGGCACGACACCCGAGGCAGCCGCTCGTCGAAGCTATGGTGTTTACTTCCACCAGTGTCCTTCTTCAGCCCTCCTAGCCACCGAACCAAAGCTGATCGTCTTTCTCGGGTCCATCCAAGGACCACGAAGAACCATTTTCTCAATCTTCGTTGGTAGATATGCGACGCCGACGATCTCTGTTTCCAATCAGTGCTCACATGGTCTATCTCAATCAGTTTCGCCTCACTTAGTTCACGAACAAAGTGGTGTCTAATATTTATGTGTTTTGTTCTTTGAATGCTGGACAGGATTCTTAGAGATGTTTATTGCACTCAAATTATCACAATGAATCAATAGAGTATCAGAATCCATACCATAGTCAGAGGACATTTGATGCATCCACTGGAGCTGTGTACAACAGCTGCCCAAGGCAATGTATTCAGACTCAGCGGTTGATAATGAGACACTGTTTTGCTTCTTGCTGTGCCATGATATTAGGTTGTTTCCCATAAAGAAGCATCCTCCATTTGTACTTCGACGATCATCCACAAAACCTGCCCAATCAGCATCGCAGTATCCGCTCAGACTGATATTGGTATCCTTGGTGAAGGAAATACCAAAGTTCATTGTCCCTTTAACGTATTTGATGATCTTCTTGACTGCTAATAAGTGGGACATCTTGGGCTTGGCCTGGTACTGTGAGCATATCCCCACTGACAGACAAATGTCTGGACGACTAGCAGTCAAGTACAATAAACTCCCGATCATCCCTCTGTACAACCTCTCATCTACATCCTCCCCTTCTTCATCCTTGGAGAGTTTGTCGTTCACACCCATTGGGATCTTTGCTTCTTTACTCTTATTCAAGCCAAAGCGTTGTACGAGTTCCTTAGCATGAGTGCTTTGAGATATGAAGATCCCATCAGCTGATTGTTCAACTTGCAATCCCAAAAAGTACCTTAGCTCTCCCACCATACTCATTTCAAATTCCTGAGACATGGTTTCCACAAACTGTTTTACAAGAGCCTGACACGTGGAGCCAAAGATAATGTCATCCACATAGATCTGAACAAACAACAGATTATTGTTACTGTTGAGAACAAACAGCATTTTGTCAACACTCCCTCGACTGTATCCGTGATCCATCAGAAATGTAGTCAATTTCTCATACCATGCACGTGGTGCCTGCTTTAGGCCATACAAGGCTTTGTTCAGTCGATAAACATGCTCAGGATGCTGTGAGTTTTCAAAACCTTTTGGTTGCTCAACATAAACCTCCTCTTGCAGTATTCCATTTAGAAAGGCACTATTGACATCCATCTGATGCAGAGTGAACTTAAGAGCACATGCCATACCGAACATAAACCTGATGGACTCCAACCTTGCGATGGGAACAAAGGTTTCATCAAAGTCAATTCCCGCAATTTGTGAGTAACCTTGAGCTTCCAACTTTGCTTTGTTACTTACAATACAGCCACTAGCATCATTCTTACTCTTGAATATCCACTTTGTGCCTACGACATTGACGTCAGCAGGGCGCTGAGTAAGCTCCCAAACATCACTTCGTGCGAATTGTTCAAAACCATCTTGCATAGCAGCAACCCAGAACTCATCACGAAGCCCCTCCTTGTGATTCTTGGGCTCAATGGAAGAGACAAAACATGCAAATTGCACTACATCAGAGTCCTGAGAGACAGACTCCGGAACTCCAGACTTTTGTTTCTTCCCAGCCAACTGAGCAAAATCAATCTGCTTCCCTCTGGCAACTCTACCCCCCTGAATCGCACCTATAACATCAGTAGAGGAGTGATTCTGATGAACCTGAGAAGGCACATAATCCTGACCAGAAGGTGAGACAGGCCTGACAGAGACTACATGACTAGCAGCTTCTGTCATAGACTTCGCAGCATCAGTTACCAGGTCTGTGTTGGTGACAATAGGCACCAGTGCCACTCGTAGATATGAGGTGTCGTCAAACACTTCATTGACAGTCTTCTGTACGAATCTCAGGCGATTGTTGTAGACACGGAAAGCAGTGTTGTGCCCAGAATAACCCAGAAAGATACCTTCATCACTTTTAGAGTCAAACTTACCCAACTGATCCTTATCATTTAGAATATAACACTGACATCCAAACACATGAAAGTAGTGCACAGTTGGAGACTTCCCTTTCCACACCCTGGACGAACAAGCATACGATTGAAGATGTAACAGGCTGTGTTAACAGCTTCATTCCAGCACCGATGAGGCACTTGATTTCCATGTAGCATAGCGCGTGCCATTTCTTGCAGCATTCTGTTCTTACATTCAACAACACCGTTCTGTTCAGGCGTTCTTGGTGCAGAATACTGATGAGTAATCCCTTGATGTTCACAGAATTGCTCAAACTTGTCGGTTTGAAACTTACCACCATGAACGCTTCTAATGGTCTCGATTGAACACTTCTCACATTTACTCTACAAGTCAAGAATACGAAAACACTCAAGAGTATCAGTTTTTTCACGAAGGAGCGTTACCCAGGTGTAGCGAGTGTAATCATCCATCATCACAAAAATGAATCGTCGACCAGAGATGCTCTGAACTTGTATAGGCCCCATCAGATCCATGTGAACCAGCTGTAACGCATGACTTGTGCGAATATATGTTAGAGACCCATGGGATGCTTTGATCTGTCTTCCCTTGTTGCATGACCCAAATACAAAGTGTGGATCACCTTTCAGCTTTGGCAGTCCACGTACCACCTCTTGGTTTGCCAATTTCACCATTGTGCGTACATTCAACTGACCAGGTTTCTGGTCCCACAGCTCTGTGTCTAACTCAACAGTTGCATTGAAACATGGCCTTTCTGATTTCCACATGTAGCAATTATTTCCAGATCGTTTTCCTCTGAGTCTGACAGACCCTTGTCGGTCAACAGCTTTACAATCCCTCTTTGTGAAAGTAACATCTAAGCCCTCATCACACATTTGACTGACACTGATCAGGTTGGCCTCCAATCCATCTACCAGGAACACATCCTTCAGTTGAGGTTGAGTTGCACCACTAGTTGTACACTTCCCTCGAATTGTTCCCTTTCTTCCATCTCCAAACATGACTCTTTCAGCAGCAACATCCTCCATGTGAGACAAATTGTCAAGAACCCCTGTCATATGTCTAGAACATCCGCTGTCAAAATATCATTTGGCCTGATCAACTTCAGTTCTATCAGCTGTGTATGCTACATGACAGTAGAGATCATCTTTTCTGAAATAGCCTTGTCTCTCTCTTCTCACAGCTGGGCAGAAGCTATCATTCTGTACTAGGTTTGTCACATGATTCTGAAACTTGAAACACTGGGCCTTGTAGTGATTTAGATGACCACAGTACCAGCATCCTCTTCTCCTGCTGAGACCAGCAGGTTGCTGAGCAGTCTGAGGATAGCTCTGCGGACCATACGTCCGTCTACCCGGTACCTCACGCTGCACAAACATCTGCATGGGATGCATGTTTGCCTCAGGGACTTGATTATAAAGTCCGTTTGGTGCAGTAGGTTGTGCTCTAAGTTTTGGCTCAAGGTTCTACCCTTTAACGAACTGAGTAGACTTGTCAGAGCTGATTCCCTGATAACCTAGACCCCACTTTGCAGTGCTTGATTGTCCTGAACTGAGCAAAAAGTCCAGATCTTTAGTTCCTTTACTTAGCATCCTGATGCTCTTCAGCTGTTCTTCCAATTTCTTCTCAAGACGCAGAGACTTGGCCTTTTCTTCACTTAGTTCCTTAGACAACATTGCCATGTTCATCTGAAGCGTATCTCTTTCAGCAGATAACTCACTGTTATCTTGCGTCTTTTGCACAATAGATTGAATAAGAAGACTTATCTGATCTTCCATCGACAAACCAACCTCCTCTCCATCAGAGTCCGACTCATTTTTCTTGTCAATCTCTTCTGTCAACAATCGATCTTCATCTTCTTCATCTTCCTCTATTACTCCCAGCAGAGCCGCAAAGAAGTTCAGAGTTTCACCTTTGTTATCTTCTTCAAGCTCATGAGATTTAGCAAGCCTCTGTTCCTCTATAGCTTTAGGAGGAACTGACTTAGCATTTACCTTCACTTTCTTCTTTTGAAGCATCTCAAAAGCCTCCATCATTCCGACAACTTGATCGTACTTGAGCTCATCAAAGTTCAAAGACCCATCAATAGCAGATCTGTGCAGCTGGAACTTATCAGGAAGGCCTCGGAGGAATTTTTTGACCAGCTTCTTGTCCTTGTATCGTTTGCCCAAAACAGCAGATTCATGAGCAATACTACTCAAGCGACTACTGTAGTCTGTCACAGATTCGGTTTCAGTCATTTGCAGGCTCTCAAAAACAGATGCAAGATTGTCCAACTTTGTATGTCTGTCTCGGCAAGTGCCTTCAAACATGACGACCAGAAAGTCCCATACCTCCTTGGCTGATACACAATCTTGAACTTGGTTAAAGATATCTCTTGGCAAAGATTCGAAAATGACCAGCAACGCCCGTGAGTTGTGCTTGGACTCATCCTTTTCTTCAGCTGTCCACTTCTCTTTGTGTTTCTGCACCAGTTCGCCTTCTTCATTCTTCTCAGTTGGAAGAGACCAGCCGTCTTCCACCACAAGCCAAGCTTCCATGCCAATGCTTGAGATGACTTGCTTGATCGAGACTTTCCAGTAACCAAATTATTTTGGATTCAGTTTCAATGGTCTTTGTAACGCAACACTCTCCAGTGATTTCTCCATACCCTAGTCACAAGATCTCACCTATTGAAAAAGATACCAGAACCTTTTATCAAGTGTTTGCTCTGATACCAATTGTAAAGGTATAGAGAACTCAACACACACTATAAAACACTTGGAACGCGCCAAGCAAACACTTTATTCAATCTTATAAAATCTTCCGTTTCTTACAAGACTTGAAACTAAGCTCACTCTCTTATCTATCTAACACAACCCCCTGTGTAGATCTAAAAGAGTTAAAAAAACACACACTCTCCTTCAAGGCTTTTTGTTTCTTGAAGATTTACAATTCTCACCACTTTATCCCCACGAGTGCTAACTCTTTTTGCGGCTAGCCCTCGTCTCTTTATACCCTACACAAATGATCTCTAACCTAGATCTTTGTGAATCCCTAACTAAAGGAAATATTCCTTATCCTAAGAAATATCTTCCCTTATCTCTTCTCACCAAATATACTCTCAATATCTTCGAGTATATCTTGATCCCTTCTTCCTTCTTTCTCACGAATCTTGTCACCAAGTCCACAATATTTCTCCACATCATCACGTCATTCCACGTCATCACGTCAGACCTCTGAAACACTCCACAGCTGCATGTTCCCTTCAGAGCTCTGTTACACTTTCAATGAATACCTCCATGAGCATCATCATCCTTTTTGTGACTTTCTTTGTAGTTTTTGTTGCTTCCATAGCCGGGACAATAAACCTCGAGGAAGCTTGCATAAGAAGAGAAATTGCCCGGTCGCAACCACCAAGCCTTTCAGCCGAACCCATTGAGAGACCAAAGACCGAGGACCAATATTGTAGAGAAACGAGCCGTGTCATCATGTTCTATCTAAAGTTGTAAGGAAAGTTCCCCTCTTACTACGTCAAGACGTTGTGCAATGTATTCGGAAACGATGAAAAGAAGGTGAAGGAATACGTTGTGAAGAGATGGGTGGAATTAATATTCAAAGCTTGCGTCTGCTCTAACTTGTGTATCTCAATAGCGTAAAAACTTTATATACTATTTCCTTTTTAACTGGCTATTACCATATAATACCATTACATATATCAGTGATTTAAGTTTTTGTAATATTATTGACGATTACAATAAGAATCAAGGTTAGTTCACCTAGACCTAGGTCTAACCCATGCGAGATAATTCCAACAATGGAACGATAAAATTTTTTAAAATTTTCTATATGTAATATATATGTTTAATGATATAGCTTTTTTATATACAATGAAGTTATATATATATATATATACACACACAACAAAAAATCATAAATATATATAATGTTTCTGTTGACAAAAAATATTATCATATACATTTAGGCTTTTTATCGTTACTATTCTCCACTCACATGAACTACACTCTTAGACCATCTTGATCATTGTATCTTATGAGTTGCTTGTATGTTGTTTAGCCTTTTAGTGGAAAAAGATTAGTGTTTTTAATTTCTGAGTTTGGTATCAAATTACTGTAAAGTAGCTTTAGTTTGATCCAAGGTGACTTGGTTTAGCTCAATACCTCTCTTAAAAAATGGATCTGAAACTGTTTGGCTTTTGTCTCTCTGTTGAATTTGTGATTTTGGGTTTTCAGGGCGAGTCAGTTAAGTTCTCAGTCGAGTATTTCCATTTTTTATCGACTCCAGTTGATTCAGTTTCCTCCTCAGTTCATGCTACTTGTTGGTGTTTCTGAAGTTCAAAGGTGAGATCATGAACTTGATTGATGTTTTTGTTTAATTTGAAAAAAAAAAAAGAAGAATTTAGTTGAGTTTTGTCTTTCTATTCAGGTATACTTCAAGCAAAAATGTTAATGAGATGAAAGAGTTTGAGATGGAATTACAAGAGTTGTTAGGCCAAAACTATGGTGAAGATGGGGAAGGAAAGAGATGCAATGGACCTTCTTCAAGCTAATTATGTTGTTTTGAAAGAAGAGATGGATTCCGGTTTGCAAGGTATCGAACAAGCTGCTGTTCTTGACATCATTGTGTTGGGCTATATGGCTGTTGGAGACGTGAAACCTGCATTACTTTATATGGTAATATGGTGAGACATCAGAAAAAAAAAAAAAAAAAAAAAAAAAAAAAAAAAAAAAAAAAA
>NC_025704.1:16946959-16961685 GCF_000633955.1 Camelina sativa
AAAAAAAAAAAAAAAAAAAAAAAAAAAAAAAAAAAAAAAACCTCATTTTTTTAACTGGCTTGTGTTGTATATGTCTAAAACAGTAAGTTAACAAATGCAGATAAACAATATTGTTGATCATCTAAAGAATAGATACGGTAATGATCGTACATTAGAAAATAGATTTGGAGATCAGTTTTGCTATGAGTCTTTGTAACAACTTCGATAATTCCTCTTTTGATTTTTGCAGTTTTCACCTTTTGTATGAGAGCAAAATGAGTCTGAGGTGAGTTAACACTTAACAGTATATGGAGATCCTCTGATCTCTTCTCTTGCGATAGAAACTCAGAAGTTTGATATGGTTTGTTCCTTGATACGTAGAGCATTTGAGGATGTTAAGGTTTAACAATACAGTAGAGTATTGAAATAGCTGAACTATATTTACAAAATTATATTTTACAGTTTTTAATTAAAGACCCCAAGCTTAACAACTATCAATGGATCAATGGAATTTTATAGTTTTTTAAGAAGTTGTTAATCTAACTTTTTTTCAAAAATTATAATAAAATAATTATTAAACAACTTTCTTTAAATTCATTGATGGAGATGCTCTTAAACTTGCCAGGCCGCCAGCCTTAAAATATCATAACTCTATGTTGTTTTTAATAAAAAAATATTTTACAATAGCAATAGAAATATAAATTTCTAAAAACGAAATCAATATATCATCTATTATTTTATTTTATTTTGTTCTTTTATCAAATATAAATAGAAGGAAATTTCATCATTTTTCTTTCTAATTTATCTCTTTCAAATTATTAAAAAATATATAGCTATTTAAAATATTAAATATACCATCTACTTCGAAACATCTATTTCAAATATAGATAAAATCGATTAGTCATAATTCTGAATTTTATTTTTGATTTCTAATTTGACGTAAATTTCATTCTGTTTAGACTTTAAGAGGATAAAATTACAAATATTTTACTAACTTAATTCAAAATGAAATTTTACACATGTTATATAATCTTATCAATAAAACACATTTTCAAATAGGATAGTGTTTTTTTTTTTTGGTCAATAAAAAATCTAGACACAATAATTATAATGTAGACATATAATGCCAATGCATATGTGAAACGTACATATTATTTAGTACTATTTACTAACAACATTGTATTTGTAAAAAGCGTTTTTTATCTCATAAGTTATACAATTCATTTCACCAATCCAAGAATCAAATATTAGTGATACTAGGTGAATACCCGCACTACGTGCGGGTTTTTATCTATTAGATTACTTAAAAAAAATATTTTATACTAAGTATAACCAAAATTTAGTTATATTGTTGCATTTTGAAAACCAAAGAATTTTCAATTCGTTTATTTAATTCTGTAAATGTTATCTTTTGCATTTTTATATACTTAGAACTTTTAAAGATGTTTTTTACACTAAAAATATAAAATATAACACAACATTACTATTTAAAATTAAATATCTCAGCATTTTCTCCAATAGATGTTCTTTGATTGGTTAATTTAACCACTAACATAACCATATATTATAGCTTCCAAAACGTCGTGGGATGTTTTTTTTTTTTTTTAACATCTTGAAAAGTTGCTTGTCCCTCTACCTTAAATCTTTAGGAACTTCTATATAGGTTAAAGATGTATTTAACTTTTTATTTCTAAATGGTCACAAGAAAGAAGGCATCTTATTTCAGCTACATTTTGTGGTACATGTTTATGAAAATGTAAAACCTGCTAGTGGATATATCGCTACCTCTTTTAAACCTACTATTATTTTCAGGAGTTTTTACATTGCTATATCTTATAAAGCTGCTGCTACTTCCAATACTTTTCTTTTTCCACTTCACATGTACCTCATAATGTAGCATAATTAAATTTCCGGGATTTCGAAACCGAAAATCGTAAAACTACTCGCCATGTTGTAGATAAAGAGGCTGCAAATAAAGTTTTTCTCATTACTTGGTTTTCAGATCCAAGATTCACCCATAACAGTTACTTAAACCATGATGATTTAATCATCTAAGATTCTACGATAAAATATTCGTTAATAAACAGATCTATGGAAGAGAATAAGAAACCTTTCACATATTAATCCAAACAGATCCTCGGAAAATACATTTGCGTCTCTGTCCAATTTGACCAAAGTCACAACAAATACAGTCCAATGAGACAAAGTAAACATCTTTCAGTGTATCATTTCAAAGCTATGCATCCCCGTCTTTGTTAAAAGTTACTAATCGACTACAGCCTTTTTCGGTTGTAGAAGACTGAGTATGAGACATCATCTTGATTTCGGATCGTGATACCTGAGGCTGCAAAACTACAAGAGGAGTACATATATATGTTGTACTTAGTGATAATGTCGGTAAGATAATTAGAAGAGCGAGTATCAACCTCCTGCAATTCACACCTCCTCCTTTGTATGTGTTTGCACCCTGCGCTAATTATAATTACATCAGTAATTTAAAGAACACATTAATGGAAAACAGGACAGATATTATGTTTTTTATTTAGCTCAATGTCTTAAAGAATTTCATTCCATACTCCTCAGCTAAAGCTTGGACCTTCGCTGTTGGGACAGCATGAAAAAGAAGATCATGCATCAGTATACTACAAACTAAAAATCAAGAAAGTAAGCATTCAACATTGCAACTGTATACATCCCTTTTCCTTTCGTCCATGTCAGCCTTGTTTCCAACCATTATTTTGTTACAGTGTCTGAGCCTGAGGGGCGTTGCTCGATATTCTTCATACAGTTCCTCATGTCTATTGAAACAATCATGTTCAGTTGCCACAAGTGGACAATCCACTTTTCTTAGTGTCATTGTAAGTTGACTTTATAAGAGGAAATAATAATAAAACACACAGAAGATCAAACAAAGACATACTGTTGATGATGACTCACCTGTTATAGACAAGGAGTATATCCATTCCTCACTGTAATACACGGCAAGAAGATAAATGGTTTAAAAAACTGCAAGAACAAATGAATTGTGTTTTACTTATTGAATGTTTGGAGTCACTCAAGTTATCATCAAGATAATTAGAGCCATGAATCAATCAACCAATATAAGTTGTAGCATAAGTAAGATATAAGAATCTACATTCCTTTTAACAAATAAAATTAGCACTTAATATCTACCTTTTAAAATGAAAGAGTCAAGGCCAATTTCCGTTGCTCCTCCATCACGCGTTCTCTCAGAAAATTCGAGAAATTGGATATGAAGCCTTCTGTTCAATCGACGAATAAAGATACTTTGGATGATATTGGTGCCAAGGAACATTGAAGTTTGAGATAATCGGGTTGGAGAAAAGAAAGCGATGAAATCTGTGAAATCCGTAGCCATTGATTTAACATTAGAGCAGTTATATCATCTTCAGAGATTAGGTGATGGGTCTCAAATCAAATGTTTAAGCTTTCCAAGCTTTCAAAACGTAGAAGAGGAGGCAAGAAGCTCAAGAGGTTTTGTAAGTACACGTGGCACACTCTTGGATGGTGAGGTGGTATGTTGAGGGAGAGTATTAACCAACTTTTATGGTATAGATTATCTAGCAAATGTGATTTTGTTTAGGTAAAAGTAATAATTATTATTTAAAGATATATATAATAAAATATATTCTCTCTGTCTCACAAATATTGATATTTTGGAATATTTTTTGTCCCACAAAGATTGATGTTTTGTAAACTTCAAGAAGTAATCATTGAAAATATTTAAAATTTTGAATTGTTATTGGTTTAAAATTAAATAATATCTCTTTAGTCAAAGAAAAAAATATATTTAAACTCACTAATCATTGTTTTCTTAAAATGTGTAAAAGCTTATAAACATCAATCTTTTAGGGACAGAGGGAATAGTACAACAAAAAATGAAAACAAATCGACGAACTCAACATTGATTGTAGAGATAACATCTTATTAAAAGAAACTAAAGTCCAAATAAAATTGGCTACTTTTTTTCTCTCAAATTAAATTGACAACTTAAACCGTGTAAATTTACAGAAAGAAACATCTCATTTCCATTTTTTTTTCTAATATTTGTTTGTTGCTTAAGTTTGGACATGTAAATTGCGTTACCGTTTATATATATAGGAGACGTCTAAAGGAGAGGCTCAGAAGACATAGAAACAAACATGGGTTTGACAAGAATGTCGTTGCTTTTCTATTTTTTCTTGTTTCTCTATTTGCATAACAACTTTGTTTCCTTTGTAAACTCACGATATTTACGTCTAGCCTCCGTCGATATAGGCCATGTTTCCACCATATCCAAACCAGAAAGTATTATTGGCTATGGAAGAAAGACACCGAAACTAGCAATTTTTATTCGAAAAGGCGGTGGCGGTAAGGGGGAGGAGGACGCAGTGGTGGTGTCAAAGGAAGAGGAGGAGAAGGAGATCATGCAAATCTAAGGCAATCTCACGGCGGGTACCCGTTTTTTGTGGCTTCGTCGCACCACCATGCTAATCCATCAAGCGGTAGCCGGTATGTTATTGGAAGGCCAGAGTGTGGCTGGTTGGGTTTATTATCCGTTTTAGCCGGATTTGTTTTGATTTCATAAAATTTGGTTAGTATTTATGAGAATGCTAATTTTAGGATTGTTTCTTAGATTTGCATATTTTAATGGATTTAAATTTTAAATATCTTGTAGGAGTATTATTAAAGCATTTGTTTAATTTGTTGTCAAAACAATTTACAAAATTACAAGCAAGCGACATAGTCGAAGATTCAAAGTCTCAAACTATGGCCATGAATGAGAGCCGCACTATATGTGGGATTGGAGGAACTGCAGTGTATGTCACCATTCCCAATAATTATGTGGTTAACTTTGTTTTGGTTTGGTATATGTGCTCGATCACTCGAGCTCGTAGTCACAAGCACTGACCCATGCTTGAATTCTACCAACGAGCCACTAGCGACAAGCACTTATGTGGTTAACTTTTGATATTGGTTTATTGAACTACTTTAGGGTTAGTGTTTGGTGCCGGACCGTGTATTTCTTAGGGGGTGTATTGAAACAATGATTTTGGAGGATTTTATGAAATTTATGAAATTTGGAATTTTGATAGATTTTAGAGAAGTTGATATGATTTATGGTAAAATTCTTTCAAATCCCACCTAAAACTATGAGATTTGGATTTCTGTATTTTTAACTAAACAAATCCTCTCAAATCTTCTAGAATCCCTAAAATTTATTAAAATCCAAACCCACAAACTGTTTTGAATAACAGTGGATTTTAAAGTAGAATTTTAAATCATCAATTCAATAACAGTGGATTTCAGGAGACTTTTTAAAATCTATAATTGAATAACATTGGATTTCTAACTTTTACACAAATCACTTAAAATGTCAAGTTGAATACTCTCCCCTTAGTGTACATATTTGTTTCGCCATTTATACTAAATTTTACAGTTAGTTAAAATTAAAAGAAAAAGAAAAAGAGATTTTTATTGATTCTACCACATTCACTTAAAACTTTTTCCCAAATACCACATTTTCTTTTTCTTTCGACAACTACCACATTTGAGCTTTCAAGTTGGAATAAAATGATTAATATATCCTTCAGATAAAAGTCATGAGATCTGAGATCATAGTGTCCTTTTATGACACAAAAGTTAGTGCATTAATGGTTGTGGGTCAGCATAAAATAATGTTTGTAATTTATATTAAAAAGCTGGAACACGTAGAGTTTGTAAGTTAAATATGTTTTTTGGTTTAAAGATATGCAAGCAGCATAACGCAGTAGACAAAATTGGTTTGATGGACAAGGTAAGTTGTATGGACAAGTTGAGAAATATAAACTTGTCTATTAGCTTGAACTAGTCCATTTGTCAAATATATTGACTAGTAGACAAGTTGTAAATGAAACTTGCCCATTAACCGGTATTGTTCTTAGAAAAATTATTCAATTATAAACTTGTCCATAAAATTAATAATAAATAAATGTTCCAAATAGACAAGTTATCAGAGTTTTGAACTTGTCTACTAGGTAAAATTGTCCTCAAATCAGCCTACAGATGATGGACGACTTGTTCATTTGGTGAATAATTATAAAAAGTGGTTCACAAAGACAAGTAAAGTGAATTAAAGAAAAAAAAAACAAGTAACCTGAATCTTTTTTTTTCTGGCTAATTTTTCTTCCGGCTAACCTTAGTTCATGAAACGACCCGACCCGTTTTTTTTAAAGATAAATACAATATATAATTAAGCATTCCATACTACTTAATTAAACCAACCAAACCACAATTCAACAATAAACCAACAACAACCAACATGCACAGCGGAAACATACCAACAATACAGAACCAACATATCATCAATGCAGTAACATTCCTAACCATTCAATCCAACAACCTAACATAACTCTATCCAAGGTTCCATCAACACAAACACTAAAAACCAACATCACAAAACCGAGACTCTAGATCATCCTCCTCCTCATTGCCATGATTCCACGCTACACATTCATTACCTGCACCACAAACAACAATTGAGATGCGTGAGTATTACCAGAAATACCCAGTGAGGCGATCCTCCCATCTACAAGCTATACACACAAGCAAATTGAGAGTACAACCACAAATAAAACATAACAAACCAGTCATTGCACAAGTCACCCAATAACACATTCACCACACCTACATATTATCACATAAAACAAGTCATATAACCCAATCGCTCAGATAAGCTCATGGTCACGCACTCACCTTATCAAGCTGATTCTAACAACAAATACAACCAGGAGAAATTCTCCTTGCGTCTGAAACAGTCCAGAAACGTCCTACAACAAGTGACACAACCAAAAACAACCTTGAAGCAAACTGGACAGAAACATCAGAAAAGAACAATCTTAAAGACGAAACCCTAAAATAAAAACCAACCGTTAACTATCAAATCCCTCCGGTTAAAAGCTATTCCGAGACGTCACGAAGCTTCCCACAAAATCTCGCGCCGATCAGGAACCAGACGAGACCACGATCTCAGTTACAATCCCCGATGGTTCCAACTCGCGTCTGAGAAATCGTGTCTCACGAAACTGCCAATAACTCATCGAGTTTAAATCCAAATCCACTTCTGTAAAAAGGAGAATGACTATGAAAGGCTTGAGAATAAATATACCAAATTTCTTTACCTTTGACAACGATTTGATATATCGAAATTGTTTCTTCCTAAACCCTAACGATTCTGCTCCTTTTCCTTTAATCTCCTTCACACACAATAGGCTCTCTCCTCTCTCTCTATCTCTTTCTTCCTCTCAACACAAGTATTGAATAACAGCCACGACCAAATAGAGAGAAAAGGCGTCCATATAATTATAAATACATCACTTAGGGTTTCCCAAAACTGGCTCTAAACCGGGTGAACTTAAACCAAACTGTGCAATTTCATGATTTCACATAAATTGATCGGTTCATCCACTTTTCTTTGGGACACGGGTGTTACAGTTCAGAATCCGCTTATTTTGTCCAGCTTGTCTTTTGGCGCCGGAGAGAACCTCTCTAATTGACTTTCTTTCCTAGGTGTTCTTCCATCTCACGATCTCTTTCTTTGGTTGCAACAGATCTCTTTTTTATCCAGATTTTTAGTTGGGATGTTTGGTGTGGCGGAGAATTGCTTTAGATTCACTGGTTTGATTGAAGTTTAGGTAGAAGAAGAAAAATGAATAGACACATACACAACACATACACGAATATGGAGATGATAAACTATTAAAAAATTTATTAAAAATTATGATCTTTATGTAATGGGAAGGATATATTGGTCTTTTTCAATTATCTTTGTGGTAGCCGGGAAAATGAATTATAAATGTGGTAGTTGTCTTAAGTTTTAGTATAGATTGTGGTAGAATCGTTAGTTTTCTCAAGAAAAAAGTAAAAAAACTTTTGGATCGCTACGGTATAAAATACTAGTACATTTTCAGTATTTAACAAAACATACAGCATATTATTTATCGTATTTCCATTAAAATTACGTTATGTTGATCCACAGTACCACGAAATGCAGCTATATGAAGAAATATACAGATCCACACCATCGTAACTAAACACACCAAAATTGATGTGCTTTTAAGTCTTAAGACAACGAAAGTAGGATACTTTAGAAAATAAGCCATAGGTTTTATATTAATCAATGATTGGTTATGATGCATATTTCTTGTTGAGATATTCAGCCCCTTATATTAAATAAATAGTTATGGAAATTTTCAAAGTTAAAGACATAAATACTGTACATCCGTTTTTAATTTATGTATTTAAACATTATTTTAAAAGAAATTTAATTGAATTCACTAGTAAAACTAAACCTCCCAAACATAAGGTATTATCCGGTCATTAACTTAAGTTACTTTCTGGTCATTAACTGTAACAATCATTTTCTAACGAAAAGTTGTTTTTACATTTGAAGTATATTAACAATACGGATGTTATTAACATACCATGTTCTTCTTCGATCCATATGTTATGTGTTTTCCTCTGGCGACAAAGCCAAAGCACCAAAGCACAATATATAACCTTGAACCAAAACAAAAATTAATAATGTTAACTTTAAAAAGTTCATGACAGTGATTAACACAATCTAGCCTAAGGATTGCAAAGGCTCTTCCGTGAATTAGCCAACCATTCTAGACTTTCCAAAATGGAAGTTGCAACCCCGACCATACCAAACTAAGCAAAACTATGTAACTATTCTTCAATGCATTTTTCCTTCTTTTTTTTTTGGGTTAAAATATTACTTCTTGCTAAAAATTAACCTGAGTTACATAGAAGGCGTAAAGCCTTTTGTGCCAGTACATCGGCTTGATGGTTCTGATTACGGGAGATGAAACTAAAGCTATAGAAATTGAAAGTCGACGATAAGAAGAGGACATCGTGGAGAGTCCCATGAAATTCCTTGATTTAGATCTTCCCATTGAGAGTTTGGACTAGCTGTTGCGAGTCAGAAGCGAAAGATATGTTGAAGATGTTCGATTCGATTGCAACTCTAACCGCAGCTAGAGTTGCCAACGTTTCGGCCATCAGGGGTGAGTTGACATGGTTATCGGAGGCTGAACCTCGGATCTTGACCTGTGCGTGAGAGTCTTTGATAATCCATCGAAATCCTGCCGATCCAGTATCTGACCACGAATCGTCAGTGGAACAGCGAAAGGTCTCAGCGGGTTCCTGAGGTCGCAGGGCAGATCTGGGGGTTTGGGCCGGTTTGGGGCTAAAGGATTGGGAATTCTGTCACTCTTTAGCTCTTGTCATTGCTATGAGTAGGGTTTCCTCTGTTGTGTGTCGTGTTTTGTTGAATATGAGTTTGTTTCGAGAGGTCCAGATCGACCAGAAAATCCAGGGAGTCAAGGGGCATGCGCCTATACCTGTATGGGGTAAGCATAAGAGTTTATTTCTTTTTCGATTCCTATTAGCATATTACTGATGCTTTCCGGTTGGAATGCTCCGATTACAGGTACTAGGGACCAGAGGAGTTTTGCAAAGGGGCAGTGGAAGAAAAGGTGTAGTACAGACTCCTCCGCTTCGCAGTGGGGACATTTGGCTGAGTCGGTGATGTTTCGGAGATGGAGGTTCAACCCTACCGGAAGGGCATTATGAGCAGCTTTCCAGAGCAGTAGCATTGTTTCTGGAGAGGTCTTCAGGTTCCAGATGTTACCTTGCCAGTTGAAAGGTGCGAGATCACTATGAGATAGTGCCTCGGTCTCAGTTTGGACTGAATCTAATTTCATTGCTTTATAATAACCAGACTTTGTCAAATATACCCCATCTCTTGATGGAAGCCATGCCCAGGTATCTAGTGCTCCTTTACCACTTGGTTTCAACTTTAAAATATCATGTTCATACATAGGAAGGATTTGTTTAATGCGCTCAGTGTTCCAGCAATTAGAGTGTGGGTGGACTAGGTCTGCAACTGTGAGGTTTTGGGTGGATTCAGTTGGAGGTCCCATCGGGGATACTGGGGAGGAAAGGGACAACCACGGTTGAGAAGATATCGACCCAAGCAGATACTTTTCCAGTCATGTGAGGTTGAACTTGGAGTCGGGCAATCCATTGGAGTGGTGGACGAACAATATTTTCCAGGAAGGACTCTAGCCACAAGACTATTCGGTTTGGTAAGTAGTCTCCAGCTCAGTTTTACTAATAGAGCTTGATTGAAAAGCTTGATATCTCTAAGTCCCAGACCTCACGTTTTCAATGGTATTGCAATTTTCTTCCAAGCTATACATGGCATTTTCTTCTTCTTCTTCGTCTTGGTATCCCACCAGAAACGTGTGAGTGATGATTGTATGCGTTTACACAGGGATGAAGAGAGATGGAAGCAGGACATGGTATACGTTGGCATAGTAGTCAGGACTGATTTAAGCATTGTCAGTTTGCCACTTGTGGATAGGAAGCGTGATGACCAGCTGATGGCTCTTTGTTTGATACGGTCAACAATAGAGGAGAACAAGTCCTTTTTCCTACCAAAAAGCTCTGGTAGACCGAGGTATTTCCCCTGACCTCCTTCCTTCTAGATTTCGAGTATGTTTTTGGCTTTTAGCTTGGTTTCTGGAGGAGTTTTGTTAGAGAAAGTGATAGAGGACTTTGTCTGGTTTATCTTCTGTCCTGAAGCTGACTCGTACTTATGTAGGATCTGTTGGAGTGTCAGACAGCTGTGCTGGTCAGATCGGATGAAGAACATGGTGTTGTCAGCAAAGAGCAAATGGTTCACTCTGGGGCTCCCCTTTGCCACCCGTAGTCCTATAAGGTTTCCTTGGTGTTGAGCTTTTATACACAAAGCCGAGAGGACTTCACTACAGATAATGAAAAGATAAGGCGAGAGTGGGTTTCCTTGACGGATTCCTCTCTGAGGATGGACTATACCTTTGGCTTGTCCTTTTATTAAGAAGGAGTAGGAGACGTTGGAAACGCATTGCATGATCCAACCGATCCAGGTACTGTGAAAACCCATTCTCTCTAGTGCTGCTTTGATAAAATTTCATTCCAGTCTATCATAGGCTTTTGTCATATCTGTTTTCACTGCCATAAAGCATCTCTTTTTTGCCCCCAATGTTTTTAAGTAATGTAGGGCCTCATGTGTGATGAGAACGATATCAGAAATGGCTCACTGGGGAACAAAAGCGGATTGATTTTCAGATATAAACTCATTCAGAACAGGTTGGAGTCTCTTTGCTAAGATCTTTGAGATTATCTTGTAGTATACCGAACAGAGGGCAATAGGTCTATAGTCGGCTGTTTTTTAGCTGTAGTAATCTTTGGTATGAGCCTGACATGAGTATGGTTATCTTTTCTGGTAGGAGACCCGTTATGAAGAACGCTTGGACCTCCGCAATGATGGCATTTCCCACTGAGGGTCAGTTTGACTGAAAGAAACTGGCGGAGAAGCCATCTGGACCTGGGGCTTTATCAGGGTGAATCGCGAAACAGGCATGTTGGATCTCCAGAGGAGTTGGCATGGATATCAATGTGTCATTCATAGCAGCTGTGACACATGGTGACAGAGCCTCCTGTACCACTGACTTTCTTTCACCCTCCTGCGAGATAAACAAGTCCTGGTAGTAGTCCGTAATCACTTTGACTATTTGTTTTTCCTCATAGACCTTCTCTCCCCTACTGTTTTCCAGTACAGATATATTGTTGATTGCTCTCATGTTCTTTGTAGCTGCATGGAAGTAGCCTGAATTTTTATCACTGATGTTCATATATTTTACCTTGTTTTCCCTTAGTTTATTCACATCTTTTGCATCTTTTGCTATCCATTTTAACCATTATTGCATAGCCTTAGGACCAATCATGCATTAGAGTTTAGTTGCATTGCATTTGCATCTTTTCATGCATAAATAGGTGATTTTAGAGCTTAAGGAGCATGGAAGCGATGGAGAAGAGATGTGAAGCAATCATGAGGAGGAAACAAGGGAGTTAAGGCTGAAGAACCAAGGTCCAGAGTCCAACTCGACCGCACACTCGACCAGACACTCGACCGTGTGCTGAGGAGGACTCGACCGAGTGGAGATTGCACGTGAGAAGCCAGCTCGACCCCTAGCTCGACCGAGCACAGGTCGAGTTGACCGAGCCGTTGACTGCTTTGACTTTTTCTATTTTTAGGGCTTCCACTTCCCCACTATATAAGACCTTGTACCTGCAGCCACCAAAGTGTCCAGCTTTTTAGATATTCCCAAAAACCTAGTTTTTACCTTTTTTAGCATTATTCCTTTTGCATTTTATTAGATTTTGTACTTGTTTAAGAAAACTCTTAGATTCTTCAATATTGTTGGTTCAATAACTTTCTTAATATTGAGAATTTGAGTTTCATCCTTTGATTAATATTGAAGATCTCAGTTTTATCTTTCTAATAATGCAAGTTTCAATATTTTCTGGGTTTTTGATTTGTTTCATCATGTCTTGTTGTGAGTAGTCTTCTTAGGATCTTGAGGATGGGTTAGGATGGATTGATCTTGTGGTTTATGTGATTTGGTCAAGCTTGATTGTTGTAGATCTCTTCTAGGCTAGATGTTCTTAATGCTGATCCTATATCTGAGAGGGTAGGATCTGATTTCAAGCTTCTTAGCATCACACCAATGTTTAAGAAGCATAGATAAGGCTAGATCTAGAGCTTACCATTAGGCTTGCTAAGAGATTAGAGGTCTTGTTTGGTTTGAGATGTATTGCTTAATGCCTGCTTGTGTAGATTCTTTACTGTGTGAGAACAAGTCTAGAAATGCATAGGTTTGATTGTTTCTTACCATGAGAGTGGAAGAAACTTGTCTTAGATTTATATGTCTAGAGGTTAGCTCAAAGTTTGCTTGAGATTTGTTGACCAAGTTAGATAACCACAATGATTAGTTCATCCCATGAATCCATCCTCAGGACCTTCTTTGTTTATTGATTTTTAAGTCTTAATCCTGTTGCTTGCTTGTTGTTTGATTCGTATTTGCATTGCTCTGTTTTTATTGTGTTGCTCTGTTTTCCGGATTTAACCAACTCGACCTCCCACTCGACCTACACTCGGTCGAGTGCTTGCTCGAGTTCATCCCCAGAACTCTTGTTTATGATTTGTGATTGTCCTGTTTCATTCCTGTTTCATTCCAGTTGCATTCATTTAGTTTTCAGTTCATTACCTGTCTTGCATTAGTTCATTAGTGGTAGTTTCTATTTCTGTTCTAGTATCATTACTGTTGCAATCATTCAGTTTCATTTGCATTTAGTTCTTAGTTCTTGTAGTTTACTTTGTGCATCTTTATATTTTCATCTTAGGATTGTTAGTGACAAACAATCTTTACATTTCGCTTGACTTAGATTCATATTCATATCTTAATTGTTCACAAACACTCATTTAGGATTGATACCTCTTATACTGCAACAGCATAAGGGGAATTGAAACACCCATCCATCATTCCATTCATATCTCACCATTGCATACATTCATCATCATCATCATTCACCCACCATACAAACCTTGTTTCAATCACCTAGAGTCAACCATAGCTGTCTGCTACGTTGTTTCCAGAATTCTTCCTCTTGTTTGTACACTATGGTAAGTTTCTGGTTTATAAAATCAATGGTGGCTTGACAAGAGTTGTTATTACACATGGCTTCTTCCAGCGAGGGAGGACGACCTCTGCCACGTTTACTGGTCCCTCCCATGGTACCACATTGATCAATTGGGTCAGCCGACAGGATATTAGCTTGCTTGTTGGCCATTTGGGTTTCAGAGGGAGGTAGTCCCGGGAGTGACAAGCTAGTATGTTTGCCGCTAAGATAGAGTTAGCAGTTTCTTCCATGAGATTTTTTGAGTCGCTTTTTATGACTCTCAGTCTCCTCGCAGCACTTTCTACAAGGTCTGGACAGGTTATATATTGTATGGTTACTTCCTGGAGGTCATTCATGATTTGTTCCCTGGACTGTTGTTCAACTAGTAGCTGTGAGGTTATTGTCTGCTGGTTAAGCGCTTCCAGGTGGTGGTCCCCTTGAGGAGGGGGAGTGACAGTGTAACGCCCCCGAACTGCACTATGACCACCCATGCCATCGGACAGCACTGAAGCGCTATTATGGGAACGTTCGTCAAAGGTCCGGCCAAGTGCGAGAACAAATCAGGCCCTTCGACCAGTCCCTCGGCGAGGTTCCCGACCACACGGTCCATCCTTAAGGCTTTGCAACCCTACAGACACGTCGCGTGTTGAGCCGACTTGGACTAAGTCTATATCAGTACGACATCGCTCGATTTAAAGAAAAATCCGAATGCATTAAAACTTAAAACAATAACTACAACCGAGTTCACATAAAAGTTCACAAGGCATAGAGCCAAAGTTTGGTTCGCAAATAAACATACTTTTATTTTACAATAGACACCAAAAAAAAAACTACTCCGGAGTCCTATCGTTCACCATGCCCTCTAGTTCCCTCTAGGATTACCTGCAGAACAACAATATTATCATAAGTAATCTAAGATTACTTAGTGAGCTCAGGGTTCCTGCAGAGAAATAAATCCCAAACCCTAATTCCCCATTAACAATCAACATGCACGCAAATACAACAACATGTGAACATAAATAAGCAACATGCAAGCATAGATAAACAACATGCAGGCATAAGCGATTAACAAGCAAGCAAGCAAAACAACTCAACAACCATCAGAGATGACATGCGGAAGCTATCAAGCTAACAGAAATCACTCTACCAATAAACGCAACTACATGCAACCATAAACAACAACATGCAACAACATGCAA
>NC_025704.1:16963072-16972341 GCF_000633955.1 Camelina sativa
GATAGTCTTCTCTTGCACCTTCTTCTTTCTCTCGCAACACCTTCTTCTTTCTCTCGCAACACTCACTCTTTTCTTCTTTCTCTCTCAAACTCTCTCAACTTACCCCTTCTTTCTTTGTGAGAAAATGAGAGGAATGAGAGCTTATTTATAGAGTGAATGGGCGGTGGAGGCAACCAATAAGAGTCACATGCACTCTCCTCATTAGTGTGTATTAGAGTAACACTCAACACTTGGAAGAATCTTGATTAGCCACCTTAATTTCCACTTAGCTTCCTTGAATTCTTTAATCCTCCACTAAGTCTTCTTGAATAAAATATTCATCACACTAACTCCACTAAGTCTTCTTGATTAAAATATTAATCCACTAACTTCCTTGACTTAAGTGATTATTGGTGGGGAAGACTTTTAATATTCTCGGTCGACCATCGTCGATCCTCGGCAGCTCTCTCGGAAGCTATCGGCATCTATCGGCAACTTCCTTCGGGTACTCGACACTTTCTCGAATACTCGGCAACTTCCTCGAGTACTCGATAACTTCCTCGAGTACTCGGTAACTTCCTCGAGTACTCGGCACTTTCTCGGGTACTCGGTACTCTCGGCATTTCTCGGCGACTACAGGACGATGCGTCTCGGACGATACGGGCGGTACGTCTCGGACGACTCGGACAACTCTTCATCCATTACACTTTTCTCGGACTTCCCTTCAACAAACTTTCTGCTCTTCCTGCTGGCTTCCTTTCTTGGTCTTTTAGACTTAAAATCACGTCAAAAATTTACCCCTAGGTGAGGGTCACTACATTCTCCCTCCCTTAATAGAATTCGTCCCGAATTCCATAGGGTTCTGACGGTCCTGCCTCATCTTCTTCAGCGAACAACTGAGGATACTTGGCACGCATCCTATCCTCATCTTTCCATGTGGTGACTTTACGGTTCTACTTTCCCCAAAATACTGGGATTTGAGGAATGCTCCGGTTCTTCAACTTTCGGGTTCTCCTTTGCCCTATTCCAAACGGTCCTTCGGGGTAGGTTAGGTTTGACTCCAACTCCTCGATAGGCTCTGGCACAATCATTCTAGGATCTGGCACATGCTTCCGTAGTTGTGAAACGTGGAAGACTTTATGCAATCGCATAACCTCGGGCATTGATAAACGATAGGCTACCTCGCCAACTCTTTTCACAATCCGGTACGGTCCAATAAACCTTACCGCAAGCTTTCCCACTTTGCCAAAATGATCCTTCCCTTTTTGTGGTGCAACCTTTAAATACACCATGTCTCCAACTTCAAACTCCACTTCTCGCCTCTTCCGGTCTGCGTACTTCTTCTAGCGATCTTGAGCTTTCTTCATGCTCTCTCGGATAAACTTGATCTTCTCTGTTGTTTCATCAATCAACTTGTGATTGAAACTTGTCCGCTCTCCAACTTCCGTCCAACATAAAGGCGTTCTACACGGCCTTCCGTACATGGCTTCAAATGGCGACATGCCGGTACTCGAGTGATAACTATTGTTATACGCGAACTCCACCAATGGCAAATTCTTCTTTCAATCTGATGACCATTCTAGCGCACATAGTCGGATCATGTCCTCTATGGTTCGAATAGTTCTCTCCGTCTGTCCGTCAGACTCTGGGTGGAATGAGGTGCTCATATGAACATCTGTCCCCAACGCCCTATGTAAATCTTGCCAGAATATTGACGCGAACTTCGGGTCGTGATCAGAGACAATGTTTGCTAGTACCCCATGCAACTTCAGAATCTCGTCTATATACTTCTCTGCCAAGACTGGCGCTTGATCCGTGCTTCTTACTGGAACCAAACGGGCTACTTTGGTTAAACGATCAACCACTACACATACTGCGTCATTGATTCTCCCTTTTCTTATAGGTAGACCGGTAATGAAATCCATAGAGATAGAGTCCCATTTCCAAGTCGGTATGGGCAAGTTGCGAAGCAATCCTGCTGGCACTTGATGCTCTACCTTGATTCGTTGACATGAATCACATTGGCTTACCCATTTCGCTACTGCTCTCTTCAGTCCAGGCCAATGATAATATCTACGCACATCTTTGTACATCTTGGTGCTCCCCGGATGTATACTCAATGCTGAGCTATCGGCGGCTCCTAATATCTCTTCTCGTAGTCCGTTCCTGTCAGGTACGGTTACTCTCCCATTGAGAAGTAAAGTGTCATCATCCGCCAGATGATAACCACTAGCATTCGGTCCTTCCGAACTTTTCAACTCTTCGATGATCTTCTTCAAGTTCTCGTCCTTGGGTTGTTCTTCATGAATTCGACGTAACAGGCTCACTTGAGTTACGGCTTGTAAACCCAACGGCTCACTAGATTCTCCCTCTAAGGCTAAAAGCCTTACCTTCTTCAATTCCTCAGCTAAAGACTCCACGTCCTTCTCGACATCAACTTGTGCTTTTCTTCGGCTTAGCGCATCTGCTACTACATTCGCTTTGCCTGGGTGATATTGAATCTTCAAATCGTAGTCGGCTACGAACTCCATCCATCTCCTCTGGCGCAAATTAAGATCTGGTTGCGTGAACAAGTATTTAAGACTTTGGTGGTCTGTAAATACCTGGACAGCTTCTCCATACAAATACGATCTCCATATTCTCAATGCAAACACCACGGCTGCCATCTCCAGGTCATGTGTGGGGTAATTCTCTTCATGCTTCCTTAACTGTCTAGATGCATAGGCAATCACCCTATCTCCTTGCATCAACACACATCCAACTCCAACTCTTGATGCGTCTGTAAACACAGAATATGGTTTGTTTGGCTCGGGTAGGGCTAACACTGGTGCTGATGTCAGTGCTCCCTTTAACTTCCTGAAAGCTTCTTCTACCTCCTCGCTCCAAATAAAAGGTACTCCTTTCCCGGTAAGCCGTGTCAACGGTTTCGCGATGGACGAAAACCCCTTTACGAACTTCCGATAATAGCCTGCAAGGCCTAAGAAACTCCTTACTTCCGACGCGGTCGTTGGCTTCGACCAATCATGTATTGCGGCGATCTTTTCTGGGTCAGCGGACACACCTTGCTCCGAAACTCGGTGTCCAAGAAATCCAATTTCCCTTTGCCAAAACTTGCACTTGCTAAACTTTGCAAATAGCTTCATTTCCCTTAGCCTCTCCAAAACCTTCTTCAAATGCTCCGCGTGCTCCTCCGCACTACGCGAATATATCAGGATGTCATCGATGAATATTATCACGAACCGATCCAGGTAATCCTGAAAAACTTCATTTATCAATCGCATGAATGCCGCCGGTGCATTGGTAAGTCCAAACGGCATTACCACGAACTCATACTGGCCATATCTCGTTTGAAACGCCGTCTTCATCACATCTTGTTCCGCAATTGAGATTTGATGATAGCCGGAGGCTAAATCAATCTTTGAAAACCAACTTGCTCCTCTTAGCTGGTCTAACAGCTCATCGATCCTTGACAAAGGATACTTGTCCTTTATAGTTATGTTATTGATACCTCGGTAATCAATACATAACCGCATGCTTCCGTCCTTTTTCTTGACGAACAACACTGGGGCTCCCCATAGCGACGAACTTGATCGTATAAAACCCTTCTCCAACAAGTCCTCTAACTGAGTCTTGAGTTCAGCCAACTCGGCTGGTGCCATGCGATACGGTGCCTTAGCAATTGGGGTAGCTCCGGGCTCCAAATTTATGGTAAAAGGATGGCTCCTAGGTGGAGGCAATCCTTCCAATGGCCTAAACACGTCCTCAAAGTCCTTGACTATGGCAATGTCCTCAACTTCCATGCATTCCTTGTTATCTCCTCCCATGGCGGTCAGAGTGACTAAATACACTTCATCCTCTTCAATCGATCTTCCAATTCTTGCTGTTGATGCGAAGTATGCCGTTTTACTTGGGCTGATCCCATTGAAAACTAGAGGGGTCCTCCCTCCATTTTCAAATATAACTCTGCTCCTGCTGCAGTCTATATGGGCTTGGTGTTCCGATAACCAATCCATTCCCAAAATAGCATCGAACCTATCCAATGGGATCACCAACAGATTTACCGGGAGGTTCGTATTTTGCAAGACTATCGACACTTCCTTGACCCATCTTCTTGTCTTCAGCGGTGGTTGATTACCAGCAGTGTAGACGTTGATGTTCACCTCTTCCTCCTCACACAAGTCTCCAAACTTGTCAACCACTTCGGGAGTCACAAAACTATTGGACGCTCCCGAATCGAACAGTACATGTGTGGGGTTACCACCAACAAGTAATGTTCCTAAACGCAAAGCAAATATAACAAAATGCAATGCTAAAACTAACCACGCAAAACACACAAACAATCACTAACAATCACAAGAGAGTTAGAACCCAATCAAACCTGTTATAGGGCCCTTCGTGGCCTGCGGAGGTTTGGGTGGCTCTACTCCTAAAGCAAAAACATTTGCTGGGGTTGCTTGCTTCTTTGTTAGGGGTTCCTTTACTTGGTTCGCTGACTGGGCACGGTTCACAGTTTGGGCGTTCGGTTTGGCCGGCTTCGACGGACATGAGTTCGCATAGTGTCCTAACTCGACACAGTAGAAACACGTGACGGTTGACAGATTGTTACCCTTTGTTTCCTCAACAGTCGGACAAGCGCGAGCGAAATGCCCAACTTGCCCGCACACATAGCATCCCCTCGGATCCATGTTGCTCACATTACGACCTCCTTGGCTAACATTCATCTTAACCTTCCTGCGGCCTGTGCCCCAATTCCGTCCTGCCACTTGATTCACCTTTCGGGTGTTCACAATCTTAGTCTGCTGGACTGGTTCCTTCTTTTTCTCCCGAGCTGCAATCTCCTTCTCTATCTCGATGGCTTCCTCAACACTCACAGCTCTACTTCCGCAACACTACGGTAGGTCACAACGTGTAACCTTCCTCTAATATCTGGCCTGAGTCCGTTAAAGAATCTCCGGGCCATTGCTAACTCGTCATCATTTCCTTGGTACAGATACCTCCGAAGTCTTGTAAAAATCCTCCCATATGCTCGAACGGTCATTTCACCTTGTTCTAGTTGCAAAAACTGATTCTCCAACCGGTCGAGTGACTCTGGTGGAAAGTACTTCAGCTCGAACTCTTTCTTAAAAAATTCTCCACGTTATCGTCTGGAACCGGCAACGAGAAACTACGGTATCCCACCATGCACGAGCATCTTCTTCCAAGAAATTAACTGCTACTGTTCTCCTAAACTCCTCTGGGCACCTTGTCATCTCGAAATTATTCTCCAGGTCTTTTATCCACGCGTCTGTTAATACCACATTCAGGTCCCCTTTGAATTTACGAAATCCTAAGTTTCGCAACAACATCACTCATTTTAGAAACTGGTCGGACGGATCTTCTGCTGCACGGTTTGCTTGGTCCTGCTGCTGTTGCTGGATCATGTGATTTAAGAGGTCTTGGACCATCTTAAGTGACTGCTGGGTCTCCGGCACATTCTGCTCACTCGGTCCTTCTCCATGCGCTTGATCTCCCCTCGGCATGTTCTGAGTTGGATAGGCGGCGTACGGTCCAAACGGTGAAAACCCTGGCGGGTACATACTCTCCGGTGTACTAAAACGTTTTGAACTCGATGGTGTGTATCTTGGCGTCGCGCCAGGTACATACCACTCCGGCATAACCATGTCCGGCCCATACATGTCTGGGAACGACTCTTCCCTTTGCGCATCATCAAACTGCGAACCCCATTCCTCTGGACCAAACTGCTGACTTGAACCCCTCTCTGTGTCCGGCGAACGATACGTCGACCTAGATCTTTCGGATCCTTGATGAGACATCTACATCCACGATCAACAAAAGGGTTTACTTAATCCCATCTAACCCTAAGTGATGAACGATCCGGATTATCCTAAGTGTCTATTACGACCATTTGACTCGATAAATCATTTGAAAATGCGAGTCCAATACAGCATCATAACCATGCTCTGATACCACAGTTGTAACGCCCCCGAACCGCACTATGACCACCCAGGCCATCGGACGGCACCAAAGCGCTACTATGGGAACGTTCGTCAAAGGTCCGGCCAAGTGCGAGAACAAATCAGGCCCTTCGACCAGTCCCTCGGCGAGGTTCCCGACCACATGGCCCATCCTTAAGGCTTTGCAACCCTACAGACACGCCGCGTGTTGAGCCGACTCGGACTAAGTCTATATCAGTACGACATCGCTCGATTTAAAGAAAAATCCCAATGCATTAAAACTTAAAACAGTAACTACAACCGAGTACACATAAAAGTTCACAAGGCATAGAGCCAAAGTTTGGTTCGCAAATAAACATACTTTTATTTTACAATAGACACCAAAAAGAAAACTACTCCGGAGTCCTGTCGTTCACCACGCCCTCTAGTTCCCTCTAGGGTTACCTGCAGAACAACAATATTATCATAAGTAATCTAAGATTACTTAGTGAGCTCAGGGTTCCTGCAGAGAAATAAATCTCAAACCCCAATTCCCCATAAACAATCAACATGCACGCAAATACAACAATATGTGAACATAAATAAGCAACATGCAAGCATAGATAAACAACATGCAGGCATAAGCGATTAACAAGCAAGCAAGCAAAACAACTCAACAACCATCAGAGATGACATGCGGAAGCTATCAAGCTAACAGAAATCACTCTACCAATAAACGCAACTACATGCAACCATAAACAACAACATGCAACAACATGCAATAGTACAACTTTAAATAAAACATCAGTTTTTAACAAGTTTAATTTATTTGGGCCCGGTATGCATCCCTCTTCCCCAACCCCTCATGATTTCTCCAAGTCGCAACCACAAAGGCAAGCGTTTGGATATCAGCCAAAATTACACCGTCGTGTAGATAGCCTCGGCCAGGGTAGCGAGCTGAGTAACCTCCGAGCTCTTCGTGACCAACCCTGCACACACACAAACATGGTTTTCATGTCGCGGCTGCATGTGGCACGGAATGGGAAGGATAGCAATACCAAATCTTACAACGCTTAGGCAGAATTTCTCGCGGACTAGAACGCCTTAAGATCTCACCGAAGTTTATGCTTGAGTTTATATGGTTTTTAAACCCATAATCTTACAAGTATCTCAACCAAAACTTGCCTTTGTTACTAGATCATTTCGATCTAGTAACTAGCACAACCTCACCGCGCATGCATTTAAACAAGAAAACATAAAAGAACTTCAAGTAAATGCATCTACATGCAACATGCAAAACCGCGCACTAGATGGATGTTTTTAACTGTCCATCTAAGTCGATGCAAATATATGCCTGAACTCACTATAAACCGTCGACGAATGATCTCCTTTGATGAAGCTCTTCTCGCGGTAACTCGGATCTCTCCTTCGGTTAGAATCGATTTCCTTATCGATCTAGCGTTGATGGTCATTGGTCGATAGTCTTCTCTTGCACCTTCTTCTTTCTCTCGCAACACCTTCTTCTTTCTCTCGCAACACTCACTCTTTTCTTCTTTCTCTCTCAAACTCTCTCAACTTACCCCTTCTTTCTTTGTGAGAAAATGAGAGGAATGAGAGCTTATTTATAGAGTGAATGGGCGGTGGAGGCAACCAATGAGAGTCACATGCACTCTCCTCATTAGTGTGTATTAGAGTAACACTCAACACTTGGAAGAATCTTGATTAGCCACCTTAATTTCCACTTAGCTTCCTTGAATTCTTTAATCCTCCACTAATCTCCACTAAGTCTTCTTGAATAAAATATTCATCCCACTAACTCTACTAAGTCTTCTTGATTAAAATACTAATCCACTAACTTCCTTAACTTAAGTGATTTTTGGTGGGGAAGACTTTTAATATTCTCGGTCGACCATCGTCGATCCTCGGCAGCTCTCTCGGGAACTATCGGCATCTATCGGCAACTTCCTTCGGGTACTCGACACTTTCTCGGATACTCGGCAACTTCCTCAAGTACTCGATAACTTCCTCGAGTACTCGGTAACTTCCTCGAGTACTCGGCACTTTCTCGGGTACTTGGTACTCTCGGCATTTCTCGGCGACTGCCGGACGATGCGTCTCGGACGAAACGGGCGGTACGTCTCGGACGACTCGGACAACTTTTGGTCCGTTACACTTTTCTCGGACTTCCCTTCAACAAACTTTCAGCTCTTCCTGCTAGCTTCCTTTCTTGGTCTTTTAGACTTAAAATCACGTCAAAAATTTACCCCTAGGTGAGGGTCACTACAGACAGGGTCAGGGTTCTCAATATTCCTCTCCAGTGGAGGTCTTCTTGCTCTAAAAGAGACAGATGGCTCGCCATTTAGGTTGGTAGATGATCTTTTTTTCTCTCGCTATTGAAAGCTACGATTTGGTGGATCTGGGGAACGCAGTTGTTTATGTCTCTGGGGTGGTGACTTATCCCCACTAAAAGGTGGTTGATATAGGGCTCTTGGTCTGTACTTTCGGGTAGTGTGTTCTCTCTGGCTATGGGATAAAGATCTATGACCTGACAGGGTTCTATCTTTGAGATTCATGTCTTCAAAGGATCTCTTCTTTGGATATGCACTGGATTGATAGGGATTAGGTCTGTCAGAAACCCTGAGACTATCCCTTGGTGGCAGAAAGTTGTCTTGAGGAGTGTAGTAGTTCCTAGAGACAGATTGGGATTTTGTTGTGGATGTGTCAGGTTTGTCTGGGAGGTGTTGAACTTTCCTAATTCTTTCCAGTCCTGGACGGAGACTCTTGTCGTGAGTAAGGCGTAAGCAGTAGGAGCAGTGGTTTTTGAGTTTTTTCTACTCCAGGAAAATTATAGCTTCGCTACCATCCGCGATGGGTTTCAGGCCATTCAGGAGGATTTTAAGAAGGACAGAGGAGGGTGTGATGTCCTAGTCAAGAATCTCACCTAGCGCTTCACCAATGGAGTGAACCATTTCTTTCTTCCAGTAATGCTTGGGTAAACCTTGGATCTCAAGCCAGAAGGGGATTTGAGATGGGAAGGATGGTGATATGACCGGTTCTCAGCGTTGGAGAATAACCATCCAATGGTCAAAGTGGTAAGGTCTATTTGCTAGCACTTGGTTGATATCTACCTCTGACTCAAAGGTGAACTGGAAAATACCTTGGCCTAGGTCTGATTTGTTTGTCTTTCTTTGCAGGTTCCACCGATTAAGGAGGAAGGGGAATATAGCCCACATTCTTTGGATAGTGGGGTTTGTGAGCCGCCCAATAAGGGTAAGGGAGTTTTCTCGGATTAGACCTGAAGTGTCCAATTTCGGAGCTCTGATTCTCTTACGTGGTGGGGGGGGGGGGGGGGGACCC
>NC_025704.1:16972803-16976144 GCF_000633955.1 Camelina sativa
CGTGGTGGGGGGGGGGGGGAGGAGTACCCTTGTTGACAACAAGTTGTTGTATTTCTTTACCTTTTAGGTGCTGTAGAATGCGATTTGCCATGGTGGAGGTTCGATACAAATGCTGTTTGGGAAGATTTGGATTTGTGTTGAAATGAAAGGCGGGAAGTAGAGGGGTTGAAACTTCGATTTTCGAATTGGTTTAAAAAGGTTCTGGTTTCTCGCTGTGGATGAGTGAATGTGGAGGAGTAGATGCAGTAAATTCAGCTTAGTTAAGCAGGAACAAGGATTAGAATGCGCTTGGGATAACAATCAGATCTCCAAATTTCGTTTGAAATTTGAATCTTTCTGTTATGGACCAGCGGTTACAAGCAGGAGTCAGGTGTCATTGGTAGAAACTTGGTGGTTGAGATCTGGATAATAGACTTTCTCATGGCTCCTCGGGTAGTGTGCCTGGGAGAGTAAAAATTGCTTTCTCGATCGATCTGAAGATATCGTATTGTCCAATGGATTTTTCCTTATAATTTGCAAAATTTGTTGACACTTTTATTTATGTTTGTTCTTATAAATGTACTTTCAACAGTTTTCTAATTAGTTTTTATTAACATATCTATGAAATTGAAATCAAAGTTTTTACTACTAAATATATATTAGTATTTAATCTGCGATATAAAGTGAAACACTTTTTCTTTAAAACAATCTGAACTAAATCAATTTTATTATATGTTGTATATTTGTATTGTTCAAAGTAGAAAAAATAGGATTTAACCCATATTAAAATATTGGATTACTGATATTTTATTTTTTTAGTAATATCTATTCAAATTATTTCCGTCATACAACTCATCATGCAATATAACTCCGTCTGTGTTACTTTAAACTTTTAATATGTTTAAATATTCATAGTTTAAATTTTTTGATAAGTTTAGATATATCAATTATAATATTTTAAACTTCTTCAAAATTTAAAATATACTATATATGATTAGTGAAACTATGCAGCTAAAAAAAGAGTTATACAAGATACAAACATTAAATTTGGATGTTTATTACATGAAGCTTCCTACTCATTCGGATTTGGATTCATTTTTATCTTATTTATAATATGACTGTGAATCATTCTCTAAATATTTTTGACAATGTGGACATTAAACACATATTTTTATATTAATTGAGTAATATGTATCCGTTTTTTTAAATTTGAATGACAATATATGCAGAAAAGTTTATATTGTTATTAACTTTATGTATTATATGATTATTTAAAACAATAATAATAAAATTAAACAAAGATGATAGGAGACTCATAATTATATTTTAAATCATGAAAAAATCTTCTAATTATTTATATTATTAATAGTGGAACATTATATGGATATTTCAAAAAATTTAATTTTGTTTGCTTATATGGATAGTAGGAGAATTAATTAAATTGTTTGAATATAGATTTAAACAATGACATATATTGTAATTTTTTGAAAATGAGATTTATTTTTGAAATGTATTTCAAAAATACTAGTATCGATATTAAAAAGTTAAAATACTAGAAGAACTATATTTAGAGGACAATATTAGGAAAAAAAAAACCAAAACCATTGTAGCAAAACAAAAGCAGAATCATAGCAAAACAAAAGCAGAATCATAGAAAAACATAGTAATTAATATTTGCTTTAAATGTAAAACAAAGAGAAAGAGAGAAAGACGAACAGAGGAGAAAGAGAGAGAGACATAGAAGAAGAAGAATGTAAGAATATTACTTTTTTTGTTTTCTCATTTTCATTTTCTTTCTTTTTTTGTTTTCAACTAATTATGTTTCTGTTTATTTGTGTAGATTTATGGGATTAGAAGATGGGCCGGATGTAAAAGATCCCGCTTCTCCGGGGATCTTTTACATCATCATCCTCATCATAGTTGGCGTCATCATCCTTGTCGCCGGCCTCTGGTTCTTATGGATTCGCATCTCTAGTCTGTACAGACGGATCTACAAAGACGAAGGTAAGCAACAGATCACTCTGGCCGAAGGTAAGTAAAATAAAATTTACATTATATAAATATATATATATATATGACTTTCATAAGAATAAATATATATATATATATATATATATATGACTTACATATATAACTTAACTAAAATGTAAATTAAGTAACAACTTTGTTTAGTGAATAAAATTTCACTTCTAATTAAGTTAGAGTTTACTGGAAAAAATAAACGATTTGGCTAAGTGAATAAAATAATTCATCACTTATTGTCAATATATATATGACTTTGATAAGAATAAGATTACAATGTATATTCGATGTAAGAAAAAAAAAGATTACAATTTATATTCACTAAAAACTTCGATTTTAATTTAAATAATTAACAAGATTTAACATTCAAAATTTATAAAAAAATATATAAAGAAAATCAAAACCCCCTCATACACATCATCTGGCCAATCCAAAACTAATTTACTCATCATCAACGTTTTCTAATAAATAAATTAAAAAAATTTCGTCATTTCTTTTAATAAATAGGGTGTCTTCTAGTTTTAGTACGTTTTTATAAAGTAATCTGTTTTTTAGTACGTATACTATTTATAATAGGGAAAGTGGGTGGTGTGAGATTGTGAGAGAGTGTGTGAACGTGAGTGTTTGTGTGAGTGTGGTGAGATGGTGAGAAACAGTTAGAGAGAGTGTGAGTGCGTGTGTGAGTGTGAGAGAGTGAAAGAGTGTGAGAGCGAGCGTGTGTGTTGTGAGACAAAAATTATTTTTTTAAATATTTTATTTTAAATGTATTTTATACTAAAACTAATATATGCAATGGTTTTGTATTCTGTACACATTATTAACGGTAGATGTGTCTGTACAGATGTTTATAGTATACACATTTTGTTTTAGTAATTTCAAATATATTTTCATATCAATAATGATATATACAATGTGGTTCTGTACAAGCATATGTACATATTATTAAGATGTGTAGAGTTAATAAGTTGTACAGTTACAAAATTTGTTGTATTTAACATTATCAAATATATTTTCATATCAAGTGATATATGTAATGGTTGTGTATAAATATTTACACACATTATTAAGTGTACAGATGTAATTTGTTTATTTTTTAGGTTTTTAGATATCTGTACAGTTAATAGGCTGTACGGATATAAAATTTGTAAAAAGTATTAAATATTATCAAATAAAATCATCAAACAAAATGCATATCAAATTATAAAGAAAAAAGTATAGATTTTTTGTATCTGAAAAAAAATTAGAAAAAAAAATTTATATAATCAAGTATTTGAGTAATTAAACATAAGGGGTATGCCATTTAAAAAAAAAAAAAAAAAAAAAAAAAAAAAAAAAAAAAA
>NC_025704.1:16976164-16986015 GCF_000633955.1 Camelina sativa
TAAGGTCTCGCATTGCTACAGTGCGAGATCGACTATTTTTATAATTGTAAATAGGAAACGTACTAATTTCTTTATTACTTCCCAAAAACGTACTAAAAACACAAATATCCCTAATAAATATGAGATTCTCTATTTATGAATCAAACATAAGAAGTATGCATGAGATTCTCTATTTTTGAGATTTTCTAATGTAACAAAAAGGAATGGATATGAATTACCTCCAAGTTAAAGATCTCATTTTGGCTGAACAGAGAGCGTGGAATATGGACCTCATATGTCGTATTATTGTTAAAGATGTGGAAACATACAAAAGATTCACTTAAGTCCACCACCTTCACCAGATCTACTTGGTTGGCATCACAACGACTCAGGACTTTATACCGTTAAATCTGGTTACTGGCTAGCTACTCATTTGCAGATGAAGGAAATGTACATCCGCCTCCGGGGTTACAGAGATTCAAGACAGCCATTTGGAAGATGGATATAGCACCAAAGCTAAGACACTTCTTATGGCGGATGCTCTCACGGGCACTACCAACAAGCACTGAACTACGACACCGAAGAATTACACAAAATACTGAATGCAAAAGATGATGTCAACATGAAGAATCAACAGAACATTTATTCTTCACCTGCTGCTATGTATAATCAATTTGGAGAGGAAGCCAGAACTTAAATAGCAATTTCACCAGTACGACATGTAGTTTTGAGGATAAATTCCAAAGTATTGTAGATTGCTACAACAACCACAAACCTTACTACTCTTTAACGGCAATTGCCTATTTGGACATTATGAAAAATATGGAAGAGTCGCAATCTCCTAGTCTATCAAAAGAAGAATAGTACCTGGCAACAAGACCTAAATAAAGCGGTCAATGAAGCAAAAGAGTGGGTTAATTGTTGGCCTGAGACTGCAGAAAATGCACGACAACACCAACAACGTCAACAACAGCGGTTTAAATGGAAACGACACCATGATACTATGGTTAAATACAACTATGATTGTCACTTTCGACAGGATGGCAATTCACCGCAAGCAGGTTGGATTATAAGAGTTCGGGTGGTTTCTATGTAACAGCTGGACACAGTCAAGGAAAGATATGCGATAGTGTTTTGGAAGCAGAACTTCAGGTCCTGGTCATTGCAATGCAGCAAGCTTGGATACGCGGATATGAGAAAGTAACTTTTGAAGGAGATAATGCAACAGTTACAAAATTGATTACGGAGGGACAGCTTAATTTTCATGTCCACAATTGGATCCGTGAAGTCAAATACTGGGAACAGAAGTTTAAGGAAATTGTTTTTGTCTAGACTCGAAGACTTAACAACAAAGCTGCAGATCGCTTGGCTAAAGAACCATTACCAAATAATATTTCATTTACAAGTTACCATTACATTCCTAGTTTTCTTGTAAATGTCCTCAGTGAAGACCACTCGTTTTGGTAATAAAAGCCTATCAGATGTTAAATAGAAAAAAAAAGGTTTAGGTTGTAAGTCGTAACTCAAAACTATTTCACTACTGAGTAAAAAAATACAAGAAGCTATTTGTCAAAGAACGCTAAATGTAGAAAACACAAATACCTTAGTATCGGAAGAAAAAACAAGAGAATTCAAATTAGGTTTTTAAAACCAAATACAGTAAATGTAAAACTATTTACCATCAAAACTGAACTGGCCGCTTACGTGTCATGGAGTTTAATTAGCTTTTTAAAACACAACATTATTGTTAAAACAGTTAGATTCATGGTTTACTAATTAATCAAGTTTTATTTTAAATTCACAGCCCCATTTTCCCGTAACGGCGACCAAAACCAAATTTTGCTTTCTAATTTCTAGCCAGTGATATTCTGACACCTCAGCAATACAAGTCTTTCTCATAATTCATTCTTCTTGTCTCACAATCTATTTTCTTGTTTTGAATTTTCTTCAATTTCTCTCTATCTAACATATTCCTCGATTCTTGCGGTCTCCAAGTATATCGAAGTCGATTCATTGTAATGATCTATTGAACTTTTCATTTATTCACTCTCTCTCTCTTTAGGATTTTGATGTTTTAGGTTTGTAACTATAAAATGCGTGTGTAACACGCTTTGTATCTCTGGATTGATGCAGCAATGGAGAGTGGAGGAGGAGGAGGTCCATTTCAAGGAATACTCCGAGATATCGAAGGTAGACGAAAATGTTACAAACAAGATTGGATTCGTGGCATTAAAACCGGTATAAGGTAAGGTTAACTAAATCTCAATCTTTCTTGAAATGTATATTGATGCTAGACATTGAATTCTTGATTTCAATGTTTCACTAGAATTTTGGCTCCGACTTGCTACATTTTCTTTGCGTCGTCTCTTCCTGTAGTTGCCTTTGGTGAGCAATTAAGTAAACATACAGGTATATATATAAACATCTCTTTTTCATATTGTGATTCTCCTAGAGAATTTACCTCTAATGGTTTTTATTTAACTTGTGGTTAAAAGGAGGAGCTCTAAGCGCGGTTGAAACATTAGCTTCTACATCGATTTGTGGAATCATCCATGCGATTTTTGGTGGACAACCATTGTTGATACTTGGGGTTGCTGAGCCGACCATCATTATGTATACTTATCTTTACAGTTTCTGCATTAGTAGACCAGACATCGGTCGAGAACTTTACCTAGCTTGGGTTGCATGGTAACGATTACAAGAAAATAAATAATCCTGTTACTTAAATTAGATGTAATCTGTTTTCTAAGATTTTTGTTTGATGTTTCTGGCAGGGTTTGTGTATGGACTTCAGTTTTGCTTATCCTTCTTTCGATATTTAACGCGTGCACGGTAATCACGAGGTTTACGAGAATAGCTGGAGAACTCTTTGGCATGTTGATTGCTGTTCTGTTTTTACAAGAAGCTATCAAGGTACCAAACATAAGCATTGTCCAAGTTAAGCCATATATATGTTGCAGTTAACATTCTTAGTTATAATACATATTTTGCAGGGATTGATCAGTGAGTTTCATGCCACTGAGGGTGAAAGCCATGAATCAGGGGAATCTCATTTCCTCTTGTTGTATGCAAATGGCTTGCTCGCTGTAATTTTCTCCCTCGGCCTTGTAATCACCGCGCTTAAGAGCAGGAGAGCAAAATCTTGGAAATACGGTTTCGGTACGTCATTGTCTATTTACATTAGTTCCTTAAGGTATTACATAGATATTCACTAAGACCACTAAACAACAACAGGGTGGCTTCGGAGTTTCATTGGAGATTACGGTGTTCCCTTAATGGTCTTGTTTTGGACGGCATTGTCTTACACAATTCCTAGTGAAGTCGTTCCAAGTGTTCCTCGGAGACTGTTTTGTCCTCTTCCATGGGAGCCAGCTTCATTGTATCATTGGACTGTGATCAAGGTAAAAAAGCTTTAATGCAAAACATGCTACACTATGATCAATATCCAAACACAAAACTTATAGAATTATACAAAACGTACGTACTATATACAGGACATGGGGAAGGTACCAGTAATGTATATCTTTGCTGCGTTTATACCTGGTGTGATGATAGCTGGACTTTACTTCTTCGACCATAGTGTAGCTTCACAAATGGCACAGCAGAAAGAGTTTAATCTAAAGAACCCTCCTGCTTATCACTATGACATCTTCCTGCTTGGAATTATGGTTAGTTTCGATGTTCTTCTTGAAACTGATTTCAAAGATACTTTTTTCATGGAGAAACCAATTAAATCTTGTAGTTATGGGGATTTTATAGACTTTGATATGTGGACTACTTGGACTTCCTCCTTCAAATGGTGTTATCCCTCAAGCTCCAATGCATACAAAGAGTCTTGCGGTTCTAAATCGTCAGCTAACACGCAAGAAAATGGTGAAGAAAGCAAAAGAGTGTATGAAGATGAAAGCAAGCAAATCAGAAATATATGGGAAAATGCAAACAGTGTTTATAGAGATGGAGACATGCCCACCTCAGGTTAATATAGCAAGAGATTTAAAAGAAAAATAAACAAGTTTGAAAAATAAACAAGAATAAACAAGAATCAAATTTTTTTGAAAAACAAGTTTGAAAAATAAACAAGAATCAAATTTTTTTGCAGGATAATTCAGTAGCAAGAGATTTAAAAGACTTGAAAGAAGTTGTAATGAGACCGGACGAAGGAGGAGATACGAAAGGAAAATTCGATCCCGATGTGCATATAGAAGCTCACTTACCGGTTAGAGTAAACGAACAAAGAGTGAGCAATCTATTGCAATCAGTTCTTGTTGGTTTAACACTTCTTGCAGTGCCAGTCATCAAAATGATCCCAAGTTCAATACTTTGGGGTTACTTTGCCTATATGGCTATAGACAGTCTCCCGGGTAACCAATTCTGGGAGAGATTGTTACTTCTTTTCATTCCTCCTAGCCGGCTTTTCAAGTTAGTTAAACTAAAACCTTTTCTTTAATCCATTTGTAGATACCAATAGCTTTTTTCTCAATTACTAGTTATATCTAAATGCAGAGTCTTGGAAGGAGTACACGCTTCGTTTGTCGAGTTAGTACCATACAGAGTGATTGTAACATTCACACTCTTCCAGTTAGTCTATTTTCTCTTGTGTTACGGCATGACATGGATCCCAATGGCCGGGATATTTTTCCCGGCGCTATTCTTTCTACTCATAAGTATAAGAGAACACTTGCTTCCCAAGTTATTCGATCCGCAACACCTTCATGTCCTAGATGCTTCTGACTATGAAGAAATAGTAGCAGCACCAATACAACAGTCAAGTTTTGCTTACCGGGTAAAGTCTAGCTCTTTTTGTCTATTTGTATTTTCTGGTCTTATAATGAGTTTCAACTGAGTCTAAGAGGTTTCTGTTTTCATGAACAGAAACTAGGGTCTTCTCATCATTTATCAGAAGGTGAAGACGAATTCCACGACGCCGAGATATTGGATGAGATGACTACTAGCAGAGGTGAAATCAGGATCCGAACCATAAGTTTTAAAGAGGTAATATATACATTATTCCTTAATTATAATATTCCAAGAATTTATATATATAAAAAAATGCATAAACAAGAATCTTGTTTCAGGTGCAACAAGAGACTGAAGATAAGCGTGTAAAGTTTGAACCTTACCAAACAAGATTTCATAATCTTTTTGCAGTTTTTGTATACAAAATGTATTTGTGCATATGCCATACACTATATGTCGTCATATATTTTCTTATAGTGGAACAATGTATTATAAGCTCTCACACAAAACCAGTCTTGGTGCATTGATGATACATCACATACACCGACGACGACAACTGAAAAATTAGTCTAGTATCGATAAGTCAACGTAAACCCGTTGAAAAAGTCAACAAGTTTGACAAAATATTAAAACGACAGCGAACGAATAATACGACAACGTTTAATGAGATTTCTCTGGATCCTTCTTCTTCCTTCTTTCCTTGTTCGTTCCCGGGTTAAATTACAAAAGCCTTTGGTTCCTTCCTCCATCACAAATCTCGCATCTTCATCGGAAGAAGAGTGATGGCGTCGCTTCTCCAGAGATTAGTAGATCCCAGGAACAACTTCTTAGCTCGTATGCATATGAAGTCTGTCTCTAATCGCCTCCGCAGATACGGTACTCTTTTTGTTTTGTCTATCTCTATCTCGTACGCTAGGTCGAACGAAACCCTAGTTCTTTCTATTGGATGATTTTGGAAACTTTACAAATTTTTTTTAGGTCTTAGATACGATGATCTCTATGATCCTTTGTATGACTTGGATATCAAGGAATCGCTTAACCGGTTACCTAGAGAGATCGTTGATGCTCGGAACCAGCGTCTTAAGCGTGCTATGGATCTTTCTATGAAACACGAGTACCTCCCAGCTGATCTTCAGGTATGTATGTCTCCAACTATAACTGAGAACTGAGTGAGCTAAGAGATATGGTAGATACGATGATAGTTTAAATCCTCTGTTGTGAGTTAGTATTTTGATCACTTAGAGAAGAACGCAGATCATGTGTATCGGAATCAGTGCTTGCATTGCATAGATATGGTAGGAGTACTAATAGAGTAGTCAAGTCTGTGGATTCAATAGATCTTGCAAGATTGGACATAAGATTTTGTATCAAGATCAAAAACACTCTTGTGTTTAGAGAGTTCTTTTGTGATCAGTCTTACATTATAGCTTTTTGGATCTTTAGTATAGTATAACCGTGACCTGATAAGTTGTGTGTGTATGAGATTCATCATGACTATTGAGAGGCTTGCTAAATCTAGTACAGCTTCTTCCGCCTCTCCGTTGAAAGAAATGTTTCTGATATGGGTGCTTTTAACTGTGACATAGAAGCTTATGTAACCCTTTTGCCTTCATTTGTCTTCGCAGGCAGTGAAGACACCATTCAGGAGCTACCTCCAAGATATGCTGGCTCTTGTAAGTCCCTTGTCATTTTAGTAAGAGAAATACCCTAAATTGGTGCTATTTTTGAGAATCTCCCTTTTAGTAATTACTAAAAACAGGATTAGGCCTAACTTTCTATGTATTTTCCTGTGAAAGGGGAAACAGGATTAAACCTAACTTTCTTTTGCCAGAGCAAAGCTACCCAATGTTGATTACTACACAAATATTTGTATTCATATCTAGATTAATGATAAAGATTGAATATATTTGTTCCATATACTACCTGCTTCGATAATTCTAATGAACTTGTGTTATGAACTGTGTGTGGTATCTATCTATCTTGTAGTGTTAAGTAATCATATTGCAAATTTCTTATAATTGTGGTTTCTCGTGTGTAGGTGAAACGGGAGAGAGCTGAGCGAGAGGCTTTGGGAGCTCTACCTCTCTACCAAAGAACCATTCCCTAAGCATGTTAAATTAGTCTCTCTTGTGCTAGAGTAAACCCCACTTAACCAAACAGATCTTAATATTTTCTCTTTTTTCGTACTCTCTAGTCTTAAATTTTCCGCACAATCTGCTATTGTATGGTTTATGTACAACGGTTTTCATGTTATATTCATTTAAACCTATGCATAAGATTATATGATGTTGAATTTGATGTGTAACGTAACCTTGATTGAGATATGAGTTACAGAAGTATTGTTGCATCACATAAAAGGAAGTAGAGATGTTAATGGTTTACCCACACAAATCCTCAAAAGATACCACTTTTAAACAATTTTTACATGAATTCATATACAGCGATGCTTTGCACGGGTGTGGTGAAATGAGGTTAGATAAGAGAATAAGATAAAGGAGTACTACATTTAATAAGAGTGGCGTCAGTACAGTAGAGAACGATATGGAATTGTATTTTGAAGACATTTCCATGTGAGTCACATTAGCACAGGAGGGTCCTTCGCCTAAAATCATTAATGAATTTACTTAACAAAAAAACAAAAGACAATGTAGAATTAAATGTGATTTAATTTCCTTCCTATTCGTTTCTGTCACTTGCCAGTTGCCCAGATGCCAATTATTATTGTTGATGTATTAAATACTTTTTTAATATATACTTTGTTTTGTGAAGATATGACATTTCAATAAAGATAAATTAATTATATCGCTTTGTTCTCACAAATAAAAGTAACCTATTATCCAAAACCAAAATGAAATTTTACTGGCTGGTAAAATCTTGTTACATTTGCAAATTAATTTAAATAATTTTAAATTTATCTATCTAACGGTATCAAAGATGTCCGATTCGAAGATATGGTATGATCCAGGCTGAACAAATCGATATGAAAACCATTGTACTCTTGGAGAATCCGAACTGAAGTCGAACAAGAACTTGAATTCAACATCCCTACCTAATACTAGATGAATATACAACGAACCTGAAATAGTATTTTGTCTTTAGTTATATCAATTATATATAACGGACTTACTAATAATATGTATAGAAAGAAAAGGCTATCGATAGCTTTCTTCGGTATGATGGATGCAGAGAGAGAGATAGAGTGATGAGGCAATGGGCCCTTAAAAGAGTAAAAGAAGTGTACAAAGAGGAGGAGACAAAGCCATGATCCTGCCTTTTGCTATCTCTTCTTTCTTTTTTTGGTAGGTTCCACTCCGTTCGTTACCTACATGCCCCACCCACGTTTCCGACGGTTCCTCGTCTCTTTTTTTGGTTCTTCTCTCCATCTTATTATACTTTCGTTTATCTTTTTTTAGATTCAACATTTCTAATTGTGAATTTAGTTTGTTCGAAATTGCTCTTAAAGTCCCAATCAACATTTATTTTAATTTTATCGGAAACAATTCTTTTATTGGAACTATATATATGTGTTACATTTTTCTTCATGGATGATAAAAATTTATCTAAAATTTATCTTTTTTACCTACCAACTGCGAAGCCAGATCTTTCTTGTCGCGGACAAACGTAAAATAGCACAGCCTTTAATTGTGTGTGTAGTAGGTAGTTTCCAACTAATTGCTATCTAATTGACATTTGGAAATTGCGAAACAGAAATAAACTATGAATGAAGCCAGAATCTTTTTCAAACACGAAACATGCCCATGAAAACGAATCAAACGGTTCTAGTTCTCAATCTTTCCAATGTTCTCTTAGGGAACCAAAATTATGGTCACCACTTATAGTCAGAGAGTAGATGAGTTCCACATGAGACATTAAAATAGATTGTCCGGTTCAAAAAGAAAATGATTTCATTCATACACTCAAACAAATTATCAACAAAATTTAAGCGGCAAACAACTATTACAAGAGACTCCTTTATCAAAATCAACATATTTCCTAGTAATACCATTTGAGTATTTTCGTAGAAGAAAGATAACGTATTTAAATAGAAAGGTGTCCAACAAAAATTTTGATGCATATATGCGACTGTGACTATTAGTTTATTTTTTTGGAATAATTAAGAAATTTTGGATCGAGACCTAAAAATTCCTTTAGATCCGGGACCATAACAGATTATACAAAGTGGTGTATCTTTTCATTCTCAACACATACACATGTTCTAATAAGCGTCTGCGTAAACCGTTCCTACAACACATAAACATACCAATACTCAATAAGGACCAAGCGAAACATCTAGTTAGTTTTAGATAAAGTAAACATACAATTACAAAAAAAAAAAAAAAATGATCTCTAAGAGTAAAAAACGCATGTATTGGTAGTTTTGGCGGAGCTACAATCCAAAAACCGAACATAAGACAGGTAGTTAGAAGCATAGAAGTGAATTTGGATAATTTAGAAAAATGGAAACAATACAACTCCCCTTTCTTGGGCCGATAAGAATGAGAAGAAGACACTATTCTGAGAATCACTGAGGCCAATTTCATGGCCGACTTTGGAAACCGCATTTTTAGCCAGTGAACGGCGCCCTTAATACCTTACATACACATTTCTCAATTATATCATTATTAAAAATCATATATATAAAAGTAAGGTTTCACTCTCTCCTTATTGGTCCACTTGACAATGCAATTTTAACAAAAAAAAAATTTTATATTAAAACACAAATTTAAAAACAATTAATTTTCACATTTAACTCACATAATATAAAACTGAAATCATATAAATTCTCCCTATAAATTATGCATTAACTTTATTTCTCCACTAAGTTGTATTAAAACAAAACAATAAATTAGAATTGTAACTCTCATTTTTCTAAATGTAATTTTTCATCATTTCTCTTCCTATAAATACTCATTATCTTATTCTCTTAGTCTATCACTCTTTCATTCTCTCATCTTCTTCCACTACTCTCAAATCTCTTTTTTGTTTTGTTTTGTTTTGTTTTGTATTTTTTTTTTTATTGTTGTTGTATGGGTTATAAAAAATCAAATCAAATATCATTGTAAAAGCTTAGTTTTAGAGTTTGTATGATATGTATATCTTATATATTTATTTTAATCTTTTAAAATGTTTATCTC
>NC_025704.1:16988241-16991659 GCF_000633955.1 Camelina sativa
AATTATACACATATAAACGAAATGGTATAAACATATAGTGTATAAATAAAAGTGATGGCAAAGCCCGTATATGCCTAATTAAAACGAAATAATACAAAAAAGAAAACGAAAAAGATCAAAAAAACAAGAAAGTGCCAACTACACCACAACCCACGCGATGCGTAGGGAAGCACCTAGTATATACAATACAACAATAAAACCCAAAAAAAAAGAAGAAGAAAAAAACGGTAGCCAAAGACGACAAAATTAAAGAAGACAAAAGACTTTTGAAAAAAATGTTCAAAAATAACGAGATTTTTTTAGTTATTGAACTTTTTTGGGGAATTGGCAGGTATAACGCAAAAAAAAATTAAAATTAAGTGAGTAACTATTCTAACCATGTATCTACTATATTCTATATATTCTATGTATAATATACAATATATACCAATTTGTCCTTATCTCTACAACCACAAACCACCTCCCCTTCTACCACCATCACCCCACCGCCGGACCACAGCCGGGGTTCCGTCGGACCACCGCTGGCGTTCCGTCGAACTACCGTCGGGGTTCCATTGGATCACTGCCGGGGTTCTGTCGGACTACCGCCGAGGTTCCGTCAGACCACCGCCGGGGTTCCGCCGGACCACCACCGACAATCTCCGGCGACCACCACTGGCGATTATCTCCGGCGACCACTTCCAGCGACCTCCTCCGCCCGCCTGCCTCCAGCCGCCGACGATCTCCGGCGAGAATCTCCGGCCACCTCCTCCGGCTGCCGGTCTCCGGCCACCTCCTCCGGCTGCCGGCCTCCAGCCATCGTCTCCGACCAAGAGCCATCATGCTTTCCACCACCTACAAACACTAAAATGGTAATTTTATTATACCTCATCCTAATCTTCAAATTTTTTCAAATATGATGTTATTTTATACTATGGTTTTTTTGTTTTGGTTATTAGGCAAATTCACCCAACTTTTTTTTGGGGCCATAACACATGCCACGATAAACGATTCTCCTAGTAGTAGTATCTCAAACGGTGACCTATCTAAACGATCAAATTTGGCCTTTACCAGTTATTATCATAATTAAATCATATATACATCAAGTAGATTCAGATGTGAGATTACTAAAAAAAACATCTCAATTATTTTCACAATCTTGACTCAAGTGTTTTTGGCATGTGGATAAGGGGTGTGTTTTTTTTAGTCTTTAGTTTTAGAATATCTCCGGTCTCACTATATTTCTTCTTTTAAACTACATTATAAAAGTAAATAATTTTTTAGAGTAAAAAAAATAGAATGATATATTTTCTTACTTTATCATATAATTACTCGATTTTAGAGGTAAAAGTAAATTATTACATTAAAAAAAAATTATAATCATTTGCAAACTGTTTTTCAGATTCGACTCATGTTAGTTTTTAAAGTTTTAGTATAGTACTTGTATTCATTCGTTCTAACAAAATATTTGTAAAAAAATTAAACAATAACATAATCTAAATTTCTCGAAATTTTGTTAATCATCCGAAGTATAGATCTTTATACGAATTAGCAACTCGAATTGTAACTTTAACTATCAAAATTATCCGAATCCTAACCATTACCAAATGGAGTTTTAAATTTACTAGCTATATTTGTTTTTGTTTTTTTTTGTCAAACAAGACTCTTCTATTTCATTCAATCAAATCTATATTTGTAGTATTTTGTAGTAATAACATTTAAATACTTATTTGTTCNTCATATATACATCAAGTAGATTCAGATGTGAGATTACTAAAAAAAACATCTCAATTATTTTCACAATCTTGACTCAAGTGTTTTTGGCATGTGGATAAGGGGTGTGTTTTTTTTAGTCTTTAGTTTTAGAATATCTCCGGTCTCACTATATTTCTTCTTTTAAACTACATTATAAAAGTAAATAATTTTTTAGAGTAAAAAAAATAGAATGATATATTTTCTTACTTTATCATATAATTACTCGATTTTAGAGGTAAAAGTAAATTATTACATTAAAAAAAAATTATAATCATTTGCAAACTGTTTTTCAGATTCGACTCATGTTAGTTTTTAAAGTTTTAGTATAGTACTTGTATTCATTCGTTCTAACAAAATATTTGTAAAAAAATTAAACAATAACATAATCTAAATTTCTCGAAATTTTGTTAATCATCCGAAGTATAGATCTTTATACGAATTAGCAACTCGAATTGTAACTTTAACTATCAAAATTATCCGAATCCTAACCATTACCAAATGGAGTTTTAAATTTACTAGCTATATTTGTTTTTGTTTTTTTTTGTCAAACAAGACTCTTCTATTTCATTCAATCAAATCTATATTTGTAGTATTTTGTAGTAATAACATTTAAATACTTATTTGTTCAAAAAAAAAACATGTAAATACTTATGCCCATTTACCAATTTATACTTGTGGCTTCCCCAGTCACCGCCTAACAGAGCTTGACTAATGACTATACAAAAAACAGCAAAAAGATAATTGCATCAAAATTTTATTTCCGAAAGTAACCCCAAAATGTATAATGGTCAGTTCCAAATCTCTGTGTAAAAGGAGTGAGGTCACCACCCCACGTGGGACGCGACGAACTACATCAGTGGCACACACTCGTAATATACAGTAACCTCCAAGGTCATTTTAATAGTTCCGTCTCCTTATAAGCAATAGCCACAAGTCTCTTTGCTAATTACATTTTACACTCATCTCTTCTCTCTCTCTCTCGGCGTCCTTCAAAATGGGAGGTATCACCGTCGTGTCTTTCTTCCTTCTTCTCATCGCCGCTACCGCCACGGCCGCCAAGCCCGGCTTCTCCTTCCGTGACGGTAAAAGCCTTACTTTACACCTCTACACTTACACGCTATTTCATTACAAAATTGCATTTTCTTTAATCCCAATTACGATTTAAACCAAAAAGAAAACCTTGAATCCTATCCAATTTCCTTTGTTCTAACTTTGGTTATAGTAAAGTTATGGCCATCTCATTTCTTTTTTTCCTCAAATTGTATGGAAATAAAGTGGTGAAATATATATTATAAGATCGAATTTATAATATGTGTAATCAATATAATGCTGTAGTGGTGGTAGCTAATAAATATCATTGAATTTTCTAGAATAGAAATGGTGATATTATACTCGTACGAACCTGCCTCTGCCATAGCCGTAGATATGTACTTAAGAAGCGAATAAAAATAGTGAAAAAAAATACGAAAATTCGTTCTCGATATGCTTAAAAATTTTTCTTTGTAATTTACAATTTTGCCCATGTTTCTGACACAAAACACAACACGATAAAGTGTTTTGGACAATTCCAATCAATGAAGTTTGAGAGTAAGTAAGTAGGTCCTTTGTTCATGTGTCTTAACAGGCCCAGTTAGGCTGTCTTCGGACACACTTCACGTGCTTTAATGTCTTTTTTTTTTTTTTT
>NC_025704.1:16992033-17025688 GCF_000633955.1 Camelina sativa
TTTTTTTTTTTTTTTTTCAAATTCCAAATTATTTACAAGGGCAATTTGGTCATTTCAGGTATCTTACCAAACGGCGACTTCGAGCTAGGACCAAAACCATCAGACATGAAAGGAACAGAAGTGGTGAACAAGCTGGCGATACCAAACTGGGAAGTCACAGGGTTCGTCGAGTACATTAAATCAGGACATAAACAAGGAGACATGCTCCTCGTCGTTCCTGCCGGTAAATTCGCGGTGAGGCTCGGGAACGAAGCATCGATCAAGCAGAGGCTTAGAGTGGTGAAAGGAATGTATTACTCGCTCACTTTTAGCGCTGCTAGGACTTGTGCTCAAGACGAGATGCTTAACATATCTGTTTCACCCGACTCTGGTGTGATCCCGATACAGACTGTGTATAGTAGTAGTGGGTGGGATTTGTATGCTTGGGCGTTCCAAGCCGAGAGTGAGGTTGCAGAAGTTGTGATTCATAATCCAGGTGTTGAGGAAGATCCAGCTTGTGGTCCGCTCATTGATGGTGTTGCTATGAGATCTCTTTACCCTCCAAGACCAACCAACAGTACGTTATTATTACTATACTCTGTTTTATACTCTGTTTCTTGCTCTGTTTTTGTGATTCTTGAACTTGTGATGTTACGATATGATTTAGTGATGATTGTTCTATGTTTGATTTGACAGAGAACATATTGAAAAATGGAGGATTTGAGGAAGGTCCATTAGTACTACCAGGCGCGACAACAGGAGTTTTAATCCCACCATTCATAGAAGACGACCACTCTCCTTTACCCGGTTGGATGGTCGAGTCTCTCAAAGCAGTCAAGTACGTAGATGTAGAACACTTCTCAGTCCCACAAGGTCGCCGAGCCATTGAGCTTGTAGCGGGCAAAGAGAGCGCCATCGCTCAAATCGTTCGGACTGTCATTGGGAAGACTTACGTGCTTTCTTTCGCTGTTGGAGACGCCAACAACGCTTGCAAAGGATCCATGGTTGTAGAGGCTTTTGCAGGTAAAGAGACACTTAAGGTCCCTTACGAGTCGCGTGGCACAGGAGGGTTCAAACGAGCTTCTATCCGGTTTGTGGCGGTTTCGAACCGATCTAGGGTTATGTTTTACAGCACTTTCTATTCTATGAGAAGCGATGATTTCTCGTCATTGTGCGGGCCTGTCATCGACGATGTCAAGCTTATAAGCGTTCGTAAACCATAGATGAATTACAAATCCTAATACAAAAGATGCAGCGTGTGGGCTTTTTATTTTTACTTAAAAATTTGTATTTGGTGTGTTTTCTATAGGCAGATGGGGGCCTTGCTTATATTGTATTTTCTTGTATGAGAAGGCAAAAGAAACGTTGCCGTTACTTATCTTTATGTATGTAGGCCTTTTAAAATTTTTATATGGAGAGTTCGTTACAAACTTAACAAATGTGTGTATGCATATCTGATTAATTTACTAGTACATAAAAATCTTATTTCCAATAAAAGAGCATTCTAAGTTGGATGATGTCTAAGTGACAATTGCTTAATTCGATGATGTCAGATAGGTAACGAGGTCAGCATCATTAGTTGATTTGTGTTTTTCTTAGTTAAGTTGACAAGCAAGATGACTTCTAAGTTCTATCAACACTCATTGAGAAAGACTTGTAATGTCGCCATTGAAGCATAAGGACTAAGGAGCACTTGATCTTCGAGTCTACTGGTCTTTTTTTCTTTTCCCCAAGCAACAAGCAAAAAAATACCCTGCTTTGGTAACTTAACCGACATAGTACCTAGTGCCACCCACCACCAGAGAACGGAGAGTCGGGAACATCACATATTCAAGCACGAGATGGGGAGGGGACTAAATGATCATGGGCCTCCACTCTCCAAAGAAATAACGAAATAAACATTAGGAGAAACTTATCCCAATAAGGCGATAAGTATCCTCCAAATTGCACCAAAGCAACAGAAGAAGAACATATATAGCACGTAAAAGTTCGTTAAACCAACATAAGGGTCACTCACATTCATTACAATAAGTTTGGTAAACAGTAATGTTTAGAAACCTAATTCATAACAAAAGACACTAGAGAGGGACTCATCTCATATTTTCATTGAAGAAATGCACTCTGACAGCTGTAACGAGACCTCCCGAGCGTTCAAGTTCACAAACCACAGAGTCTCCGGCTTTCAGATTGTACTTTCGACATAGACCCACCCAGCCATTGAAACAAACCGATTTACCACTGGCATAGAATTTAGTAAGGCCATTTATTTTATCGTTGGGAAGAAGGTAACTCATGGTAGATTCATGGGGACCAAACTTCAAGCCATACTTCTGAATCACCGTTTTGGGCACATACTAGTTGCATCACAGAACATGGGAAATAGAGAGAAAAGACAAGTCTTAGCTGTGAAGGCAACAGATATAAACTAGTAATTTAATGAATCAAACAGACTCTTGAAGCACCTATCTATTATTACCAGAACGTCAATCTTTTTGGACAGCGTTTTCACAAAGTAGGGGTTCTCGGGGTTCAGAAGGTATCGCTCAGGGTTTTCGATAGCAGCACAACCCTCTTTCGCTCGGCAATTGGTGCCTCCATTTGCTGAGAATTCCACTAAAACAGAAACAGAAAAGAATCAAACTTTGGCATTAGAGAGAAAACAAAACAAATAGTACTGAGTTTGAAGATCTGAATGGGGCCTTTACCAGAAGCAGAGGCAGAGGCAGTGGTTGTATCCTTGTAAGAATTCGAGGGATTAGAATGAAGCGGCTCAGTTTCGGGTTCAACTCCAAGAGGTACGTCCATGATCTCATCACCATTATTCTTAAAGATTTGCACTTCAAGAAGCATCGTGTCATCGTGTCTGAAGAACAAGTTATCATTCGGACCTAAATGGTTGTCATCCACAAACTCATCCCAGTCTTCTTTTATCATATACAGAACGTCCTTCTCTCGCTCAAGCCATAGTTGCCAGGAATTTCCCCAACGAACACTAATCACAACACTGTGCTCAAATGCCCCAGACGTGCTTCCCACAAACTTATCCGGAATAATCCTCTTCATAATAAACCCATAGATCAGAACATTTGACAACAACAACAACAAAACAGTACTGGCATTAGAAAGAGGAAACATGAGACTAAAAGCTATAACAAAAGGTACCCATATGAAGAGATACAACAGGCCAATAAGTAAGAAGAAAGTTCACAAATTATAGACAAAGCAGAACAAGAAGCCATAAAAAATCTCCCCAAAAGCTTCTTGAAAGATATAAAGATCTGAGCTTTTTCGAACAACAGCAACAACAAACAGATAATACTACAGTATCTGGTAATAACAGGTGTACAAAATCAAAGAAACTCCATTTCTCGAAAGATTAGAGAGGAGGATAGTAATATTGGGCTTACCATGGATTTAGATTTCCAGCTTTGTCCTGAAGACAGAGACTTCCAAAAGCAAGGCTTGCTCACATTTGCTTGTATCTTAGCAGTAACACCCAAAGGCAACATTTTCTTCTCTTCGAAGCTGGATTGATTCTGAAATTAGGGTTTGTAAGATGGCTTTGCATGTGTAGTCAAATCAGAAACGACATTAGGTTGACGAAAAGAAAAGAAAAAAACAAACCTTTAATGTGTAATTTGGACTTTCTTACTTCACTTCTTCGATCGTCTCTTTCGATTGCTATAAACCCTAAAGTGACTGGTCAGAGACAGAGCAGAACGAAAAAAGAAGCAAACTTGTTCGGTCAAGGGGGGAAATTTCTTAATAGGTCAGAACAAAATAAAGAAAAAATAAGCGTAAAAAGCAAGTAATTACGTTAAAAGTAACGTCGCCGGAGCGTGAACTGAACGCACCGTCACAGTCGAAGGAAGCTTTACTCTCGCTGCGACTGCTCTTCTTCCTCAAATCTCTCTGCTTTAAAGAAGTGAGAGTGAGAGAGAGAGAGGAAGGACTCACAAAACCTGCCAAATCTACTGTCACTTTGACTCGTACGGATATTGTTGTGTCAAACATTATTACTGGGCCTGACCTCAGACCCATGGAGAAACTGGTCCATCTTAGTCTTGAACACTCATCGGTGTGTTTACTCTTAGTTAAGGTGACATTAGTCTAAACTTACCAGCACAGTATTCGACATCTTAAACATACAAGGTTTATTAAACAAACATAAATGTCACATTTAGCATTACAACAGTTGAGTTGGTTGAGATATTGTTACTAGCGAGGACTAGTCTTGTCTTCATTGACGAAATGCACTCTAATAGCCGAAACCAGACCACCTGACCGTTCAATTTCGCAAACCACAGAGTCTCCGATATGCAGGTTATGCTTCCGACATAAATTCGACCACCCACTGAAACACTGATGCCCGTTATAGAGCCTTAGAATGCCTTCCACTTTTTTGCCCCCGGGGAGAAGGTAGTTAATGGTGGAATAAAGAGGACCAAACTTCAAGTCATACCTATGAACCGCAGGTCGGCTCACATACTACTTCCACATACAATGGGAAACAAGGAACAAAAACAAGGCTTAGCTTTAAAGGGAAACAAAAAAAAAAAACTAACAATGTAAACACTGCTATTATTACCAGAACGTCATTCCGTTTTGTCACCGCTTTCACAAAGTAAGGGTTTTCGGGATTCAAGAGGTATTGCTCAGGATTTGTGACATGACGACCTTTTCTTCCTCGGTCATTTGTTCCTCCACTTTCTGAGAATTCCGCCAAAAACAGAATGAAACTTTGGCATAGATAACAAATAATAGTTTTGAGTTTGAGGAGTATTAAGATTTGATTATTTCCATCTAAATAGCCTTACCAGCAGCAGAAGCAGAAGCAGAAGCAGAAGCAGAGGCAGTGGCTGTCTCCTTGTGAGAACTTTGGGACTTAGCATGAAGCGGTTCAGTTTCAGGTTCAACTTCAAGAGGTCCATCGATGATCTCTATCCAAGTTGAGACTTAAATGGCAGAGGCTTTCGTTTGGCCTACAAAGTAACCAGAAAAATCAAACGATTTCAAAGTTTATACACCTTCATAATCAGCATATACTTGTACATTCACAGAGAAGTAAAAAAAAAAAAAAACAGTTTTGGGTACACAGATATGCAACAAATGTACTACGAATTCACAAGGTAAAGAGAATGTACCAGACAAAAATAGCGTGGCCTTGAATACGGAACACCAAACTGCAACGGACTCAAAATAAACTCTTGTGTGACATAATCTAATTTTGTTAGTGTATCGATCATTTCCATATGGGTATCCGAAGTCTGCACCAACAAAACACCACCCAATAAGCAAAAAATGTCTCGAATTCACAGAAAATAACTGACAACAAGTACAAATGATTGTTAACTCCAGCGGGGAAGCAAAAGCAAAAACAAACCTCAAACCCAACAACATTCTCTACAAATAACATCTGTGGAGGCTTAGTTGTATGTGGTATAAGCTCAAGAATCCTGAGAAACGAAAATGCCCGAGCATCACCAGAGTGTTTCTGAAGGCCTAACCACAAAAACTGTTTAGTATCCTCCAACACATCCCCCCAAAGATAAGCAAGTAACAACAGAGAGAAAAATATCACCTTGTCGAGTATAAGGTTGACACGGAGGAGAAAGAAGCCAAGCATCTGCATTATACTTATCTAAATCATCAGCAGTGAGGCTTTGAATATTTCCCTATGAAACAAAGAACCCAAGTCATGGCCTAAGTCACACAACTAGCATCCTCAATAATTTGCAAATGTAACAATGCCTTCCATCAACCAAACTAGTTAAGAAAATCTCAAAATCAAAATCAAAATCAAATTGTGTAGACGAACTTAACAAAGAAGGAACCTGATAGGGACGGTGTTTGAAATTATGCTGATAAACATCATTAGCAGAATCATTGATCTCAAAAGCTTCTACTACTTCTGCGACTACGCCCGACGCCGTCAAAGAGTATCTCTAAGAGCAAAACGACATATTAATTAGGGTTTTGGAAACAGAGTAGACTACACACTACACCATAAACAAAATATCAAGAATTAGTGGTGCAGGGAGAGGAGATTTTTTACCATCCCACCGATTCCACTGTAGAACTCGAGAACTCGCCATGGCTTCTTCTCATCGATTCTCGGCAAGCCTAGTTCCGCCATTGCTTCTTCTTCTTCTTCTCTGCTTAATTTTTGGAGTTTTTTTTTTTTTTTCCCTTAATTCGTTTGGGTAAAAATTAAAACATTTTATTTTATTGTTCGGTTTACTAGTAGAGAACCATACCAATCTTGTTCGGTTTACTAATAGAACCATGTTTTAAAAAAAAAATTGTCGTTTTCCTTTTAACATAAGAAAGGTCCGACGATTCAGCCTAGATCATTGTTAATTTGTCATGTAGATTATTTTAGCCCCGTGAAAGATTAATTAGACATATACAGCAAAATAAACTACAACATAACTCATTTTCTCTTTAGGTTTACTAGGTGCTTCCCCATGCAACGCGTGGATTGTGGTGTAGTTGGCACTTTCTTATTTTTTTTTGGTCTTTTTCATTTTCTCTTTTGTATTATTTCGTTTTAATTAGGCATATACGGGCTTTGTCGTCACTTTTATTTATACACTATATATTTATACATTTCGTTCAGATGTGTATAATTGTGGCGTTTACTTTTTATGAATTATGAAGATGTTGTTTCTTGCTTTTGAGGATCAATCTTATCATTGACAGATATTGTTTCTAATACATTTATTGTATTATAGATTTTTTAATTAACTGCTTATGTAAACCCTTCATACTTTGATGTTGCAATAATAAGTTATTTTTTTTAAATATCTTTCGTGTAAGTGATTATGTGTGTATGCCCATGTTTTGGTCTAATATCAATAAGATCGTTTCTGTTTTTTTTTAGTTGGCTTTGAAACCAATATTGAGTTAAGCAAATAATGGGTCGAATTATGGTGTTAATAAGTAATATAAATTCTTATGTATATATATTGTATATATGTGACTATAAATTTAGCTAACTAAAAAATTATGTAATATTTAAATACAATCTTGAACATATATATATATATTTATATTTATTTGTGGGAGGAATGTATGAAATTATTGGATAGAAGTTATTTTTGAGTTAAATGACCTTTAATGTCTTTAAAGTGAGTTAAATATTAATAAATTTTTATATGTGTCTTGACTTTTTTAAAAAGGAATACCAAGTGTTTCCTTCCAAATTTGAAGTGATATAGTATTTTAGTTTTCTTATATGATTTTATGAACTTCAATGTAAAAGTTTTTCAAAGTAATAAGTACACTCACTGATTGAATTATAAAATTTGGAGAAATGTTTATTTCGTTTAATCATCTGCTCTTTTAAATAAATTAAATAAGTATGTTGTTATTCCTACAAATAGGACAACATATATTATAGTTTAACCATGGAGTTAAGTAATGGAAATGGAACTTGTGATTGCAAGACAAAATGCTTATATGTTACACATTGATCGTTTAAAAATGAATAGGAACATCTAATTCTCAAATAAAGTTGATTGTTTTGTTAAAACCAACATATGTGAATTTAAATTTAACTATGCAAATTTAAAAAATAAATATGAATAGATTAGAAAGGCAAGAAATATAAAAGAAATATTTTTTTATATAAATAAAATAAAAATTGAAAACAATGTTAAATATATATAATACTTTCTACATTAAAATATAGAATCAAACTCTTACAAGTTACAACACATATGAGATATAACAACATTTGATATTGGTAGGAGAGGAGGAGAGAATGTTTACTATAAGATGGTAATCCAAATTAGATAATGGAGATGAATCTTTAAAAAATAGAACAATGTAATATCTATATATATATAATACTTTCTAAATTAAAATATAGAATCAAACTCTTACAACACATATGAGATATAACAACATTTGATATTGGTGGGAGAGGAAGAGAGAATGATTACTTATAAGATAATAATCCAAATTAGATAAAGGAGATAAATCTTTTAAAATAAGAACAATGTAAAATATATATCATGTAGTCTCTAAAATTAAAATTTAGCATTAACAATTTACAATGTTATTTTTTTTTTACAACCCATACAACAAAAATAAGAAATCAAAAAAAAAAAAAAAACGAAAAATGATTTGAGGTATTGTAGAAGAGAATGAAAGAATGTGAAAATGAGATAGTAAAAGAATGTCAATATGAGAGAATGATAGATTGAGAGAATGCTTATTTATATGATAAGAAATGATGGAAGTTACATTTAGAACTATGGAGTTACAATAGTAATTTATTGTGTTTGAATAAAATTGAGTGGTAGAATATGATTAATGCATAATTTATTTTATTTTCAGTTATAATTTTATTTTAATGTGTGAGTTAAATGTATTGTGTTTATTGGATCTTAAATATTGTTTAAAGCAATTAGAAAAAAAAAAAAAAAAAAAATTAGAAAACATTAAATGAAAATCAACCAATAAGGAGAGACCAAAACCTTACTTTTATATATATGATATATTGCTTTAAACTTTGAAATGAGAAATATATTATAAACAATAATTTTACATGAGAAATATATTAATTTAGCCAACCAAAATATGAATATAAGTTTAGCCAACCAAAATAAATAAAAAATATTAAAATTTAACCAAAAATAATTTCTCTTGAAAGATAATAAGTTAGTAGGAGGAATGAATTAATGTACAATTATTGGATAGGAGTTACATTTGAGTTAAATGGAGTTACATGTCTTTAATTATAAATAAATATTTTAATTTTTTATAACCTAAAATAAAAGGAATACCAAGTGGCTGAATCAAAATTCACATGATTTGGTTGTTTGTTGATATAAACTCAACACTTACACATAATATTTCAAAATAAAAAATATTACTTTTTAAGTGACAAACTAAATTAGTTTTCTTATAAAATTATATGAATTCTTCAATCTCAATAATTTTTAAAATCCCAAGGATAACTTATATTTTTTTGGTTTTCACTCATCAATTTAATTTATAGTGCTAGATTTCATACTAATGGTTTCATCTTTAGAGAATTTAGTGAAATGATATTTTTAAAATTATATTTTATTTTTATATTTAAGTTCCAGTTGAATATGTTTTGTTTTTTGGATCATTTTTTATTTTGATTAAAGACACAAAAAACCAATTGTTTAATTATGTTCTTTTTGTTTTCAAAAACCTCAAATCATAAAAAAAATATATATATATATATATATATTATATTGATCTCTGCAGATTTAACAATTGGATCACAAAACAAAATAGTCTTTATAAATGGATAAATGGATAATTATATTGATCTTTAAATATTATATTGATCTTTATAAATTATTAAAAATGATACATGAATATGTGAGATAACCAGAGACATAATAGATAATTACATATGGATCATTTCAACTTTATGATCTTATTATGTGGTGAATATTGTAAGGAAGTATGAAAATAATGACTTATAAGATGTTAATATAAAATAGAAAATGGAGATAAACATTTTAAAAGATTAAAATAAATATATAAGATATACATATCATACAAACTCTAAAACTAAGCTTTTACAATGATATTTGATTTGATTTTTTATAACCCATACAACAACAAAAAAAAAAAAAAATACAAAACAAAACAAAACAAAACAAAAAAGAGATTTGAGAGTAGTGGAAGAAGATGAGAGAATGAAAGAGTGATAGACTAAGAGAATAAGATAATGAGTATTTATAGGAAGAGAAATGATGAAAAATTACATTTAGAAAAATGAGAGTTACAATTCTAATTTATTGTTTTGTTTTAATACAATTGATTAATACAACTTAGTGGAGAAATAAAGCTAATGCATAATTTATATGGAGAATCTATAAAAATTTCAGTTTTATATTATGTGAGTTAAATGTGAAAATTAATTGTTTTAAATTTGTGTTTTAATATAATTTTTTTTTGTTAAAATTGCATTGCCAAGTGGACCAATAAGGAGAGACTGAAACTCTACTTTTATATATATGATTCATACAAGATTTACTGATTTGTGTTTTTCTTTTTGTAAGGTAGGTGTTATTTTGCAAATATTGGTTACTTTGAGGGTTTTCTTGCTAAATTGAGAAAGGAAAACGACAATTTTTTTTTTAACAGTAAGAATTTTTGTAAAAATTAACAAATTTTGTCGTCGGACCTAGGCTGAATCGTTGGACCTTTCTTATGTCGTCGGACAAATTAACAAATTAACAAAAATTCTTAGCAAAGATTAAAACACATTAGCGTAGTAAAATTCTTCATATATATCATGCATGTATAAGGCTGTAGCTAGCTTTGAATGGTTTTAATGAGAGATTAACAGTAAGAATTTTTGTTTATTTAACAAGTTTTATCTTTGCTACTGCTTTTGTTATAAAAAATTGACTTCAACCGTACGTAAGAATTTTGATTATATAACAAGTTATGTGTACTTTGGTCATCGACGGGTCTCTCTCATTTGCTCGTTAAAAGAAGCACTACTATTACTTATTTTACTACGCTAATGTGTTTTAATTAACATGGATATGCATTAAATATGATTAAAGCTATATATTTAAGACTTAGTTTGACAGCAATTTGTATGTAGCTAGAAGTTTTTTTATTTTTTGATAGGAATGTGAATATTCATATTAAATAAAATGTTTGAGGTTATACAAAAAATGCCACCTAAGAGTTTTGTAATCTTGCCAAAAAGAAATAAAAAACAAAAGTTACAAAATAAAGTTGAAACAGAAGTCAACAGATAGTAGTTATCCAGTCCATAGGGCTATGAGATTCCTGAAATGCTTCCGGGTTTCTCTAGCAGTGATGGTATCTCGAATCTCCCTTTCGATGTCTACAAAGAGAGCAGCAGGGGTGAGAGAGCATTGGTTGTGGAGGATATTATTCCTGAGTTTCCAGAGGTGGTACACCACAGCTTGACTAGCGAGCTTCCGGATAGTTGGGGGAGCAGAATCCGTCTTGATTCTTGTCCAGGCAATAAGGGATGACCAAGTATGGAAACCAATTTGGTTAAGGTGGAGGTGAGATTGGAGCCTTGCCCATATCTGATTGCTAAACGGACATGTTAAAAACAAATGGGTGTGCGACTCGTCATAGGTAGAACAGAGACAGCAGGTGGTGGGAGTTGGTATTCCTCAGGCTGACAATCTGTCTCGGGTGGATAGTCTTTGCAGTTGCGCTACCCACATGATGAGTGCATGTTTGGGTGTTGCTCCTTTGAACCAGATCGAAGATGTCCAGTCTTTGGTAGCAGCTCTCTCCCTGATGCAGTCCCAAGTTTGTGCAGTATGAAAGTGGGTGAACTTTTCCCTTTGAATGACCCATTTATAGGTGTCTAGTCCAGCTGCAGGATTAATCGGGGTAAGTGAGTCAAGGAAGACATGAAGATGGCTCTCCTCGTGTGATCGTGGGGAAGGCAGGTGCCAAACATTCCCTTCACAAGCTGCAGCGACTGTAACACCCCGACCCGCCCTTAAAATATAAGAACAAATCGAGAGCGCTACGTATGACTCCCGTAGTCGGCCGACCAAGGCTTTTGGAACAAATCCAATCACCCTGGTCATCCAACCGTGAGCGCCCAACCTCCCAAACACGGCCTAAGGCTTTGCAACCCGTACCGCGAGCGAGAGTTATGTTAAGTCCGGACTAGACTTAATATCAGTTGGAATAACCACTTAGCCTTTGGAAAATTCGAGTCTCTACATAGATATAGTATACGCGAAAATCGTTACCAAAACGTTTATATATAGCTTTCGGATCCTCTTTGAAAACCATACATAATATACATAGTAAAAATTTACAAAAGCTGTAAAACCTACATTGATTCGCCTAGGTCACGTTGCTCTTACTACGGCGGTCTTTCGGCTAAGGATTCCTGGAAAAATAGAAGTAGAATCATAAGTAATCTAGTATTACTTAGTGAGGCCGATATCTAAGAAAATCTTACCCATCTACCCAAGGAAATCCTACTCATCTATCCAAGGAAATCCTACTCATCTACCCATCCCCAAGCAGCAAGCAATACGAAACCAGTAAGCAATACGAATGCAACCAGCAACAATGATACAATGCAACAAGCAACGAAATGCAATGCATGAAGACTCGAATTTAAATATGCAGCGGAGATAATAAATATGCATGTTCTATTCTAAGTTGGGCCCCTATCGAATACATGATCTCCCCGAGGCAATGCCCCCACCCCTAGACACAAAGTCTACAGAGGATATACATTCCTCAAGGCAATGCCATCACCCCAAGACACAAAGTCTACAGAGGATATACATTCCTTTATACTACATCGTCATGTAGTGTCCGGCCGGGAATGACCCGCTCCGAACCTTCGTAAGCCATCACGTTACGGAGTTACACGCAATGCACAGCAGACGACGGGATCCTCATGATTCGCCTAATGCAACTAACTAAATGATGCTATCTAACATGCAGCAAACAACAATATAACAATCGGACAGCATAACAGCAATGCGACTAACCGTCCAGCATCCCGGCTATACTATCACGACGCTATACTAACAAACAATCACACAAGTAACATAACAATGCAAGCAAGCAACATCACAATGCAAGCAATCACACATAACAATGCAAAATGATCATGTCCTAATGGAACAATGCAGGTGGTACCTAAGATGATGCACGCAAATATCATGCAACAAGCAATATCACAAACAAGAGTATCCAGTCACACAAGAAATGGCGTACCAAGCAATCACACAACAATAACAATCAAGTAGTTCCACACCTATGCGCTAACGGCTACTAAATAGTTCTAACTTAGATGCTAAACGCTAAGCATTCCGAAATCAAACGCTAATCACTACTAAACAATCTTAATCCTAATGCTAATCACTAAGCAATTCTAGCTTAAGCGCTAATTACCATCCTAATCTTAATTAGCAACCTAAATCAGGATTAACTAAACTTAATCCTAATTATCCTAACTTAATCATAATTATCTAACTTGATCATGATTAACTATCTTAACCTTGATTAACTACCTTAATCCTACTTAACTAACTTAATCCTACTTAACTAACTTATTCCTAAACTAATCAAGTAATTAAGACTAACCTCAATCAAATAATTAACTAAAAAAAAATTAAACTAACCTATTCACGTGCTACTTACATGTGATCGGGAAACTCACCTTGATTTTTCCCGCACTTCGCAGCTCTCCGCGCGATCGACCTAACACTAAGGTTTTTGAGGTAGGTTTCGGGTCTGAGGAGAAATGGACGAGGAAAAGGGGTTTATATAGCCTCTCAAGGTCGGTTTAAGTAAGCAGGACGTGGCTCAGGGCGTTCCTTGGCATGACACATGGCGGACACTCTTCCCAGCTCTGATGGCGACACCTAGCGAACGGATAAGGATGACCGGTTTTGGATAAGCATCTCGGCCATATGGATAAGGATGGACACTGATCAGATAAGCATCACCAAGCGTCCGTGCATCACAACCATCCATCCGTTAGCGTACCGGTACGGCCGTGTCCGACCACCGGGTACCAAACTGGCGGGTGATACACAAGGTACCTGCTTGCGTACCAGCTTAAGGGAATGTTATGTACCGGACCCGTCCTTTATTCGTGCAAATTACCGAAGGTAATCCGCATCGACCGGTGATACCACTATCTGCCTTACCGATGACCATTCCGCGTTGGCCGGTACCACCATTGCCCGAATCGCCTATGTCCGCTGTTACTACCATGGCCAACCGTCGAACTTAACCCGTACCAACCTTCCTTAGTCCAACTTCCTTAAACCTTCTTAAACTCCTAGACCAGCTAAGGCTTCCTAGATAAGTCTAATCCTAAGATCTTACCTATGGGTTCCGCGACCAACTTAGGGACATTGCCGATAGCCTGGCCTTCCATACCATTTTTCCCATTTGACGGAGAATCAATCTTGATATAGCATTTCCCTCTCGGTCCTTAGTTGTGCCTCATTACTCCTTTGTATTGGCTCTTCGAATGTCCGAACCAAAATTGTCCTTCCATGCCGAAGTAATGGAGTTTAGTTAGCCAGCCGTGGCAGGGCTGTTCCGTCCGGGTATTAGTCGCGGTGAGGGGTATTACAGCGACAGATGATGTGGCGGGGATCCCATATCGAACAGGTCCATCACTACCAGCAATCTTGATCAATGATTCATGGGGGGACCAAGCATCAAACCAAAAGTTGGCTTTCTCCCTGTTTCCCAGGTCGCATTTAATGAACGGTTCAGCAATAGTTCGAAGTGCTAATAAAGATTTCCAGTTCCAGGAGTCGTTTGCTGATGCTGTTAAAGACCAGAAGCTTTTACCTCTTATGTGATGATAGTGGTGCCAAGCGACCCAAAGTGAGCCGCTTCCTGAGAACAGAAGCCAAACAAGCTTGAGACATAGGGTGGTATTCCATGTGCTCAGACGTCGTAATCCCAGGCCACCTTCTAGTTTTGGATAACAAATATCAGCCCAAGCGATCTTAGCTCCTCTTCTTCGATCGATAGAGCCAGACCAGAGAAATATGCTACAGAGAGATTCCATTTGCTTGATGCACGCCTTTGGGAGGATAAAAGTTGAGATCCAAAAATTGTTTTGGCCATAAATGACGGATTTCAAGAGTTGCAGCCTGCCAGCATAAGAAAGGGATCGAGATCCCCAGATATTGAACCGCTTGGTTAACTTCTCAAGTAGGGGAGAGTACTCCGATATCCTCAGTTTACTATTCATCAATGGTAAACCCAAGTATCTAATGGGCAGGGAGCCAATGGTGAATCCTGAGTTAGAGATGGTTGTGGATTCACTAGGCTCCAAACCTGCAGTAAATATTTGAGTTTTCTCATAATTTTTACGTAGTCCTGACCAAGAAGCAAACAGATCCATGACATCGCTTATCCCTTGAAGTGATGACGATGATCCATCAAAAAAGACCATTACATCATCAACAAATATGAGATGAGTGATGACAAGCTCCTTTGTTTTGGGATGATGGTGAATAAACCCTATCGCAAAGCTTGATCGCATTAGCTGGTTGAAGACTTCCATGGCAATGACAGACAGATAGGGTGATATGGGATCCCCTTGTCGTAACCCTCTTGAGCTCTTGAAGTAGCCAGAGGTGACACCGTTGACACAAACAGAGAAGCGCGGAGTCTCGATGCATTGCCTAATCCAAGTGATAAACCTGTCAGGGAACTGAAAGGCTTGTAGTGCAGCGATTATGAAATCCCATTTCACCGAATCAAAAGCTTTACAAAGATCTACTTTGAGCATTCCCCAGGGGCCAATGTTCTTCCTGACGTAGCCGTTAACCAGTTCTGAAGCTAGGAGCACGTTTTCTGCAAGGAGTCTACCATGGAGGAAAGCTGATTGAGCATTAGAGATTACCAGGGAAAGGAGGTTCTGCAGTCGACCCGCTATAAGCTTCGAAATCACTTTGTAAACTGTGTTGCATAGAGATATTGGCCTGAAATCTGACGTGGATGCCGCATTTGGAATTTTTGGGATGAGCATGATGGTAGTGGCGTTCCATTGTTGCAGCATTTGACCTGATCTGAAGAACTCTCTTACTGCTTCAATGATTTTTGGGCCAACAATGTGCCAGTAGGACCTTAAGAACTCATCTGGATAACCGTCGGGTCCGGAAGCTTTGTTCCTTGGGAGAGAAAATACAGCCGCTTTAATGTCCTTAGGGGAAAAATCACTGGCAAGGATGTCTTGCTGAACACTGGAGCATTTCAACTAGTGAAGACTTGAGATGTCAGCGGGATCAAACTGGGGCGGCTCCTCAAGACCATCAAGCAGGGAGGAGAAGTAGTTAACACAATGCTCTTGGATATCCTTCTGAGAGTCAATTATATGCCCATTAGAGTCCATCATGAAGTGTATGTGATTTATCGATTGTCTGGCAGAGGTCATACGATGGAAGTATGAAGTGTTAAGATCGCCTTCTCGCATCCAAGTTACTCGAGACCTCTGGCAGAAAAAAGATTTTTCAGCTTGGAGAAGTGTTGCTCTTTCCAAGTCTGCAACAGTAGAGGAAGGTGTTGTGGGGATCTGTTGTTGGAGTTGAAGAACCTCAGCATGGGCGTCCTTGACTCCTTTTTCCAGGTCAGAGTAGTTGTCCCGACTGAAAGCTCTAATGCATCCCTTGAGAGATTTCAGTTTTTTTGCTATCTGAAACATGGCTGAGCTGACAATGCTGAGGCTAAACCATTGATCTGCAATCATAGGAGCAAAGTTTGGGTCTAAGAGAAGAAAGTTCTGGAATCCTGAAGGCTTTTCTGTGTCTCTGCACTGATGGATTAAGCGTGATGCATCAGGGCGAGTGATCAGAGAAGTCAGGTTGGCCAAAATATCCGAAATAGGAAGGGAACTTATGGTGCCAATCTTCATTTACCAGAATCCTATCCAATTTCTTGGCTATGAGATTGCTGCTTTGTTTATTCCATCAGGTGAATGAGCATCCCCTGTAGGCGAGGTCTGCCAATTCAAAGTTTAGGAGACAATCCCGAAACAGTCTATTGGGGAGGTCAATGTTTGGATTTAAGGAAACAGATGAATCCGAGTGAGCAAGAGTTTGGTTAAAATCACCAAGAACTGTCCATGGCTTCCTAACAACACGAGGATCCGCAGCCATACCAAATAGCTCAGTCCAAAGATTCCTCCTAGCCTGCTCCTCATTCGATGCATAGACAAAAGATACGACTACCTCTGACTGATCACCCGGAAGAACCACTGAACAGGTGACTACCTGAAGTGACTTGGAGAGAATCGATAGCTTAACGCTAGGGTGCCACAGGACCCAAATTTTCCTTAGCTCCGAAAAAACATAATTGTCATCAAACAACCAACCAGGCAGTAACACGTTTAAAAACTTTTGCTACTTTGGTTGCTTGACGTGAGTCTCAATAAGACTCCCAAAAAGAGGCTGGTTTATCTTATACCAATCCTTAAATCCGCGTCGGTGGCTTAATTTATTAAAACCTCGCACATTCCAGCAAAAAATGTCTATATACATTGATTAGTGGGATTTGGGGCCCTTGCCCCTAGCATACCTTTGTTTCCTGTGAGAACATTCACAAAAAACTAGCTTCGCCCACATCCTAGCTTCGCCCACATCGAGTCAGTGCCATCATCGGAGGACTGCACGTCTGAGGAGTCAGAGGGTAGACTTTTATATGCAGGGATCATAGGGTCATCTTGCAGAGAGTCTAGCCCAATATCAATGCAGAGGGGGTTCTATTGCATCGGGGAAGAGGAAGGAGCTGGGGTAATGGGGTTGCTTTGTTTCTTTTTGACTTGAATCCATTCAGACAGAGTCCCAGAGGCAATCCCTGAACTGGCTGATGGGTTGGCAGAAGGTTGACCTGATGTAGGGGCAGGAGTCTCCTGAATTTTCTTCCCTTTCTCTTTAGGCACTGCAACCGGAGAGGTAGTGGGCTCCGGAGGGGAGGATGATATGTGGGGCTTCTTGACCCTGTAGACTTTTTCCTGCTTCTTGACCTTTACACGCGGGCAGTCAGCTGTGTTGTGGCAAACAGATTTGCAGGAGGTACAGAGGATATGAGCAATTTTACAGCACTTCAGGTTGTGACCCACTTTTTTGCAGAACGAGCAGACTGGCGGCATCTAGGGACTGGAGACCAGTACACGGTTGATCTCCCCATAATCAAATTGGACATTGACGGTCTTTGGAAGAGGTTGTCTAGGGTCAATCAGGGTGAGGACTTTCGCGACCTCAAGATTGGTCATGTTCTTAGTCGACGGGTGGAGGCGAATTGGTTCACCAACCTGACCTACGATAAACTTGATACCTTTTTCATGGAAGAATTGAAAGGGGACATTACGCAACTCTAGCCAGACAGGGGCGGACGAGAGCTCAGGTTTTTGGGGGGGGTTACTCCAGGCTGCCATTTAGCTACAAACATCGTTTGGCCTTCAATTTGCCAGTGGCCTTGATTTAGGATCCGGTTTCGAGTTGTAGCATTCGAGATCTTGAAGAGGAAAGCATTGCCCTCCATTCTAGTAACAATGATGTCGCGGTGTATCTTGCTCCAAATACCGTTGACAATGGTGTGGACTATTCCATGAGCTGGCGGATCAGAGTAAAACTGGCCAAGAATGAAACAATCTCATGACTTCTGGTTCTTCTGGATGACAGAATTTGGGATCTTAACACAAGATTCGCCTGAGGGAAGAGTAAAAGATGTGCCTTTCTTGGATAGGCGTCGGGTAGAACCTTTGAACAGTCCTAACCAAGGGGCTTCTTTGGGGTCTGGATCTGCTACTGAAGCAGCATTCGCAGGAACACAATTTTCACTCAAATCTGAGCGAGGTTGCTGCAGATCTGAGGATTGGATAACTCGGTCGGATACAGCAGGAGTGACAGGGGCATTCTGCTTTAGAGAGGTGGTCTGGGAGGGAGGGGTGGGGATGAGGAAATTGGCTGAGGAGGGTGAGAAGGGGAGGAAGGAGGAGGATCTGACTGAGATGAGGAGACTTTGTTAGCAGGGAGATCTAGATCTCGATCTGGCCGAATAGAGGGGTTTTGAGTCGACGGCAGTGGCGCATTTGCTTTGCGGGAGTTACCTTTCTTCTTTATGAGGAGAGGAAGGCATGGGAAGTTCAAGGGGACAGCGCTCCGACGTCGTGGTCGACGTCGGATAAGGTGGGAGAACGCAGTCACTTTTTTGCTCTTTTGAGAGAGAGAAAATGTTCTTTTTCCTTGAGACAATTCCGTTTCATATTTTATGTAGCTAGAAGTTAGATGAACATGATGACTATATGTTAGTTATACTCAAATTGTGTTTAATTAACTATATGAATTATGAATTATGTAATACTATATAGTATTTCGATAAGCTGGAATATATAAAGACTAGTATACATCTAAATCGAATCTTATCATTAATGGTTTTGAATTTCAAAGTGGGGAAGACGTTCACAATTATGCATGATAATACCTAAGACGTACTTTCACTGCACTAAAACCAAAGAAGAATAAAATGATGAATGAACTTAAAAGTTGGAAAAAAAACGAAAGATTCTTTAGTAAAAAAGCCAATTAGTGCAACCCTTTAACGGAAAAAAATAAAAGCTAAGCAATGGATTATAGATTTTATAGTAGCAGACATCAAAGACTGCTTGTCTTCTTTTTTTGACCCGTTGATGGTAATCTTAACTACACCTCTATGAGTTCATTGAAATGAGGAATCCTATGCAAAGTGCAACTTGTATAAGGACACGTACGTGCGTGTACGCTTGCTTATATACTAGTTTAGAGTCCATAATCCAAATCATGATAGTAGTACGAACAATAAATTAAAAGAAAATAGATCAAACATATCAAGCGGGTGTATATGTAATTTGTGCGAAACGGCCAGATATAACAAGTGGTAAAAGTTGAATAATGAACATGAAAAAAAAAATGAATCCATGTATACACAAAAAAAAAAATGAATTGTACCAAATGTGGTAATTTTCTATCATTACATGCTACTATTTTAAAAAGCTACGGGATGAACTATATTTTTCAATTTTAATTGGTCGGCTTTTTAACAAATAATTAGGGATAACATAAATAATATATGTTTTTGAAAATTACTTAGCTATTCTCATGTATTTTTCTTTCGATTGGTGGTAAAGTTCTCATTATCCTCAAGCCACATCTTAATAGGAGTACACGTACAACTATTATGGCTTAATCTTGATTTACCTTTTAAAATTTAAAATTTTATTATTGTTCACGCCTTTTTTGTTTTTTTTAAGGCATTGGATTGAACAAAAGGTTTAGTTGTGGTCCGTGGATCTATCCATTTCAAACATTTAATAGATTTTCTGTTTGGTTTAACAGAAAACTCCTTTCCTACTAAAATTTAGATGATAAAAATAATGGCTTAATATAACATTTGCATGCACTTAATTTGGGTTTTAACTATTCGATCAACAAGTCGATTAAGTGCTTCACACTACGAGAAAATCGTGGTTGTAGAATCAGAATGCAACAAGTTTAACAAAAGTAAGCATAGATTAAAACAAACGTACGCGTACTAGCTAGGAAACCGATCGGCATTAGAACAAACGCTTCCGAAAAATTTCGAATTGCCTACATTCTAAAATAACAAGACAAGGGTGCTACGAGATATGAGAGGAGTCAAATCTAAGGAAAGCGAAAAACATATCATCACGACATAAAGGGTTGCCGGGTCCGTATCTTGCTCCAATTCTTCATCAGTACTCTCTTCTTTTACTGCTTTCTGATGAATCCAAAGAATAAAGATACGATTAAATTGCTGTTGTTAGTCTATATACAAACACTAGCATATATACACTTACATAATAGAGTAGTAAATGTTAATTAAGAACTCGTACAGTCCAAATATATGTATATATGTTGAGACTTGTGATTAGAATTTTAGAACTATTGTTGCAAAATGAAATTAAGTTACTTGAAGATGATGAGACTAATAGGGTGGTTCGGTGGCAGGTTCCTTTGGTGCGTTACACCTGAAGCATTCTGACCTGCTTGCGAAGTTATGCTCGTTGCAGCCTGACCTATATATACAAACCAAATTAGTTTCTACAATATGCTTATACATATTTACTAAGATATATAAACGGTCGTTTTAGCTTATGTACGTAAGCCAGCATGCATGAGTTAATCGATGCTACGTGATGAAGTAAACTCATCAACCATACACATAAAAAATAAAAATAAAAAAGTACCTTGGGCAAATCCAATCTCCAGATTTCCAAGGAGAACGGCCTGTGCTGCCACCACCACTGCTGCTGCCAAAACCAAAAAGGCCACCACGTCTTGGACCAACATTCATGTCTATAAACCCCGTTGTTGCAGCGACACTTGAGCTTGGAAACTCATCTTTAGCTGCACCGCACTTGAAACAACTAGACCTGTTGGCAAAATTGTGCGTCCCACAATTCCCAAGGTTGCAATACCAGTCACCCGGTCTCACGTCTGGCCCTGTGTTGAAACCGAATGAGTTACCGAAACCGCTGATTAAGTCCGTACTTATGCCTCCCAGTACTCTAGGCTCTCTGCAACGTTGGCATGAATCTCTTCTCTGGAAGTTGAGGTGGCTACACGATCTACAGTTCCAATCTCCCGGCCTATTCATCTTCTTCTACGTACGGCCCCATTGAAAAAACAAATTAGAGTATATAGTTACACAAAACTAAAATCATATACTATATTTTACAAAGGTAACCTATATATAGTATATTTTTTTATGATTACCTGGTTATGTTAAACTGGAAACTATAAGGAGAGTGGAAGTGAGTAATATATATATATATAAGAGATGAGGTTTGGAGTTATAGTATATGAAGGTGATGTTGTACTCTCCTCACATATTTATATGGACAAAGCAAAGTCCATTCCTTTAACAAACCGGGAACAATTTTTGAAGTGAAACTAAGGTTTCAATTCGTTTTCACTTTCTCATTTGCTTCAGCTTTAGTGCATTTCCTTTAACGTTGTGTTTCTCTGTAAACTACGTTTTTCCCAAAAGAAACAAAATTTATCTATTTATGGGTCTGATTGGTAACGTAGCCAATGCTGTACAGAAAAGCTGTAAGCTGGAGCTGTAAGCTGGAGCTGTAAGCTGTTACGGAATACTGCAAAGCTGTAAAGAAAAACTATACGTAAAAGCTGTATAAAAAAGCTGAGAGTAAAGTTTTTAATAAAGATTTTGGTAAAGTTTTTGTGATTGGTAAAAAATCAAAGTGGTACCACTTGTAATACTTTATGTGTGTTTACCAATCAGTACCTATATATTTCGAGGACTTTAAATTTATATATCATTTTTAGTCCCCACTATTTTTAAAAAAGACAAAGAAAATAAAAGTATTCTTTGACCTTTTTGGGACCCCAGCTCGTATATGCTTATAGATTCTTTGTTAACGGTATATATGCATATATATAGATTGGCGTATACATAAGACACCTAAAGCTGAGGGATATATAGTTAGCATCTCATTATCTATTTCGAGAGCATGTATGACTTTCATATGAATTATTGATCAACCTCTAGCTATGATTGGTAAAAATACTTCCAGTATATATAACTAATTTGTACATATAAATAATACACACACTCATAGCTATTGTCTATTGATGAAGGTTCATGGGTGTCTAATATGCTCTCTTGCGCGTCAGGAGTAAAGATCTCTCTAGCACTGTTTAAAGCAAAAGTTGCATGGCAACAATTTCAAGGAACGTATCTGTTCCCCTTAGCCGCGGAAATCATGAACGTTTAAAGGAATAACTTCTCCTTTCTTTAGTTTTAGTCTTTTGAAGTTTGGCCCTTTGAAATTGAAATAGTCATGTGTATAGATATCTATTTAGAACTTAGTGGTTCGTGAATATTCTCAAACAAAACTTAAGGAAAAACATCCAAACCTATAGGTTAAAACAAAAATAATAATCATTAAATGGGAAGTGAGGTTCGTATCTTGACCATCTTTGTGTCGTTTTCATTTGTCTACTACAATACAATTTCGTTTTACCTTTTTTTAACTGATGTTTTTTTCTTACTATATCCCACATACAAATTATATATTGTCGTTTGTGATATTACACCGGAATCGCTTTTGTACCGTCAAATCACAAACGACAATATATGTTATTGTGGAAATTTTGTAATATCACAAACGACAATATATAATTTGTCGCAAGGACAATAAGAAAATCCACTAAACAATACCCATAACTAGTATATAACATATTTTCAAAAAGTTTAATTTTTGATATGAACCTATTAGTTGTGAATAAGTCAACTAAATTATGTCTTTTAATAGAAAAATAAGAGTTACATGAATATACTTCAATCTAAATATATCATAATACAACAAAGCTACTGCTCAAAGTAATAACCATACTATAATTGAACAAATATTTATCATAATACAAGAAACACTCTAAAGCTATGGCCAAAGTAATTTACCCATACTAAAGAATTTATAGGCTTGGGAATCTCAGCCACTTAATTTATTTTATATATCTTCGTTTGCGAAAGTTTACAATTGAGGTGAACGAAACGAAAGAGTTATTATTAATTTTTTATTTTTATTGAACGAGCCACCAGCTAGTTGTGTTCTATTTATGCCCATCCTCTTCACATCACTCTTTCAAAACCTCGTGCCTTATTTTCTTTCACTAAACTCATCATTGAACGATGGTCAATATTAGGTCCACAAAACTCTCCTCAATAATGGGTCAACATAAGTTAGAGATCCTCTCCGATATTCTCGTGAAGATCAACTCTGTTTTGTAACTAAGTAGTCTTTATATAGATTGTTATCTCGATTTGTAAATGATAAGGAAATACGAAGACTTTCATGGTATCAGAGCCAAGTTAGTCTAGCTTTCAATTTTTTTTTTCTTCCTTTCTCTTCTCTTCCCTTTATCAATCTCTTCTCTTTCTTTCGTATTTTCTCCCTTGTTCTTCTTTCAATGGCTGCTCAAGCTGAACGAGCATTTGGTGTCACCAACATCAAGTCTCACATTCCTTTGATCCTTGATTTAGATGATCACAACTACGATGCCTGGAGAAAACTCTTTCTCACTCATTGCCTCACGTTCGATGTCTTAGGACATGTTGATGGCTCGTCTGCTCCAGCAAATGCGAATGATCAATCTTGGCTGAAACGAGATGGACTCGTTAAGCTGTGGATCTATGGAACTCTGGCTCAACCTCTCTTCAAATCCTCATTCAAAACTGGTGGTACCGCAAGAGACATTTGGCTCCGTATAGAAAATCAATTTCGTAACAACAAGGATGCAAGGGTCATGAAGATTGACAATGATCTGCGAACCATGGAGATAGGTGATATGTCCATTCAAACATATTGTCAATCCCTGAAGTCACTGGCAGATCTTCTCTCCAATCTTGATGCTCCAGTCAATGAACGCAATCTTGTGATGTACATGCTGAATGGACTCAACGAAAAGTTTGATAACATCATCAATGTTATCAAACACCAGAAGCCATTTCCATCCTTTGATGATGCCAAATCCATGCTCGAAGATGAAGAAGGTCGCTTGAAGAAAGCTCACAAGACCATTGCTTCACATACGGCGCATGCCTCATCTCCTACGGCGTTGGTCACGACAAGCAACAGTTCCCAGAATCAGCAGCATCAGACTCAGCAGAGGAACAACCGACCATGGCGTAGAAACAATCGCTTCAACAAGGGTCGCAACAATTCTCCGCAACAAAACAATCTCCCGCTAAAGCAACAGAGACAACAGTTCCCCACTTGGGGGTCGTACTGGCCAAACCCTTACAACCCGTGGCAACAACCTCCGTTTGCACCATGGGCACAATACCCTTCAACTGTTCAGAACCTTGGTTTGCTAGGACCAGCTCCGAAACCAGCTAACGCTCACAATACAGAGGCTCACACTGCTGATCTACAACCGACTCGAGATTTTGCTGAAGCATTCAACACCATGACACTTGCAGAACCAAACGGAGGGGATTGGTACATGGACACAGGTGCTACTGCACATTTAGCCTCCTCATCAGGTACACTCCACTCTGTTTTTAATTTGAACACCACTAAATCAGTCATTGTTGGCAACGGTTCGTCTATTCCTGTTTCCCAATCTGGTCACACCACACTTCCTTCTCTCTCTCGTCCTCTTACTCTTCGTAACATCCTCATTACCCCTGATATAATCAAAAATCTTATCTCAGTTCGAAAATTTACAACAGACAATGCTTGTTCTGTCGAATTTGACCCCTTTGGTTTTCTTGTGAAGGATCTTCTCACACGGACGCCTCTTCTCCGCAGTGATAGTACTGGAGATCTTTATCCATTTCGTCCTTCAAATAAAGAAAGCTCTCCTTCTACTTGCCTTGCTGTTTCTCCTTCTCTATGGCACATGAGACTCGGTCATACCAATATCGAGACGTTAAAATTGGTGCTAGCTTCCAATCAATTTCTTTGTAATAAAACTAGCTTGCCATCATCTTGTAATGCATGTCAATTGGGGAAACATGTAAAACTTCCTTTTCATAAATCAAATTCTGTTGCTTCTAAACCCTTTGAACTCATTCATTATGACATTTGGACCTCTCCTATACCAAGTCTAAGTGATCTTCGCTATTATGTCATCTTTCTTGATGATTATTCTCATTTTCTGTGGGTATATCCTATTCGAAGAAAGAGTGAAGTATTCACAAAGTTCTTGCACTTTTCTTCTTATATCAAAACTCAGTTTAATTCATCTATCAAATCTTTTCAATGTGACAATGGGGGAGAATACTCAAATGCTTCCTTTTCTCAACACTTTGACACAAATGGTATCCAAGTTCGATTTTCTTGTCCTTATACTTCGCAACAAAATGGGAAATCAGAAAGGATGATTCGAACCATCAACAATACCATTAGAACTTTGCTCTTCCAGTCTCATCTCTCACCATCATTCTGGGCAGAAGCCCTTCATACGGCTACCCATCTCTTGAACATTTTGCCTAGCTCCTCCATTGACTTTCAAACTCCTTTCTCTGTTTTGTTCAAGAAAGCACCAACCTATGAACATTTGAAAGTTTTCGGTTGTTTGTGTTACCCAAACTTGAACAACAAAACACAAACTTTCACCTCGCTCCTCACCTTGTATCTTTCTTGGCTATCCAATTCAACATCGGGGATATAGATGTCTGGATATAGCAACAAACAAAATAATTATCTCCAGGCATGTTATATTCGATGAATCTATCTTCCCTGCCGCTGTTAAGGATCCAAAAGATCAAACTGCTTATGATTTTCTAGAGCAGGTTGATGAGCCTTCAACAATGTTTCGAGAAATCCTTCAAACAAATATTCAAAATCCTACGCCATCTCAACAACTGGTTCCTGCGGTTTCTCAACCTATTCCTCTTCTAGAACAACCAGCCCCGGTTGCACCGTCTCACCATATGACCACTAGAAGCAAAGCAGGAACTAGAAAAACAAAACAACCTATCTCTCTTCTCACTACCAACACCATATCTCCTCTCCCTAAAACTCACAAACAAGCCTTAGCAGACCATAACTGGAATCCAGCAGTGACTGATGAATATGATGCTCAAATTAAGAATAAGACCTGGAATTTGGTACCACCACCGAGCAATGCTAACATTGTCAATTCTATGTGGCTGTTTAAGCATAAACTTGATGCAGATGGAAATCTAGACAGGTACAAGGCTAGATTAGTTGCTAATGGAAAAACTCAAGAAGAAGGTGTCGATTTTTTTGAGACATTTGCACCCGTAGTTAAACCTGCAACCATAAGATCTGTTCTTCATGTAGCAGTTGCCAAATGCTGGGGAACAAAGCAACTAGATGTGAAAAATGCTTTCTTGCATGGAGATCTAGAGGAAACTATCTATATGCATCAACCTCCAGGTTTTGTCAACAAACAAACTCCTCATTATGTCTGCAAGTTAAACAAGGCAATATATGGGCTAAAACAAGCTCCAAGAGCTTGGAATGCAAGATTTAAAAAGGTTGTGTCGAAGCTTGGGTTCAGTATGAGCAAGAGTGACAACTCTCTGTTTGTGTATAAACAGGGCAATGATATGGCTTACCTCCTCTTATATGTTGATGACATTATCCTCACTGCTTCAAGACAAACTCTCATAGATTCATTCACGGAGTCTCTCAAAAGCGAGTTTCCAATAACTGATGGTGGCCGTTTAAGTTACTTTCTCGGGGTTAAGGCTGAGTATAACAAAGCTGGGATTCTACTTTCTCAATCACATTACGCAAAGTCGATAATAACTAAAGCAGGAATGCAAGACTGTAAACCAGTGGCGACTCCGGTGGATGTCAACTCCAAGCTCACGGCTGATTGTGGAGAAAAGATTCAAAACTCCACCGAGTATCGACGCTTAGCAGGAGCTCTGCAATATTTGACATTCACTAGGCCGGATATCACGTATGCAGTACAGCAGATATGCTTGTTTATGCATGATCCAAGAGTCCCCCACTATCAAGCGTTGAAAAGAGTCATCCGCTATCTTCAGGGCACGCTCACTCATGGCCTACAACTTTTTCAAGGTACAATTGGTTCCCTCACTGCTTATACAGACTCAGATTGGGCAGGTTGTTCTGACACAAGACGCTCAACATCGGGTTATTGTGTCTATCTCGGTGAAAATTTAATCTCCTGGTCATCCAAACGACAACAAACAGTGTCACGTTCTAGTGCCGAATCAGAGTATAAAGGAGTGGCTAATGTGGTAGCTGAAACTTGTTGGATAAGGAACCTTCTGTTGGAAATGCATATACCGATTCGCTCTGCAACATTGGTCTATTGTTATAATATCAGTGCAGTCTATCTTTCAAACAATCCGGTTCAACATCAAAGGACTAAACATATTGAGATTGATCTCCACTTTGTTCGGGAGAAGGTTGCTCTTGGACAAGTAAAGGTTATACACGTTCCTTCTTCGTTGCAGTTTGCGGACATATTCACCAAGGGTCTCCCGACAATGTTGTTCAACGAATTCAGGTCCAGTTTAACCGTCCGGTGTCCCGACGATTTCACTGCGGGAGGGTGAACGATGGTCAATATTAGGTCCACAAAACTCTCCTCAATAATGGGTCAACATAAGTTAGAGATCCTCTCCGATATTCTCGTGAAGATCAACTCTGTTTTGTAACTAAGTAGTCTTTATATAGATTGTATTCTCGATTTGTAAATGATAAAGAAATACGAAGACTTTCAATCATCACATCTCTTCCAAGTTCTTCAAGGTCTCTGTCTTTCAATTTACACTATTTCGTAACAATTTGATTATTTTTTAGATATTGATTTCAGAAATATATAGCCACAAGAATGCAATTGGCAAAAATATATATTCACTATTATTATCTTTTGAATAAATAAATTCAATTTTTGTCCTAACTTTTAACGAAAGCAAAGAGTTCAATACATAAGAGAAATTAAGTTTTTAACAAAAAAATTTTTGTTTAGAATATATAAGGTAATTAAAGCAATTGGAGTAGGATTAGTGTTTTGATACATAAGAGTTGCGAAGAAATGGTGTCGTTTCAGTAGATATAAGTTAAGAAGAAAAAAAATTCAACAAAGTATCCATTGCCTTATTAGGGTAAACCCGTATATAACTACTATTTCGGATATCCATCCATTTTGTATTTTTTTCCTGAAAAAAACAGGTCTAAAAACTCTATATTAATTGTGGGTTTTGGACATATGATGAGTTTTAACCCACTTTTAACATTCACTTCCCAAAGATAAAATCGAATAGATTCTCTCTTTTCTTTTGTGTTCGTCAGTTTTTCTTTAGCATTCCCCGAGACAAGGTTGGTGGGTTTATTAATTATAATGATTCTTCATATATTCTCCATACCATTCACCCCTTCTTCTCTCAGCCAATCAGAATCTTCCATCTAATATTTCATTTAAAAAATAAATCAAAATTAAATTAAAAAGCAAATCAAATTAAGGAAACAAATTCTGTATACTTTTACTTAAGGAAATTTAAATATTAGCTTGGTTTAGATTTTTAAAATTAGAATAAAATTATATGTCGGTTTGGGTTTACAAATGAATTGGTTAGGGTTTAGATTTTACAACTAAAACGAAATTATATGTCGGTTTGGTTTTACAAATGAGGTGGTTAGGGTTTAGATTTTACAATTAGAATGAAATTATATGTCGGTTTGGGTACAAATGAGATGGTTAAGGTTTAGATTTTACAAGTAGAACAAAATTATATGTCGGTTTGGGTTCACAAATGAGATGTTAGGGTTTAGATTTCACGATTAGAACAAAATTATATGTCGGTTTGGGTTCACAAATGAGATGGTTAGGGTTTAGATTTTACAAGTAGAACGAAATTATATATCGGTTTGGGTTCACAAATGAGATGGTTAGGGTTTAGATTTTATATATGTTGGTTTGGGTTTATTAAAGAGCGGTTTAAATTTTTTTAATTTTATAATAATATATACAGATTTTATTTCCTTATCTTATAAGGGGATGAAAGGAGAGGTTCACCCCTAAGAGTGAACCCAAGTATTTGAAAGGAGAGGTTCACCCCTAGGAGTGAACCCAAGTATTGTTCTTTTTTTTCTTCAAATTCGAGTTAGCTTTTATACGGCGACTTATGGATAAGGCATAAGGCTCGGGAGCCATGGAATGGAATGATGGACGGAGTCTTGGATTAATTAAAAATGTTTTAATGTATAACAACACATAATCACTATTGCCAAATAAAACCATCTTTTACTAAATAATAAATTCAAAGAATAAGATAAAACAAGAATTTTTATAAAGTTTATAAAATTACACAATATCACGAAAGTACGTCAAATTATTTTCGTCAATTGACGTGAAAATCACCCTTCTCTTTAATTATAAAGGGCATTTGAGTATAATTATATATAATCGAAAATTTGAGTATCTATATAAAACAAATTAAATAAGATTAGAAAACTTCATCCGATTTTATTTAATATATATATATATATATAAAACTTAATATCATTCGTCTTACATACAGTAGAACCTTTATAAATTAATACTCTTTAAATTAATACTCGCTATAAATTAATAAATTCTTTCGGTCCCGAGTTGGACCGGTGTAAAAAATGACACATTTCGATAAATTAATAAGATAATATTTTTTTTTGGAAATCCCATGTAAAAATATAGTCCTATCAATATCATAAATTAATAATCAAGTAACATTAATATATATATATATATATATCTAAGAAAATTTAGTGAAATATAACTTTATTGTTGTTTGCATATTCTTGAATTCGCATTTTTATTGGAGCTCATCTCTAATCTTTTTTATTGTCGTCTTCTCAAATTGCATCAAAAAATTATGAAGAGTTCCAAATGCGATAATTGCTTTTTATATGTAATTGGTTCTAAAATTACTGCAGTATCTTATTCGACTTCATCATTACCATAAATGATATTATTTCTTCTAAACTTTAAACTTCTAACATCTATCAGTTTTACCTAAACTCTAAACGTAGCAATTATGATAGACAAGATTATAAATTGAGAAAATTCTTTAAAAATATGAATGATAACAAAAATATCTTTTGTAATACAAAATTTTCAAAATTATAAAAATTAATAATTTATCGATAAATTAATAAAATATTAATTTATCGATAAATTAATAATTATTAATTTATCGATAAATAAAACCTCTATAAATTAATAAAGTTTTATGGTCCCGACCTTATTAATTTATAGAGGTTTTACTGTATATCTTACTGTGGAAATCTCGTTTCATTATCTTATAGCTGACTCTACTTTAGAAAGACAAGTATACCAGTCCACAATGATAGTAAGAAAAACAAAATCAATTTTAAATAAGGTAAATGAAATTGTTTTGTAGCAGAAAATCAATGGACACAAAGATGGTGAAGATACGAACCTCAAAGCCTTTTCCCTTTCCATTTAATGATTCTTATTTTTGTTTGAACCTATAGTTTTGGATGTTTTTCTTTTAAGTTTTGTTTGAGAATCACGAACCAATAAGTTCTAAATGGATATACACATGACTATTTCAAACTCAGTATAATATATATTGGAAGTAATATTAAAACTTCAAAGGGCCAAACTTCAAAAGACTAAAACTAAAGAAAGGAGAAGTTATTCCTTTAAACATTCATCATTAATTTCCGCGGCTAAGGGGAACATATACGTTCCTTGAAATTGTTGCCATGCAACTTTTGCTTTAACAGTGCTAGAGAGAGATCTTTACTCCTGACGCGCACGAGAGCATATTATGCACCCATGAACCTTCATCAATAGCTATATATGTGTGTGTGTGTGTATTATTTATATGTACAAATTAGTTATATATACTGGGAGTATATATATTTACCAATCACACCAAGTTGAGGTGATCAATAATATATGTGAAAGTCATACATGCTCGAAATATAACGAGATGATAATAATATATCCCTCAGCTTTAGTTGTCTTATGTATACGTCAATCTATATATATGTGCATATACCGTTAACAAAGAATCTATAACTCTATAAGCATATACGAGCTGGGGTCCCAAAAAGGTCTAAGAATCCTTTATTTTCTTTGTCTTTTTTTTTTAAGTTTATTTTGTGAAATTTAGTGAGATATTCATTTTGTTACATATTCATAGCATGAGTACTCCACCCATTAGTCGTCATTAAACAATATAGTAAGTCCAAGAAAATAATTCTAAAATAGTAGGCCATATTGATATCTCTGGTTTACATATATATTCGACACCACCATTATAAAAGCAAGAGTTGTATAAGAGACTACTCTTTTTTTTTTTTACTTTGATTTATATGCCGATATACATCTATCAAGTATCTGAAAAAGACAAAAAAATGGTATTGAATAATTTGGCTATGTATTAGCTTTTGTGAAGCAGAAGCAAAAATGAAAACGGCTGATATCGAAAGCCTTTAACCTTGTTGTTTTTCTTTTTTGTTTAAAATAGTGGGTACTAAAATGATAGATAAATTTAAAGTTCTCGAAATATATAAATAGATAAATTTTGTTTCTTTTGGGGAAAACGTAGTTTACCGAAAAACACAACGTTAAAGGAAATGCATTAAAGCTGAAGCAAATGAGAAAGTGAAAACCAATTAAAACCCTAGTTTCACTTCAAAATATGTTCCCGGTTGTTAAAGGAAGGGCCTTTTGCTTTGTCAATATAAATACATGAGGAGAGTACAACTCACCTTCATATGCTATAACACCAAATCCCTCGTCTCTTATATTACTCACTTACTCTCATCCTGATCAGGTAAGCATAACATATATAGGTTACACTTATAAAGATATGTACGGATATGTATTTGGTTTTGTCTAATTTATATACATTTTTTAATGGGTCCGTACGTAGAAGAAGATGAATAGGCCGGGAGATTGGAACTGCAGATCGTGTAGCCACCTCAACTTCCAGAGAAGAGATTCATGCCAACGTTGCAGAGAGCCTAGACTGGGCGGAATAAGTACCGACTTACTCAGCGGTTTTGGTAGCCGCCCAGTCAGTAACTCTTTCCGTTTCAACACCGGACCGGACGTGAGACCGGGTGATTGGTATTGCAACCTTGGGAACTGTGGGACGCACAATTTTGCCAATAGGTCTAGTTGTTTCAAGTGTGGTGCCGCCAAAGATGAGTTTTCAAGCTCAAGTGCCGCTGCGACAACGGGGTTTATAGACATGAGTATTGGTCCAAGACGTGGGGGCCCTTTTGGTTTTGGCAGCAGCAGTGGCGGTGGGGGCACTGGCACAGGCCGTTCTCCTTAGAAATCTGGAGATTGGATTTGCCCAAGGTACTTTTTTTTTATGTGTATGGTTCATGGGTTTACTTCATCACGTGAATATATATTAACTCATGCATGCACTTACGTACGTAAGCTAAAACGACCATTTATATAATTTGGTTTAAGCATATTGTAGAAACTAATTTGGTTTGTATATATAGGTCAGGCTGTAACGAACATAACTTCGCAAGCAGGTTAGAGTGCTTTAGGTGTAACGCACCAAAGGAACCTGCCACCGAACCACCCTATTAGGCTCATCATCTTCAAGTAAATTGATTTCATTTTGCAACAATAGTTCTAAATTTCTAATTAATCACAAGACTCAACATATACATAAATTTGTGACTGTACGAGTTCTTAACATTTAGTACTCTATAATGTATAGTGTTTATATGCTAGTGAATTGATAAATAGACTAACAACAGACAGTAACGTCTTTTTTTTTTAAAGATTCATCAGAAAGCAGTAAAGGAGAGAAAACTGATGAAAGCATTGGAGCACGATCTTAGATACCGGCCCGGCGACCCTTTATGTCGTGATGATTTTTTATTTGCTTTCCTTAGATTTGACTCCTCTCATATCTCGTAGCACCCTCTTGTGATCTGGTTATTTTAGAATGTAAGCAACGCGAAGTTTTTCGGAAGTGTGTAGTTCTAATGTCGATCAGTGTACTAGCTAGTACGTACGTTTGTTTTAATCTATTCTTACTTTTGTCAAACTTGTTGCATTATGAATTTATGATTCTACAACACGATTCTCCCATAGTTTGAAGCACTTGATCGACTTGTTGATCGTACTCGACACTGAGAAATGATGTTTATGTGGCTCAAAATCAAATTAAGTGCATGCAAGTCTTATTACGCAATTATGTTTATCATCTAAGTTAAACCAAACATAAAATCTAGTAAGTGTTTGAAATGGATAGATGCATGGACCACAACGTAACCTTTTGTTCAGTCCAATGCCAAGGGTGAATAATAATAAATTTAAAAACTTAAAAGGTAGATCAAGATTAAGCATTCACAATAGATATACATTCTTAATTATAATGTGGCTTAATTAGGATAATTACCACCAATCGAAAGAAAAATTCTCCGAGCGCGCTCCCTTCTAAAATGAGAGTAGATAGCTAGTTATCAGAAAATTATATTGTTAATCCTATCCTTAATTAATTGAAATGAAAAGCTATGAATTAATTAAAATATAAGTAGTTCATTCCGTAACTTTTAAATAGTATCAGCATGTCATGATATACACCACTAAACGTGAAAGAACAAATATGATGAAGATGAACCCATTTAGTACACTTCAATTTTTTTTTTTTTTTTTTTTTT